>NC_088169.1:1041043-1341043 GCF_028769735.1 Zonotrichia leucophrys gambelii
CAACAGGTACCATAAACGAGGAAACATTTAAAATGAAAGTTTGATGAAGCAGCAGTTAAAATAATAGAGTTCAAGACAATCTGGATTTATTTAAAGTGAACAAAACCTCTGGCAGCTTCCAAAAGCTTGGAGTTATTCCCAGGCTCCCAGTAAAATGGCTCTAATTAAGGCTCGCTAACGAATTTTGCGGAGCACTGTGAGAAAAGCAGCGTTTATTGCCCGGAAAACTCGAGTTTATTTAATTCATTCCCAGCCTGAAGGTGTCCCGGGCACCGGGCTCGGGGCAGTTTTATTTGCAGTTTTATTTGCAGATTTATTTGCAAATTTATTTGCAGATTTCAGTTTTATTTGCAGATTTATTTGCAGTTTTATTTGCAGATTTATTTGCAGTTTTGTTTGCTGTTTTATTTGCAGATTTATTGCAGTTTTATTTGCAGATTTATTTGCAGATTTATTTGCAGTTTTGTTTGCAGGCTTATTTGCAGATTTATTTGCAGTTTTGTTTGCAGATTTATTTGCAGATTTATTTGCAGATTTATTTGCAGTTTTATTTGCAGATTTATTTGCAGATTTATTTGCAGTTTTGAGTTTTATTTGCAGTTTTATTTGCTGTTTTGTTTGCAGCTTTATTTGCAGATTTATTGCAGTTTTGTTTGCAGATTTATTTGCAGATTTATTTGCAGTTTTATTTGCAGTTTTATTTGCAGATTTATTTGCAGATTTGTTTGCAGATTTATTTGCAGTTTTGAGTTTTATTTGCAGTTTTATTTGCAGTTTTATTTGCAGATTTATTTGCAGATTTATTTGCAGTTTTATTTGCAGATTTACTTGCAGATTTATTTGCAGATTTGTGCACAGATTTGTGTGCAGATTTATTTGCAGTTTTGTTTGCAGATTTATTTGCAGATTTATTTTAAGGGCTGGTTTTCATTTGCCTGGAGCAGGTGAAATCCAGCTGAGGTCGGAGTCGTTTTCCACACTCACCGCCCCAATTGCAGGAGGAGGAAGAGGATGAAGAGGATGAAGAGGATGAAGAGGAGGCAATAATGAAATCCCAGCTCCTCGATGAGCCTGGCAAAGGCTCTCAGAGTTAAACAACTGAGCGACCCCCGAGCAAGGAGGGGTTTGGAACTGGGGGTCCCTCCCTGAGGCAGGAATCCAGGAATTCAGGAATTCAGGAATTCAGGAATCCAGGAATCGAGGAATCCAGGAATTCATAAATCCAGAATTAGAAATCCAGGATTCCGACAGGAAGGGATTCTCAGGAATCCAGGAATTCAGGAATCCAGGAATTCAGGAATCCAGGAATTCAGGAATCCAGGAATCCAGTAATTCAGGAATTCATAAATCCAGGAATTCATAAATCCAGGAATTCAGGAATCCAGGAATTCAGGAATTCAGAAATCCAGGAATTCAGGAATTCAGAAATCCAGGAATCCAGGAATCCAGGAATTCAGGAATTCAGAAATCCAGGAATTCAGGAATTCATAAATCCAGGAATTCATAAATCCAGGAATTCAGAAATCCAGGAATTCAGGAATCCAGAAATCCAGGAATTCATAAATCCAGGAATTCAGGAATCCAGGAATCGAGAAATTCAGAAATCCAGGAATCCAGGAATTCAGAAATCCAGGAATTCATAAATCCAGGAATTCAGGAATCCAGGAATTGAGGAATTCAGAAATCCAGGAATTCAGGAATCCAGGAATCAGATTCCCAGGAATTCAGATATCAGAATAACAGAATCCAGGAATTCAGGAATCCAGGAATCCAGGAATTCAGAAATCCAGGAATTCAGGAATCCAGGAATTCAGAAATCCAGGAATTCAGGAATTCAGAAATCCAGGAATTCAGGAATCCAGGAATCCAGGAATTCAGGAATCCAGGAATTCAGAAATCCAGGAATCCAGGAATTCAGAAATCCAGGAATTCATAAATCCAGGAATCCAGGAATTCATAAATCCAGGAATCCAGGAATCCAGGAATTCAGAAATCCAGGAATCCAGTAATCCAGGAATTCATAAATCCAGGAATTCAGGAAGAGCCTCTGGAAGCGATGGGAGCAGGGAATTCAGAGCTCGGCAGGGATTTCCCGAGCAGAATCAGAAGCCTGGAGTTGTCCAAAAGGAGCCAACGCGAGGTTCCAGGGCAGTCACCAGGACTTTGCTGCTTCTCAAATTCCAAATTTAATCCCAAACCACGATTTGATTGAATTAGACTAAAAAAACAATATATAATATCTGGTTTTTACCTTGGCTTCGTTATTCTGTTTTTTCATTATAATAGTGCTGCTTAACCAAAAGAAAAGGAAAATCACGTATTCTTTTGGACAATGAGCGGGTTTAAAGTACTTGCATATAGCGAAAATGACTGAGTTTGGTTTCTTTGCGAGCTTTGTTGCTGATTTTCAACGTGTTCCAGAATGACCGGGAATTCAGGAATTGAGTAAAACCAGAAGGAAGAGTGGGGCTCGGCATGAAGGAGCAGCTCCTCCTTCTCTCTGCTTGTTCAGCCTCATTTTTGGGGGGATTTTTGGGGGGTTTCTGTGCTGCACCCGGGATCCCCCTCCTCCTCCTCCTTTGCTCTGAACACCCTCCCAGCCACGAGATATCGGAATTTCACACCGGGAAAATCGAGGAACCCGGGACAAAAACAAACATCCATGTATTCTGAAAGCAGGAAAGAATTTTAGTCCTCGTATAGAATTCTTTCACTTGCAACTTTGCCTTTCCCACAGTTAAAATAACATTTTAAATAGGATATAGAGCTGGTTTACACACAAATAAAGGGGTCTGGGGTTATTTTTTTCCATCTCATAATGTATTCATATTCGGTATTAGTATATAAGTATTGATAATACAGTATTCATATTCTTATATAGATAATTTTTTATGCCACAAGTAATTCTTGTTCTCCAGCCAGGCAGTTTGTACCTGTCTGTGTTTACCCTGACAAATCCCTCCCTCCATCCCAAGCTGGGGACACCCAGTTTAATTCCCCTCCTTTTTCTGGAGCCTCGACTTCCCTCTAATTCCCAGTGCAAAAAATCCGAAGCAAAAGGAGGTGTTTTTTTGGTTTTTTTTTTTCCTTATTTCTGGCTGTAAAAAAATATTACAGCTTTGGTCTGCAGTGGGGAAGGAAAAGGAGTTCCAATAATCCGAGCGAGTCCAGCGTAATTAAAATCCCCCAGGGATAAAAGTTGTCCCCACCAGACTGCGAGGGGATCTTCGGCTGTGGCTAAAGCCTGACATCTGTGAGCATCAATTAATTAATTAATTAATTAATGCCTCCACTCATCCTTTAATAAAGAAGTGTCCGCTAATCCTCCCCGAAGCCGAGCTCCGAAAATCACATTTATTAGCCAAGGGCTGTTTTAGGAACAGATGGGGTGTAAAGAGCTTGGCGGAACGGGGGAGGGGGGAACGCGGAGAGCGAGAGATTAATTAATTAATTAATTAATTGTTAAGTAATTGAGGGATGAGTGAGGGGAGCAAGAAATGCAAAGCTCCGGGATGCCGCTGGGACAGGTCTGGGTTTAACATTTCTGTATTCCCAAAACTCCTTCGGGAAAGGCAGAAGTGACCAAGGGACCTCTTCACCTGTCCCCGGCTCTGTCTGTCCCTGCTTCCCCCCTGCCCCGGTGCCCTCACAGGCTCAGTTCAGCAAAATGACAAAAATCCAGAGAGGGAGAGCTCCGAGAGATCCCTAACAAAGGATTCCTGCCGCGATTGCCTCAAACACTCCGCCCGACGTTTGTGTCCTACCAAGAGAATCAGCGGCTGCCTGGGGGGCTGTTAGACCTCAGCTGTGTCTTTGTAAAGCTCCCGAAAATGTTTAACGAGTTAATCTTTTGTTAGGCTAAAACCCCGCGCCGATGTTCGCGGCAGGCACGGCTTAGCACAGAAAGGGATTTCTGTTGGTTTTTGGTCTGGTTATCACCGAAAGGGTTTGGGCTTTGTTGGCCTTGAAATCCTCACCTTGTGAGAGCTGAAGGCAGGGAACGGGTAAATAAAGGAAAATAGGATGGTGTGTTAATGGATAAGCTGTGCAGGGAGCAGGGCACAGGCAGCTCTGCTGGGGATCGGCAGGACACAAATCCCGGGTCAGACTGGGAACCTGAGCCAAACCTGACACAAACCCAAAGGAGCTGTGTGAGAACCCAAACGTTCAATCACCCAGAGGAGCTGTGTGAGAACCCAAACATTCAATTACCCAAAGGAGCTGTGCAAAACCAAAAATTGACAAACTCAAAGGAGCTGTGTGAGAACCCAAAATATTGATGGACCCAAAGGAGATGTGCAAAAACCCAAAACATTCAATCACCCAAAGGAGCTGTGCAAGAACCCAAAATATTGACAAACTCAAAGGAGCTGTGCCAGAACCCAAAACGTTCAATCACCCAAAGGAGATGTGTAAAAACCCAAAATATTCAGTCACCCAAAGGAGCTGTGTGAGAACCCAAAATATTGATGGACCCAAAGGAGATGTGTAAAAACCCAAAACATTCAATCACCCAAAGGAGATGTGTAAAAACCCAAAATATTCAGTCACCCAAAGGAGCTGTGTGAGAACCAAAAATATTGATGGACCCAAAGGAGATGTGCAAGAACCCAGAATATTGACAAACTCAAAGGAGCTGTGTGAGAACCTAAAATATTCAATCACCCAAAGAAACTGTGCAAGAACCCAAAATATTGATGGGCCCAAAGAAGCTGTGCAAGAACCCGAAACATTCAATCACTCAAAGGAGCTGTGTGAGAACCCAAAATGTTCAATCACCCAAAGGAGCTGTGTGAGAACCCAAAATATTGATGGACCCAAAGGAGATGTGTAAGAACCCAAAATATTCAGTCACTCAAAGGAGCTGTGTGAGAACCCAAAATGTTCAATCACTCAGAGGAGCTGTGTAAGAACTCAAAATATCGATGGACCCAAAGAAGCTGTGTGAGAACCCAAAATATTCAATACTGGGATGTTGGCAATGAGGAATTGTTCCCTGGCAGGGTGGGCAGGGCTGGGATGGAATTCCATCCCTGCATCCCTGGCAGTGCCCAAGTTCAGGTTGGACACTGGGCTGGGACACATGGGACAGTGGCAGGATGTTTCCCCTTGCCATGGCAGGGGTGGAACAAGGTGATTTTTGATGGTTTTTTTTGGTGATTTCTACTGCTATCAAACCCCGTAAGAGACCGGGGAGATAATTGCCTCAGGATTGTCTCTCCTGCAATACCTTCATTGGCAGGTGCTGAGTTCCTGCTCCTAAATCCTCACGAGCCGCTGTTCCTAAATCTTGCAGGGATGCTCCTTCTGAGCACAGCTGCCTCCGGGCGAGCATCCAAGAGCTGCGGGATCGTTCACTGATTTGGCTGTCCGTGTTTTATCGGGGCAGAGTGTTTGACCTGCTGCAATGATTTATTCTGTAGGATTTCCCCGCTCCTGTCGGCTGCGTCTCCCCCCTTCACACCCACTCCAAACCCCGGGTTCTATCCCTGCTCTGTTCCCTCTTAAATGTAAAAATATTTATATTTTATAATGGGGTTATATACTCAAATATAAAAAGTGTACATACAAATATATACACTATATATATACTATTTGTATGTATACAAAAGTATATATACAAATATAAAACTGTTTAACTGTCGGGTTTTTTTAAAATTAGGATACGTCACTCCGGTCAGCCAACTCTGCCTCCGCTGTTCTGTCTGCACCTCGAAAATCTGGATTATTTTCCTCATCCGAAGGAAAAGTTCTGACTTCTTTCTCAGCAGCTGATGGCTCTGCTCAGGACACGCCGTTTCTCACCCCATTTAAATGCAAGCTCGCAGAGGATCCTCGCCCATGAATGAAAATCACTTAAAAGCATCGAATCCAGGTGTTTATTTCCTTACACAGAGCGTTGTGATGTTCCCTTTTACAACTTCCGCGAGCTGATAAGGACTCATCTCCCTTTTTAACAGCCTTTGGAGCAGCCCGAAGCGGCTCATCCGTGTTTTTACCAAAGCGTGCGGGACCGCGGGGGCTGTGCCGGGTCAGAGCATCAGCAGCGGTGTGGGTGTGCCGAGGGCTCCTTCCTGCAGCTGCTTTGGGAAATGAGGCCGGCAGAGCCCCAGCCGCACCTGCCCGCAGGTGTGAGCCAGCGCCGGGGGCTGGGAGCAGCAAAGCCGGGCACGGACGGGGCGAGGGGTGCGAGGGGAGCCCCGAGCAGGTGTGGGCAACACACACAAACACAAAGAGGAGATTTTGGGCCGCTCTGCAAAGGCTCCGGTGCCGGCGGGCCGGGGTGGCAGCGCTCGGTGCGGCCGCGGTCCCGCTGCACAGGGTGGCTGGGCAAGGGCTGTGCCCGGAGCGGTGGGACGGGACGGGGCAGTGTCCGAAGTGGGGCAGGGGCTGTGCCCGGGCAGGGGCTGTGCCCGGAGCGGTGGGACGGGACGGGGCAGGGGCTGTGCCAGGCAGGGGCAGTGTCCGGGCAGGAGCTGTGCCCGGGCAGGGGCTGTGCCCGGCAGGGGCGGGAGCGGTGGGGGCACGGGGCAGTGTCCGAGTGGGGCATGGGGCTGGGCCCAGCAGGAGGGGTGTGCCGGAGCGGTGGGACGGGACGGGGCAGGGGCTGTGCCCAGGCAGGAGCTGTGCCCGTGCAGGGGCAGTGCCCGGAGCAGGAGCAGGCGGAGGGAGGAGCGCAGCCCCGGCCCCGCCGCGCAGGCACCGCCCCCGTTCCCCGGCCGTGCCCGGCGCTGCTCCGCGGCCGCTCCGCTGCTCCGGCTCGTCCCGCGCTCACGGCGGTCCCGGCATGGCGGAGAGCCCGGGGCGGCCCCCGGAGAGCAGCGATGTCCCGCGGGAGGGGGCTCGGCCCGGGCTGTGTCCCGAGGGGGCGGCCGAGCCCCTGGACGGGCCCGCGGAGCGGCCGCGGCTGAGCGCGGAGGGGGCGCCCGGGGACAGCGGCTCCCCCGAGAGCCCGGGGACAGCGAGCGGGGACAGCCCGGGGACAGCGAGCGGGAACAGCGCGGGGACAGCGAGCGGGCACAGCCCGGGGACAGCGAGCGGGAACAGCGCGGGGACAGCGAGCGGGGACAGCCCGGGGACAGCGAGCGGGGACAGCGCGGGGACAGCGAGCGGGGACAGCGCGGGGCACGAGGGGCGGCCGGGCGAGGAGCCGGGGGTGACGGACGGGCCCGAGGCGGGCAGGGCAGAGCCCGAGGGAGAGGCGGGGGCAGCGGCGGAGCCTGAAGGGGCAGCCCCGGAGGGAATGGAGCCCGAGGACGCGGCTGAGAGCCCGGCGGGGACGGCGCGGGAAGAGGCGGCCCCGGCAGCGACAGAGCCCGAGGACGGAGCCGCGGCCCCGGCAGGGACGGAGCCCGAGGGCGCAGGGGCTGCTCCGACGGGGACGGAGCCCGAGAAAGCAGCAGCGGCGGGGACGGAGCCTGAGGGAGAGGCGGTGGCACCGGCGGGGACGGAGCCCCAGGTGAGAGAGGCGGTGAGGGAGGAAGGCCCGGCGGAGAGAGAGCCCCAGGAGGCGGCCGCGACTGTCCCGGCAGAAGCAGAGCCTGAGGAGGCTGCGGCGACAGCCCTGGCGGGGACAGAGCCCGGGGAGGCGGAGGGGACAGCGCCATCGAGGACAGAGCCTGGGGAAGCAGAGGGGACAGCGCCATCGAGGACAGAGCCTGGGGAAGGAGAGGGGACAGCCCCGATGGGGACAGAGCCTGGGGAAGCAGAGGGGACAGCGCCATCGAGGACAGAGCCCGGAGAGGCGGTGGGACAGGCGGCCACAGAGGGGACAGAGCCCGAGGACGCTGTGGCGACAGCCCCGTCCGGGACAGATCCCGAGGAAGCTCCGAGGGAGGCGGCCCCGACGGGGACAGTCCCTGAAGATGCGGTGCAAGAGGCAGCCCCGACGGGGACAGAGCCCGAGGAGGCCGTGGGGACAGCTCCAGAGGGGACAGTCCCCGAGGATGAGGTGCAGGAGGCAGCCCCGGCTGATGTGACAATTCCCGAGGATGAGGTGCAGGAGGCAGCCCCGGCTGATGTGACAATTCCCGAGGATGAGGTGCAGGAGGCAGCCCCGGCTGGGACAGTCCCCCAGGAGGCGCTGGGGACAGCCGCCGAGGATGCGGTGCAGGAGGCAGCCCCATCTGATGTGGCAGTCCCTGAGGGTGAGGTGCAGGAGGCAGCCCCGGCTGCTGGGACAGTCCCCGAAGAGGCGTTGGGGACAGTCCCGAAGGATGAGCCGCAGGAAGCAGCTCAGGCAGGGACAGTTCCCGAGGAGGGGGCGGCCCCGCTGGGGACAGTCCCCAAGGGTGAGGCGCAGGAGGCAGCCCAGGCAGGGACAGTCCCCGAGGATGCGGTGCAGGAGAGAGCTCCAGCAGGGACAGTGCCTAAGGATGAGGGGCAGGAAGAAGCCCCGGCAGGGACAGTCACCCAGGAGGCGTTGGGGACAATCCCCAAGGATGAGGTGCAGGAGGCAGCCCCGGGTGATGTGACAGTCCCCGAGGATGCGGTGCAGGAGGCAGTCCCGGTTTCTGGGACAGTCACGGAGGAGGTGCTGGGGACAATTCCCAAGGATGCGGTGCAGGACACAGCTCCAGCAGGGACGGTCCCCAAGGATGAAGAGCAGGAGGCAGCTCCGGTTGATGTGACAATTCCCAAGGATGAGGTGCAGGAGACAGCCCCAGATGATGTGACAGTCACTGAGGATGCTGTGCCGGATGATGTGACAGTCCCCAAGGATGCTGTCTTGGGTGATGTGACAGTCCCTGAGGACACGGTCCCAGGTGATGTGACAGTCCCCGAAGATGCTGTCCCAGCTGATGTGACAGTCCCCAAGGATGCTGTCCCAGCAGGGACGGTCCCCGCGGATGCTGTCCCAGATGATGTGACAGTCCCCGAAGATGCTGTCCCAGGTGATGTGACAGTCCCCGAGGATGCTGTCCCAGCTGATGTGACAGTCCCCGAAAATGCTGTCCCTGGTGATGTGACAGTCCCCAAGGATGCTGTCCCAGCAGGGACGGTCCCCGCGGATGCTGTCCCAGCAGGGACGGTCCCCGCGGATGCTGTCCCAGATGATGTGACAGTCCCCGAAGATGCTGTCCCAGCTGATGTGATCCCCGCGGATGCTGTCCCGGGTGATGTGACAGTCCCTAAGGATGCTGTCCCAGATGATGTGATCCCCGCGGATGCTGTCCCAGCAGGGACGGTCCCCGCGGAGGGCAGCGCGGACGCTCCCCAGAGCCGCGGGGCCCTGCCCGGCTGTCCCCGGGCCCCGGGCGGCCCCGGTGCCGAGGCCGAGGCGGAGGCGGAGCGGGCACCGCCAGCCCCGGCGGGGAGCGGAGCCCCGGGCCCCGAGAGCGGCTGGGATCGGAGCCTGAACGGGGAGCGGGAGCGGGAGCAGCTCCGGGAGGACGGCACGGGCTCGCCGGGCGCCCCGGAGGAGGAGGAGGAGGAGGAGGAGCAGGACCACGACATCTCCCTCTTCGTCAAGGTAAGGCTGAGGGGCTGCCGGGGAATCTCCGCAGGGAATCTCCCCTTCCTGATAATGTTCTGAGAAGCACCAGCCTCAGGAAGAACCCTCTGGAAGAACAAACCACCAGGATTCCCTGGAGGCTTTCACCGGGTGCTCCCTGATTTCCATTAACCATGGAACAATAGCATTTATTTCCTTTAGGTAACAATTCCCATTATCCCAGGTGTTCCAAAGGGTCCTGTGGGGAGGAATTTGAGCGTGGCAGGCGCGGGGCCAGCCTGGCTAAGGTGATTTGGTCATTAATGCCCGATATAAACGCGTCTCTGCCTCCTCATTCCTTCAGGAATCGCTGGCGTGAGGAGATCCCCGCGGGTTTGCAGATCTCCAAAGTGCAGGGAGAGGGGCTCTCATCATAGGGGCTGGGAGGGAAGAACCTGGGAAATGTCATTTCCAATGCAATGCTGGGATTTTCCATTTTCTAACACGAATTATGGGCGACATTTAGAGGATTGTCCCGAATTTTGGCAAGGCTGAATTCACAGTCAGAACCCTTGGAATTGCCCAGTTCGTGTCCGTTTGAAGGGAAGATTTGGGTTACAGGGAAATAGGGGAAGAAAAAAAAAAAGGAGGGGACAACTAAAACAGATTTCTGATATTTTATTGAGTAGAGCTTTAGATATTTCTATCCTGTGCCTGGAATCCCACCAAAATCCCTGGGATTTGGCATGGGAAGAGCAGCCATCCACAGAGCCTTTATCAAGGGGGATTTTTGGTGTGTTGGAAGCATCTGGAGCTGATTTCTTCCCTCTTCTCTGACCCCTCTGGACTAAAATGTGGAGCAGGGTGGGACAAACATAAAGCTAAGGAAATAAACCTGGGGAAGCAGAAGGCATTTGGGAACCTTCTCCTCCACAAACCATTCCATCCTGTCCCTCCTGAGCTGGCTGAGGCTGCTTCTGCCAGCCAGAATTCACAGTTAAAATTAAAATTAAAACAATATTAATATTAAAATTAATATTAAAACGTGGTGCCTTCCACTTTATGGGAGGAAAACAGCCAAAACGAGAGAGCAGCCTAGAGAACAAGAGCATTGGTTGTGACTCTGTGGTTCCCAAATATTAGGATTAAACGTGGGCTTTGAAAATATTTGTGAATTAATAAAGGCAGAAGGAGAAGGGAGGAGCATTTTTGTGATGGGCTTCATATTGATAATTTAAGAATGCCTAGAAAACAATCCAGCTGCTTTTCTAATTATTTCTGTACTTCAAAGCTTGAGTATTTTACCTCACCTGGAGCTGGATTTTTGTAGTTGGGCTTGGATTAGTTTTTAGTCAGAGGCTGGCATGAGTTTCTCCAGGAAAAGGAAAAAAATCCAACTGGGAGCTCAGTGTCTCCCCAGGCACCCAAATGGCCATGCCATGGTTTGATAACACAACAGAGATACAGAGAAATGTAAAAATAAACCCCAAAATGGGGGGAAATGCATAATGAAAGAGCACAGGAACAGAGCTGGAATAATCCTGGCAGTTCCCCTGCTGGGGAAGGTTACCCCAGGCCAGGCCCACATTAAGATGCTGTTAAATGTTCTGAGAATCTCAGCCTCAGGAGGAACCCCTGGAAGAACAGAACCCCAGAATTCCCTGGAGGCTTTCACTGGGTGCTCCCTGATTTCCATTAGCTCATGGAACAATAGCGTTTATTTCCTTTAGGCAACAATACCCTTTATTCCAGGTGTTCCAAAGGCAAATGTTCCCCAAGGTCACCCAGATATCCTTTCCTTGGGAATTCAGTGTCCCTGGTACCTTGTGCTCTCTGCTCCTCAAGGGCTTTTCCCCCTTCTGTAGCCAAAGCTCTTTATTGATCAGAAAACTTCGGTAAATGTCAGAATATTTTTTTTTTTAACATTTAAATATACTTGAACTCTCACTCAAATTCACTCCATTGATTTTTAAGCAACAGAACATTTATTCAAGACTTAAGAGCTTATTTCTAAATTGAAATTGCTATCTAATTATTCATGGATGGAAAAACTCAACAGAATCACAGCTGCAGATTTCAGAATTCCAAAGATGCCCGAGGATTTCTCTGTACCATAAACACTTGGCCAAACAGCCCAGCTGGAGCACAAGGCCTTGCTCATCTCCCTCAGTTTCAGGGTTAAATGGATTTTAGTCAAAGCTGGCCATGAGCACAAGGTGATAGATTTTATCCAAGGAAAAGCAGGGGGATTTATCCACTTTGGTGACATTCTTGGTCTCTACATCATTTCTCTCCGTTCAGAGGATGATTTCATTCCCATCAGAGACAGAATTTCCCTGAGATACCCTCGAGTGACTTTGCACAGAGCAGAGTTACAGAAAGGGCTGGAAAATGGGAAAGGAAAAGCTTTGCTGGGAGTACAGAGATGGGAACAACTGCATCCCCTGCAGGGTCTGTGCCCAGCTGGAATGGCAATGGGGGTTTCCTACCAAAAAAAATCTTCTTTTCTCCGATGTGATGAATCTGGGCCTTAAATAGAACTTGCATTATGAAGCAGCAACTGAATTTTGAGTGCTGTGGGTGAGAATTCCATGTGCAGCAGGAGCTCAGCTCCCTGAACAACACCTGGATGTCCTTTCAGTGGAGTCTGGGCTGCACCTGGTGCTTGGTGTAAACACTGGAATTGTCACCACTGAGGAGGTGCTGGTGCTGAAAAATCTCGATTTTTCCTCCTCACTCAGGGTGTAACTGGGTGAGGTGAGTGTGGTACACAGCCAGGAAATGTTGTGCTGTGTCCAAATGCAGGGGGGCAGCTCTTTATGGGCCTTTCTTGGTGCAGACTCACCACAGGAGCTCAGCATTTCAGTGATCTCAGTAAGGGAAACGAAAGATTTCTGTGTGCAGAATTTCCCTCAGATACCCTTGAGTGACTTTACACATCCTGGAACTTGTGCAGAGTCACAGAAAGGGCTGAAAAGTGAGAAAGGAAAAGCTTTGCTGGGAGTACAGGAATGGGAACAGCTGCATCCCTGCCGGCAGGGTCTGTGCCCAGCTGCAATGGCAATGGGGGTTTTGTTCCCTTTTGTTCCACCAGCTCCACACCTGGGCGTTCTGCTCCCTTCTCCTCACTCCCTCTTTTTCTCCTTCCTGAGCTCCACTCCTTGGACCTCAAGGTGCCACTTTAAAAAAAGTTAAATCTTTAAAAACCCTGACATTTTTTTGTAAGTTGCTTCCCTCCACCATTCCTTTGGATATTTTCATTTGCATTTTAAGTGAGACTTCTGCTTTTTTAATTGAGGAGTTATGAAAACATTTATGAAAACATTGAGCTGGGGGCAAGGAGGGCATGGGACACAGCTGGGACTCCATGGGCTGGGAGGGCTTTTCCTATTGTATTTGTGTTTGGGTTTCCTATTGTTTTTCCTATTCCTATTGTATTTGGGTTTCCCCCAGATGAAGGAAGGAGTGATGAATCTGACTCCATGTTCTCAGAAGGCTGATTTATTATTTTAAGATACTATATTATATTAAAGAATTATATTATAATATAATTATAAATATAATATATTATAACATAATACTATAACTTATAATATAATAATATAAAATATATTATAATTATAATATATATTATTATATACTATATATCATAATATAATTATAATATAATTACATACTCTATCATTCTATTCTATTCTATTCTATTCTATTCTATTCTATTCTATTCTATTCTATTCTATTCTATTCTATTCTATTCTATTCTATTCTATTCTATAATACTAAAGAATACAGAAAGGATATTTACACAATGCTAAAAAGATAATAATGAAAACTTGTGACTCTCTGCAGAGTCCTGACACAGCTTGGCCCCAGTTGGCCAATGAGTGAAAACAACTCACAGCAGAATCCAATAAAAAAATCACCGGTGGGTAAACAATCTCCAAACACATTCCACATGAGCACAACACAAGAGAAGCAAATGAGACAAGAATTGTTTTCATTTTTCTCTGAGGTTTCTCAGCTTCCCAGGAGAAAAATCCTGGGTGAAGGGATTTTTCCAGAGAATGTGAATGCCACTTTTCCAGCCTCAGGGATTTGGGGATTCTGTGAGCGTTATCCCAGAGGAAAGATGCCCAGCCCTGAGCCCTGTGGGGCTGCCCAGCAGGAGCAGCAGAGCCCCAGAGCTGCTGCTCCAGGCCTGGCTGTGCTGGTTTGGGCTCTGTGGCTGCACAAAATCTCCAGAGCAGCGTTTGTCCTGAGCCTGAGCAGGAAGTTGGCTCCTTTCCTGTGGGTATTTGCCCTCTCCCAGCTCCCTTTGAATGTTTTTTGTTTCAGCTGGAACATGGCAATTCCAGGTTCCCTAAAGCAGCTTAGAGGAGCTGGCATTACAAATTCCACTCATAACTCCCGGGGTTGTTGCTGGGGGCTCCATGAGCAGCAGCTTCTCTGGGGGTGGGAGCGAGGTGGGCTGCAGGGTCCCTCCCAAACCTTTCTGTGATTCTGTGATTCCAGGAGGGGCTGAGGGAGCTGGGAAGGGGCTCAGCCTGGAGAAAAGGAGGCTCAGATGAGACCTACAATTCCCCGACAGGAGAGGCAGTGAGGTGGGGTTGGGCTCTGCTGCTCTGTCCCAAGAGGAAATAAATTGCCATAAATTGCACAAGGGGAGGCTCATTTTGGAGATTAGAAACTATTTTTCCTTCTGGAAGTGGTCAGGCCTTGGGCTGAGCTGCCCAGGGAGGTTTGGAGTCCCTGAATTGTCCCAGAGCAGTCTGGATGTGGCCTTGGGGACAGGGATTGGGGTGATGCTGGTGGCACTGGGCGATCCTGAAGGGCTCTTCCCACTTGGTAATTCTGGATGGTAATTCTTTCCAGATTGACATAAACCAACAGACAGAAATCAGTGATCAGAAATACAAAGTTGCGTCTTAAGTTATTTTTGTATGATTTAGTCAGAACCACTGACTGGTTTGGGTTGGAAAGGGCCTCAAGGCCCACCCAGTGCCACCCCTGCCATAGCAGGGACACCTCCCACTATTCCAGATCGTTCCAGGCCCTGTCCAACCTGGCCCTGGACACTGCCAGGGATCAGGGAACCACAACCCTTTTGGGAAAACATTTCCTGGAGTCATCCTTTGCCTGGAAGTGTTAAATAATCTCTATGGAAGTGTTAAATAATCTCTATGTTCCCCCAGGACTGTTCAGGCCTCAGGCCCCTGCTCAATCCCCAGGGCCCATCTCTGTGGTTTGGAGGTTGGTTTTAGCCAAAAAAAAAGAATTGAAGGAAAGTCAAGGTCTTCAAAGCCTCCTGGCCCTATTCCTATTTTTACTTCCTCCCTGCAGTAAAGCCCACACCATGTGCTGTGCTTTAAGCACAGGCTTAGGGTCACGTGCAGCGTAAGCCCCTCACTAAGCAGGGAGCCCTCTGCTGATCCAGGCCCAGGACTCAGCCTGGATTTGGGGCTGCCTGGAACCAGCAGAGTCTCCTGACAGATCAGCCAGTGCCAAATTCCACCCCTGGGGCCTCTGCTCCTCAATTCTGGCTTTGCACAACTGCTCTTTATGTGGGCAGCACAGAGCAGGCCAAGGGTGCAAGTTCTGCTTGGTGCCCTCAGGCCCTGCTGGGTTGAAATTCCACTTCAGCCCCCTCGGCTCCTGCAGAATTTCACTTGTCTGAAATTGCACTTCAGCCCCCAAACCCTGTGGGAGAGCCCCAGCCTTGCTCAGGAGCCTCCCTGGGGTGTCCCTCTGCCTGTGGGACCTGGCTCAGAGGTGGGACTGGGTGAGCTGGAAGGGTTCTTCCAAATGTCCCCATTTTGGGATGAGGGGATCATCCCGCAGCTCTGCCAGGGCATTCTCACTCTGCCAAAATATATTCAATTTTTCTGAGGTTTGATTGATTGTCACAGACATATTTTATGAAAAATCGTTTTGCCAGGATCTTTTCTCCTGAGAAGCTGAGAGGCCTCAGAAATGAAAAGTAAACATTGATTATCTGCTGCTGTGGAATGCAGCAGGTGGGTCTGTGATTGGCCTCATGTGGATGTTTTTAATTAATGGCCAATCGCAGTCAGCTGGCTCAGATTCTCTGGTCAGTCACAAGATTTTACTATCATTCTTTTCTATTCCCTTCAAGCCTTCTGATGAAATCCTTTCTTCTATTATTTTAGTATAGTTATAATATATCATTTTCTTTCAATATAATATATATCATAAAATAATAAATCAGCCTTCTGAAACATGGAGTCAAGACTCTCATCTCTTCCCTCATCCTGAGATCCACAAACACCACCACATATTGATGTTTTCTGCAGAGGAATAACAAACCAGTCTAGAGAACTCCTGGTATCCACAAATATAAAATATCAGAGTGTGGGGAGTGATGTTCTGGAAAGAGATTTGACCAATTACTTGGAAAATATATCTGTACTAAAAATCAAATTATTAAAAACATCAGGGGAACTTTGGAAAGGGCATTCTTTAAATAAAAATCTCCTTGCTGAGATGATCCAATGTCCCCCTGTGCTGAGGCCCTGTGTGCATTTCCATTTGCAATCTGATTATTTCCTGATCAAAACTCAGCTCAAGGGACTCTGTTCAGCTGCTCTCAGTGGCAGCACTGTCTCAGCACTGAAAGTTTTAATTCTTTCCTAAAAATACCGATTTTCTCCCAGAAACAGCTTCCCCAGCCTGGCACTGCTGGTGGAGGCACAAGGACAAAAGTGGATTTTCCCTTTTTGCTTCATTTCTCTCCACATTTGAGCACATGTAAGAATATTGCAAATATTCAGAAGTGGAGCTGTCAGAGACCAGAGCCAAACAGCAGAATGGGAGCAGTGAAAGTGGAGCCTTCCCTGAGTTATTCAAATGGGGCAGTTAAAAACGAGTTAAACATTGACTCAGATTGCAGAGAAATTCCCATTTTGTCTTGGTGAATCATTGACATTTCCCTGCTGGCTGCTGTGGAAATGATTTTTAAAATTTTCTGTATTTTGTAAATACAGAAAAATCAGTTTTTTCATAATGGAGTAGATGAAACTCAAACCAGGCTCCAAATAAACCCAAAATTCTTCAACATTTTTATAGGAATTGGAAGTTACACTGGGAATGGAAATTCAATTTTATTCCATTTTTACATGTTCTTGGAGGGCACCTTCCCACTGCAGCTGACAGGATTTATTTCATTCTTTCTATGTGGACCAAAACATCACATTTATTCTATTTCTATTCTTTCTATTTTATTCTTTCTATGTGGACCAAAACATCACAAATTATTTGAGATAAAAAAACCTCCCCCACTCTTCCACTATTTCACTTTTACCTCTTGATTTAAATTAGGAATATCATTGGCAAAGAATTTTCTACCCAAAGCTGCACAAAGGAGCTTCTTTATTTTCAGTATTTCTTAGAATTCTTTAAGTATTCTTACTATTCTTTAGTATTTCTTATTTATTTATTTATTGGTTTCCAGCACAAATCATAGGTATTTTAAACATATAATTTGTATTTATTTTGTTTGTATGTATTGTATAGAATTTATATGTATTAATTTATATCACATAAATTAGTTAATTTGTTATTAATAATAAATTTTAAAATTATTATTGATTTATTAACTTATTTTATAATTTATTAGAACACATATACTATTTATCTGCATTATTATATTACATATAATTTATTACATATATTACAAATAATTTATAATTTCAGTTTTACTGAATTTATTACATATAATTTCTTACAAAGAATTTATACACATATAAAATTGATATGCATATCAACTTAGAAATATAATTTATAGTTTATATATATAATATATAGATATAATTTATCATTTACGTACTATTTATTATTTATTAGTATTTACGTACTATTAATTACATATTTATTATATGCAATTATTATTATATTCAATAAAATTTATCATTTCAGTTTTTACTGAATTTATTACATATAATTCATTACATATAATTTATACACATATAAAATTAAGATGCATACAATTTATAAATACAATTTATAGTTTATATATATATTATATATAATTATATATATATTATATATATATATTATAGTTTATATACCTACTATTTATATGTATTTATTACATTACATAGAACTGAAATTTTCATTTTTTTACTGAATTTATTACATAATATATATAATTTTATTATATAGGCATATAATAACATATTAAATAATATATTATTATTATATATTTAGATACAATATAAATATATAATAATATTATTTATAATATATAATATGTAATATATAATATATAATGTATCATATATCATATATATAATATATCATATATATCATATATATCATATATATAATATATATCATATATCGTATATCATAATATATTATATATTATATATTATATATTATATATTATACATTATATATGATATATTATATATTATACATTATATTGTTTTATATGTATAAATCTATAATATATATAATTATATATATAATTTCTTACAAAGAATTTATGCATATATAAATTAATATGCATATCAATTAATACATATAATTTGTTTTGTAAAATTAATTTTTAGCTATATAGGTAGTTTTTTATATCATTTTAATGCCGTTTTGCATTTCGCTTGGCCCAGCTGTGTTGCAGGCTCAGTGTAGATGCAGTGCAGAGCAGGAAATCCTTTAATCCCTTTTTCCAGCCACTTTTGAGGAACACACCCCCTTTTGTTGCAGTAATTCCCTGCCCGGGTCCCCGGGCTGAGCTGGATCAGGAGCAGCAGGGAGGGCCAGAGCCCAAATTGCTGCCCTGGATAAGGGTAAGAGCCTTTGGGCCGTGCTTGTGACCTGGGAGTGCTTCCAGAACATTCCTGCCAGGAGGGGATCGCCTGGAATGTTCTGTGCTTCCATTGCATGGCCTGGGGCTGGAGAGCAAACACCTGGGCACAGAATTCCCAGCGCAGGAGGGCGGGATTGCTGCTGGCACATCCAAAGCTCTGACCTGGAACTGACTGCTCCTGCCCTGCTCAAAGGGCTCGGGGATTCCTCCACTCCTGCAAATATATCCTGCAAATATATCCTGCAAATGTATCCTGCAAATATGTTCCTGCAAATATATCCCGCAAATATATCCTGCAAATATATTCCTGCAAATATGTTCCGCAAATATATCCCGCAAATATATCCTGCAAATATATTCCTGCAAATATATCCCGCAAATATATCCCGCAAATATATTCCTGCAAATATTCCTGCAAACATATCCTGCAAATATGTTCCTGCAAATATATTCCTGCAAATATATCCTGCAAATATATCCCGCAAATATATCCCGCAAATATATCCCGCAAATATATTCCTGCAAATATATCCCGCAAATATATCCCGCAAATATATCCCGCAAATATATCCCGCAAATATATTCCTGCAAATATATTCCTGCAAATATATTCCGCAAATATATCCCGCAAATATATCCCGCAAAAATATCCCGCAAATATATCCCGCAAATATATCCCTGCAAATATATCCCGTAAATATATCCCGCAAATATATCCCGCAAATATATCCCGCAAATATATCCCTGCAAATATATTCCTGCAAATAGATCCCGCAAATATATCCTGTAAATATATCCCTGCAAATATATCCTGCAAATATATTCCCGCAAATATATTCCCGCAAATATATTCCTGCAAATATATCCCGCAAATATATCCCGCAAATATATCCCGCAAATATATCCTCCAAATATATCCTGCAAATATATCCCGCAAATATATCCCGCAAATATACCCTGCAAATATATCCCGCAAATATATTCCTGCAAATATATTCCTGCAAATATATTCCTGCAAATATATCCCGTAAATATATTCCCGCAAATATATCCCGTAAATATATCCCGCAAATATATCCCTGCAAATATATCCCTGCAAATATATCCCGCAAATATATTCCTGCAAATATATCCCTGCAAATATATCCCTGCAAATATATCCTGCAAATATATTCCTGCAAATGTATCCCGCAAATATATCCTGCAAATATATTCCTGCAAATATATCCTGCAAATATATTCCCGCAAATATATTCCCGCAAATATATTCCCGCAAATATATCCTGTAAATATATCCTGCAAATATATTCCTGCAAATATATTCCGCAAATATATCCCGCAAATATATTCCTGCAAATATATCCCGCAAATATATCCCGCAAATATATCCCGCAAATATATTCCTGCAAATATATCCCGCAAATATATCCCGCAAATATGTTCCTGCAAATATATCCCGCAAATATATTCCGCAAATATATCCCGCAAATATATTCCCGCAAATATATTCCTGCAAATATATCCTGCAAATATATTCCTGCAAATATATCCCTGCAAATATATCCTGCAAATGTATCCTGCAAATGTATCCTGCAAATATGTTCCTGCAAATATATCCCGCAAATATATCCTGCAAATACATCCCGCAAATATATTCCTGCAAATATATTCCGCAAATATATCCCGCAAATATATTCCTGCAAATATATTCCTGCAAATATATCCCGCAAATATATCCCGCAAATATATCCCGCAAATATATCCCGCAAATATATCCCGCAAATATATCCCGCAAATATATCCCTGCAAATATATCCCTGCAAATATATCCCGCAAATATATTCCTGCAAATATATTCCTGCAAATATATCCCGCAAATATATCCCGCAAATATATCCCGCAAATATATCCCGCAAATATATCCCGCAAATATATTCCTGCAAATATATCCCGCAAATATATCCCGCAAATATATCCCGCAAATATATTCCTGCAAATATATCCCGCAAATATATCCCGCAAATATGTTCCTGCAAATATGTTCCTGCAAATATGTTCCTGCAAATATATTCCTGCAAATAGATCCTGCAAATATATCCCGCAAATATATCCCGCAAATATATCCCGCAAATATATCCCTGCAAATATATCCTGCAAATATATTCCTGCAAATATATTCCGCAAATAGATTCCGCAAATATATTCCTGCAAATATATCCCGCAAATATATCCTCCAAATATATCCCGCAAATATATTCCGCAAATATATCCCGCAAATATATTCCCGCAAATATATTCCTGCAAATATATCCTGCAAATATATTCCTGCTTGGAATCATCTTGGAAATGGGAATCAGACTGGGCAAGGATTAAAGGAGTGATCAGAGCAGGCTGTGGGCACTCCCAGGGATGGGGCAGCTTCCCCACCCTCACAGGGAGGAATTCCCTCCTAAAAGAAGACAAAAATTCATCATCATCATCATCATCATCATCATCATCATCTGCTGGAAAAGCCAACAAATGGTGCTGACTCCAATCCCTGACCGAGACACAAACCAAGGACAGCCCAAAATGCAAACCAGAATTGCAAAATGGCAATTCCTCCTGTAGGAGAAGGATGCTCCCAAATTGGGCAAGATGAATTCCAGCTCTGCTGAAGTTTTTCACACTCAAGTTTTTCAGCTCAGGTTTTTCAGACTTTCACTCCACTATTTAATTTCCCATTTATTTTGCCATTTCATTTTCCCGAGCTCTGCTAAATCCTGTAGCTGCTGCAGTGGCTTTTAATGCAGGTCTGGTGCAGGGAGACACGTTTGAGAAAAGAAAGCTGAAATTTGCATTTTGCCTTTGTGATTTCATTGGATTTTAGGGATTTAAAACAAAAACCAAACAACTGTAGAGAGCCATGGCTGTGGCTGGAAATTCCTGTGGCACCATGAGGGGCCTGGCCCAAAGCAACAGCAGTGTTGAAAATCACAGGATTTGTGTATTTTCCTCTTTTTGTAAAGAGTGATTTCACACATAAATTTAATCTTTAATTTATTGATTGTAAATAAGGTGAATATAAGAAACCACAGCCTCCAAAAATGCAATAGAAGACATAGCACATTTTAATTTTCACCTGCCCTCCCTTGGGTTTTGCTCACTTATCCCATAATATATAGTATGTTAAAAATAACTCATAACATAAACAATATCCCATAAATAAACATAACATAAATAACCTAAAGTCATAAATATCCCATAAACAAATAATATGTTAAAATATCCCATAAATATATAATATGTTAAAAATAACCCATAACATAAATAATATGTTAAAGTGTCCAATAAATAAATATGTTAAAAATATCCCATAACATAAATAAAATGTTAAAAATATCCCATCATATAAATAACTTAGTAATAAATATCCATAAATAAAATGCTACAAATATCCCCTAACATAATATCCCATAAATAAATAAAAAATATCATATAAATTATTAAGTATGTAAATAGTGAATAAAAAAACCATCAGTTAAAAATCAATAAAGACATATAATTTTAAATTATCCTCCTTAATATTGCTAAAATTATCCCATAAAAGTAAATATACTCATAACATAAATAATATCCCATAAATAAACATAACATAAATAACCTAAAGTCATAAATATCCCATTAATAAATATGTTAAAATATCCCACAAATATATAATATGTTAAAATAATCCATAACATAAATAATATGTTAAAGTGTCCAATAAATAAATATGTTAAAAATATCCCATAATATAAATAACTTAGTCATAAATATCCATAAATAAAATGCTAAAAATATCCCATAACATAAATAATATCCCATAAATAAATAAAAAATATCCCATAACATAAATAACTTAAAGTCATAAATATCCTAAAAAAGTTATAAATATCCCAATAAATAAATGTTAAAAATATCCCAACCCAACATATTCAATTTTTAAATACTCCTGAACAAATTAAATGAAAGTTTCATAATATTATGAGCAAAATATCCATAATAAAATAATTTGCAGGAATTATCCATAAATCAAATGCAAGAAATAATATCCATAACAAAAAAACCAAATAGCTAAAAATAATTTTCTCTCAGAGATCATAAATAACTTAAATTTTTCATAAATTATTCCTTTTATCAACTTAAGTTAAAAATATCTCTCATAAATTAATTAATATCTGATTAAAATTATCCTTTATCACCAACAGTTCAAGTTTTCATCTTCTGAGCAGGGTAAGTTAAAGTAACAATTTCCGCTGAGGTTTATAGCATAATCTATCCTGAAATAAATTTATGGCAGGAGATAAATTAATTCTTATATCACCTCATGTAACAAAACCGATGGCAGGTTAATAAATGGTAATTTTGCTTCAGGAATTAATCCTGCTGATACACCTTGAAAAGTTAATTCCTCTCTGTACAGGTGTAAAGTTTAAGTTAATTATTTTCTGTGCAGGTGTAAAGTTAATTCTTTCATCACCTTCAGTGTAAATTCCTTTCTGTGCAAGTGAGTTAATATTCTCTCTGTGCCGGTGTAAAGTTAATTCCTTTCTGTGCAGGTGTAAAGTTAATTCCTTTCTTCATCTTCAATGTAAAGTTAATTCCTTTCCGTGCAAGTGTAAATTCCTTTCTGTGCAGGTGTAAAGTTAAAGTTAATTCCTCTTTGTGCAGGTGGAAAGTTTATTCCTTTTATCACCTTTAGAGTAAAGTTAATTCTCTTCTGTGCAGGTGTAAAGTTAAAGTTAATTATTTTTCATAAAGTTATTCTTTTATCACCTTTGAAGTAACTGTTAGGTTATTCTTCTGTGCAGGTGTAAAGTTAAAGTTAATTATTTCCTGTGCAGGTGTAAAGTTAATTCCTTTCTTCATTTCAAGTTAAAGTTAATTTCTTCTGTGCAGGGTAAATTCTTATTCCTTATAATTATCATTTCTTTAGAATAAAGTTAATTTTTTCTGTGCGAGGTGTAAAGTTTAATTTTTTTCATTAGTGTAAAGTTAATTCCTTTCTGTGCAAGTGTAAATTCCTCTCTCTGCAGGTGTAAAGTTATTCTTTATCCTGTTAGAATAAAGTTAATTCGTTTCTGTGCAGGTGTAAAGTTAATTCATTTTTTCTTCAATGTAAAGTTAATTCCTTTCTGTGCAAGTGTAAATTCCTCTCTGTGCAGGTGTAAAGTTAAAGTTAATTCCTCTCTGTGCAGGTGGAAAGTTAATTCCTTTTATCACCTTTAGTGTAAAGTTAATTCTCTTCTGTGCAGGTGTAAAGTTAAAGTTAATTATTTTCTGAAGTTAATTCCTTTTATCACCTTTAGAGTAAAGTTAATTCTTTTCTGTGCAGGTGTAAAGTTAATTCCTTTCTGTGCAAGTGTAAATTATTCCTTTTCACTTCAATTGTGTCAAAGTTAATTCCTTTCTGTGCAAGTGTAAAGTTAAAGTTAATTATTTTCTGTGCAGGTGGAAAGTTAATTCCTTTCTGTGCGGGTGTAAAGTTAAAGTTATCTTTTATCTGTCAGTGTAAAGTTAATTCCTTTCTTCATCTTCAATGTAAAGTTAATTCCTTTCTGTGCAGGTGTAAAGTTAAAGTTAATTATTTTCTATGTAGGTGTAAAGTTAATTCCTTTCTGTGCAGGTGTAAAGTTAATTCCTTTTATCACCTTTAGAATAAAGTTAATTCTCTTCTGTGCAGGTGTAAAGTTAAAGTTAATTCCTCTCTGTGCAGGTGTAAAGTTAATTCCTTTCTGTGCAAGTGTAAATTCCTCTCTGTGCAGGTGTAAAGTTAAAGTTAATTATTTTCTATGTAGGTGTAAAGTTAATTCTTTCATCACCTTCAGTGTAAAGTTAATTCCTTTCTGTGCAAGTGTAAATTCCTTTCTGTGCAGGTGTAAAGTTAATTCCTTTCTTCACTTTCAGTGTAAAGTTAATTCCTTTCTTCACCTCCAAGGTAAAGTTAATTACCTTCTGTGCAAATGTAAAGTTAATTCCTTTCTATGAAGTTGTAAAGTTGAAGTTACTCCTTCCATACCTTCAGTGTAAAGTTAATTCCTGTCTGTGCAGGTGTAAACTTCATTACTTTTATCACCTCCAGTGGAAAGATAATTCATGTCTTTCTTTAATTCCTAATTTGTTCATGAATTCCTTTCTTCACCTCCAGTGTAAAGTTAATTCCTCGCTGTGCAGGTGTAAAGTTAATTCCTTTCTTTACTTCCAGTGTAAAGTTATTTCCTTTCAAGGTTAATTCCTTTCTTCATCTCCAGTGGAAAGTTAATTCCTTTCTTCACTTTCAGTGTAAACTTAATTCCTTTCTTCACCTCCAGTGTAAAGCTAATTCCTCTCTGTGCAGGTGTAAAGTTAATTCTCTTCATCACCTTTGGTGTAAACTTAATTCCTTTCTTCACCTCCAGTGTAAAGTTAATTCCTTTCTATGTAGGTGTAAAGTTAAAGCTAATTCCTTTCTTCACTTGCAGTGTAAAATTAATTCCTTTTATCACCTTTAGTGTAAAATTAATTCCTTTTATCACCTTTAGTGTAAAGTTAATTCCTTTTGCCACCTCCAGTGTAAAATTAATTCCTTTCTGTGCAGGTGTAAACTTAATTCCTTTCTATGTAGGTGTAAAGTTAAAGCTAATTCCTTTCTTCACTTGCAGTGTAAACTTAATTCCTTTTATCACCTTTAGTGTAAATTTAATTTCTTTTATCACCTTTAGTGTAAAATTAATTCCTTTTCTCACCTTTAGTGTAAATTAATTCCTTCCATCACCATCCCCTGCTCTCAGTTCTTTCCATCCCCTTCCCCTGGTGTCTCCTTTGGGCCAAAACCCTTTAATCCCATCAGAGTTTTATAAAAACACTTCCAAAATTCCTGAGGCCTTCCCTCAGCCCTGCCCATGGGCTGTGAATAGAATTTCTGTTGGATTTTAAGCGAGGAGCAGAATTTTCATCCCATTTTTGTTCAGCACTGAGTTCATAGTGCCTGGATGCTGCTCTGAAGGGTTCTGTCCATGCCCCTGAGGAGAAAGGAAACAACTTAAAAATAAATAATAATAACTTAAAAATAATAATATATTTTAAAGAATAATAACTTATAAATAACTTCTAAATAAATAATAATAACTTATAAAGAATTATATCTTTTAAAGAATAATAACTTATAAATAACTTCTAAATAAATAATAATAACTTATAAATAAATAATAATAACTTATAAATAAATAATAACAACTTAATTGGGGCAAACTGGGAGAGTGGAAAGTGCTTATGAACTGAAAATGAATATACTTATATGATAAACTTATAATAAAAATAACTTATAATAGAAAAAAACTATTGGGCAAACTGGGAGAGTGGAAAGTGCTTATGAACTGAAAAAAATGAAAGGAAAATTCTTTTCTTTTCTTTACCTGAAGGAGTGTCCAGCTGCTGTTTTCACACCTCTCTTGTTGAATTTCCATTTGGGGATGTCACACACAGCAAGAATTAATGCTAGAATTGCCAAAAATACAATTTATCTGCAGAAATCACCAGCCACATTTTAATTTAAACATTATTTTAGGGTTTTTTTCCTGCTGTTTGGCTGAGAAAATAAACAGCAGCTGAAATATCTGATTTTAGAGCTGGGTGTTGGTGGGTAGGCAGAGCTCTGGGGCTACTGAAAATCATTGGAATAATGAGTGGCAAAATTGGGACTTTCTCCCTGATAACGAATTTTTAATTGCAGCTGCTGTATCTTAAAAATCTTCAAATTCAGCCTGGAACATTTCAAGCCCGGCAGGTGGCATCAAAAGGGTTCTGTAAAATTCAGTGTTTGGGTGTTTGTTCTCCACCTGAGGCCATGGAATGAAAACAGAGAGAAAAATTCCAGGTGATCCCTTCCTGAAAAAAGCTCTGGATTGGATGGGATCTGACCCAAATAGAACACAAAATGTTAATAAATGCATTAGAGTTTCATTGAGTGAACAGAAATTAATTATAATTTTAATTTTTATGGCATTTTTTAACAGCAGCACTGTTGCCAGACAAGTAATTTTGAATTTTAAAAACTTTTTTATAGCCAGTATATATTTTAAAATATGTAATAGTATATATTTTTATTAAATAATATAAATAGTGTGTATATATGTATAGATATATAAATAAATAAAAAGGATAAATATTAATCAATATAATTTTATAGACTTTATATAATTTATATAAATTTATCTAAAATTTATATAAAATTATATATAAAATTTTATATGAAATTAATATAAAAAAACATAAACATAATATAAATTTTTACATAAGATTCTAAAATTTATATAAGATTTATAAAAATTCTAGATAAGATTTATATAAAAGCTAGGTAAATTTATATAGAATTTTTATGAATCTGATATCTTAAATGATGATTGATTAGTTATTATATTAATTATATAAATTTATAAACTTTATAAAATGTATATAAATCTATCTAAATTTTATATAAAATGCATAAAAATTATATAAAATTATGTTTGATCGATTAATTATTATAGTGACCATATAAATTTATATGCTTTATGAAATTTATATCGATTTATCTAAATTTTATATAAAGTTTAGGTGCATTTATATAAAATTAAGATTGACTCATTATTTTATTAATTATTAATTTTATCTAAATTTATATAATTTATATCACAAAAGTGTAGGCTTGGGCTGAGCTGCCAGGAGGTTTGGGTCCAACATGAATTGCTTTCCAGAGAGTTTTAGGCTTTGGAAGTTTGATCTAACTGAATTCTGGGATCTGACTGAGTCTGACTGATGATTCTGATTTGATCTGATTCTGATTCTGATTGATGATAATTTGGATTCTGATTCTGATATGATTCATCTATATCTGGAATTCTGGGATCAGCCTGAGCCTGAGCCTGAAGTCTGGGATTCTGATTCTGATTCTGGGATCAGGCTGAGCCTGAGCTGAATTCTGGGATTCTGATATTGATTCTGATTCTGATGATTCTGATTCTGATTCTGGGATCAGGCTGAGCCTAAGCTGAATTCTGGGATTCTGATTCTGATTTTGATATTGATTCTGATTCTGATTCTGGGATCAGGCTGAGCCTGAGCTGAATTCTGGATTCTGATTAATTGATTTGATTCTGATTCTGATTCTGATTCTGATTCTGGGATCAGCCTGAGCCTGAGCCTGAATTTTGGGATTCTTCTGAATTGTTCTGATGATTGTTCTGATTCTGAGGATCAGCCTGAGCCTGAGCTGAATTGGGATTCTGATTCTGAAGATTCGATTCTGATTCTGTTCTGATTGTCGATTCTGATTCTGATTCTGGGATCAGGCTGAGCCTGAGCTGAATTTTGGGATTCTGATTCTGATATTGGTTCTGATTCTGATTCTGATTCTGATTCTGGGATCAGCCTGAGCCTGAGCTGAATTTTGGGATTGTGATTGTGATTGTGATTCTGGGATCAGCCTGAGCTCCTGAGCCTGAATTCTGGGATTCTGATTCTGATATTGATTCTGATTCTGATTCTGGTATTGATTCTGATTCTGATTCTGGGATCAGCCTCTGAGCCTGAGCTGAATTTTGGGATTTGATTTGATTGTGATTTGATTCTGGGATCAGCCTGAGCCTGAGCCTGAAGTCTGGGATTATGATTCTGATATTGATTCTGAGTTCTGATTTGATTCTGGGATCAGGCTCCTGACTGATCTGGGATGTCCATTGATATTGGATTCTGATTCTGATTATTCTGATTCTGATTCTGGGATCAGCCTGAGCCTGAGCTGAATTCTGGGATTCTGATTCTGAAATTGATTCTGATTCTAATTCTGATTCTGGGATCAGCCTGAGCCTGAGCCTGAATTCTGGGATTCTGATTCTGATTCTGGGACCAGCCTGAGCTCCTGAGCCTGAATTTTGGGATTCTGATTCTGAAATTGATTCTGATTCTGATTCTGATTCTGGATCACTGAGCCGACTGAAATTTGGGATTCTGAAATTGATTCTGATTCTGATTCTGATTCTGATTCTGATTCTGGGATCAGCCTGAGCTCCTGAGCCTGAATTCTGGGATTCTGATTCTGATATTGATTCGCATTCTCATTCTGATTCTGGGATCAGCCTGAGCTCCTGAGCTGAATTCTGGGATTCTGGGATCAGCCTGAGCTCCTGAGCTGCTCTCACCAAACCCCTCAGGTTCTCCTGGCGCAGCTCCCAGCCCTGTGGGTGTCCCTGAGCTCCAGGGCTGTCCCTGTCCCCTCCCTGTGTCTCTGCGCCCACCCCGGGCACAGCTGGTGCCTCGTGGTGCCCAGGGCACTGCAGGTGCCACCAGAGCAGGATCCTGCTGCTCCTCAGCACAAACATCTCAGGAGGCCCCTGGGTCACCTCAGCTCTGCCGTGCCTGGGTCAGCTGCCCAGAGCTCCTCAGCTCCTCGGGATTTCTCCATTTTCAGGAGCCTCAGGGAGCAGAGTGCCCAGCACGGCCTGGCAGGGCCTGGCACCGGGTGCCTCTGGTGCTGTTCACAGGGGGAGGAGATGAGAGTCTTGGCTCCATGTTGCAGAAGTGCTGTGGTGTGTTCTTAAGTTTGTTAGTTGCTCCCCTATTTTCTGTATTAAATGGTTTCTTCCTTTCCCAGGACTTCCGGCTGCTACCCTGTCAGTTAGGTTGCTATGGAAATGAAACTGCTCCTCCCCTGGTTTCTCTTATAAAGTGAAAGTGTCTCCTCCTTGGTCTCAGTCAATCACCCCTTTTCTCCTCCCAGGTTTCGAGAATTTTCTTTTCTCTGGGAGGTATGGTTGGCTGTAGCCCCGGAGCCCCTCCTATGATTTATAACAGTTGGTTACTTTGGTATATCAGTTATGTTTCGTTCCTCCAAATATATATTTCTATTGGTTAGCCGAGTTTCCCTGCCTTCTTCCCCCCTTTTCCCTTAAAACCCTCTCCTGCCCCCTGTTCGGGGCCATTTGCTGGGTGTTTCCCCTCCTTGTTGGTTCTGTAATAAACCGACAGTTTAACCCCAGCAAGTGGTCGCCTCCTAATTCGTCTCTCACCGCGCTGCTCCGAGCTATCCCCCAGCTCAGCCCGAGGCCAAGACGCCGAGGGGGGCTGCTTTCTGATGCGCAGGGGCCCTGGCCTTCGCCCCTCACCAGATAGCCGGATTCCAGGGCCGTGCACGCCCCCGCGCACAGAGGGCTGATTTATTATTTTATGATATATATTATATTCAAAGAAAATGATATGTTAAAACTGTGCTAAAGAATAGAAGAAAGGATTTCATCAGAAGGCTTGAAAGGAATAGAAAGGAATGGAGTGATCATAAAACCAGAGAGTCTGAGACAGCTGGGCTGTGATTGGCCATTAATTACAAACAACCACATGAGACCAATCCCAGATGCACCTGTTGCATTCCACAGCAGCAGATAATCAATGTTTACATTTCATTTCTGAGGCCTCTCAGCTTCTCAGGAGAAAAAATCCTAATGAAAGGACTTTTCAGAGAACATGTCTGTGACAGGTGCCTGCAGAGGCTGTGGATTCTCCAGCCCTGGCAGTGCCCAAGGCCGGTTTGGATGGATTTGGAGCAGCCTGGCACAGTGGGAGGTGTCCCTGCCATGGCAGGGGGGGCACTGGAGGCTTTGAGGTCCCTCCCAGCCCATCCCAGTGTGGGCAGGTGTTGGGGGCACATCTGGCAGCACAGCTGGGCAGGGGCAGCAGGGCTGTGGCAGCTCCTGCAGCTCCAGAGGTGCAGCTGGGAAGGAGCTGGGTCTTGGCTTCTCTTCTGCCTCTGTCAGGGTCAGGATTGAAGCACTTGAAATGGCATTTCATGTTCAGACTCAGATGTTTAATATTTCTTATCTGGATTACAAGCTGTGAGTTCTACTGCATTCTACTAACAAGCTACAAAATGGCTCACTGTCTTTCTCTCCAAGGCTGTGCAGTCTTGACTTCTTTCCACCAAGGTCAGGATTAAATGTGTGAGAGGGTATTTCTTGTTGGGGCTCAGATGTTTATCAGTTCTTATCTCTGTCACAGTCCCACAAACCCTGAGCTCTGCAGCACTTCACTCCAACAAACTAAAAATGGAGCCCTGTCTCTCTCTCTCTACAAGGCCTTTGAAGGATAAACTGTCCAATTAAGAAATGATACTTAAATATTTTTATTTTTAACCTAATAACTAACTAGTTGTGGTCTGCAATGGGGACTTTTTTATCCAATGACACAAAACCACCCAAACCCATGGAGAAGAAGGGGAAGAAGAAGGAGCAGCCTCCACCCTAAACCCTCCACCTTGCTTTCTGTCTATTCCTGTATTCTAAACCCTGAAACTCTGAGTTTCCCACCCTGTGATATCACACACTTCTATTCAATCTCCACACCTTTAATCTCAGTTTTATTATTGAATTTTGGAAGCTTCTCCAGGCCCTCAGGCCAGTGCAGTGTTCTCTGGGGGTCAGTGCCTGGCAGCACAGAAAGTCTGGAATTCTCAGCACCAGGGTTCCCACAGGAAGGAGCCGGTGACATCCAGGTGCCCCAGCCTGCTCCTCCACACAGGGCCTGTCCCCAGCAGTGTCCCCAGGCTGCTGCTCCTGCCCTGGGCACAGCCTGGGCTCACCATGAGGCTCCTGCCCATTGCCAGCACCAGAAACTTTCACTTAAAATATTAAAATTTAGTTAGCAAAAACATTTTCTTTTGCAAAGGGGAGTGTGGCATGGTACTGACAGAATGTTGTTTTAAGATTGTTAATTTCTTTTTTCTGCACTGGTTACTGGATACATCCTGACGTCTTAAATTATTGGCACTGCCAAAATAAAAAAAAAATCTCATAGTATAAAAGGTTGATTAGAAGAACTGTCTTGGGCATGGCTTTGTCATTTAAAATTAAAAGTTTAGAATCAATGCCAACAAAAATGTAAAAGATTTCAAAACTTCACTGCCAGGGGTCCCCATGGGACTCTGCCCCTGCTTTTCCCTTTGGGGTGGCACCAGAGGCAGGATGAGACCAGATGGAGCTGTTGTGCATTACAGTGCACGTTTAAATGCACATTTAAATGCACACCCTCCATTCTAAGCCCCGCTGGCAGCGTTTCAGGCTCAGTTTTCCAAGTTCCACAGCAGTTTTGTGTCTCCTGGCTGCAGAGCACTGCTCTGAGTGGGAGGAAAACCACAATGGCAGCTTTTGAGCAGCTCTCAGCTTTGCCACCTACAAAACCGGGCACTCCTGACAGAAACAAGGCTTTTCTAAGCCAGCAGTGCAGCTGGCCCAGCATTTTTGAGAGTTCTCATCCCCTGGCAGTGCTGGAGGCACTCCTGCTTTTCCCAGTGGTTTTGGAGCAGAGAGCACAGGGATTTCTCCAGGAGATTCCTCAGGTTCACAAGGAGAACCAGAGAATTTATCCAGCCCTTTGCCATGCATCCCTCCAGCTCCTGCCTGCCCCTGGCCAGGCCCTTTATCCCAGACATTGAGCTCTTTGTGAAGGTGAGCGCTGTGAAGTGGTTTTTTGTTTATGCGGGAGTTATTATTGTATTTGAGATTTCTTTCATAGCAGCACTGTGCAGTGTGTTTGTTTATGCAGGAGTTATTGATATATTTGTGAAGGTGAGCACTGTGCAGTGTGTTTGTTTATGCAGGAGTTATTGATATATTTGAGATTGATAGCAGCACAGATTTCTCTGAGATTTGAGATTTATTTGATAGCAGCACTGAGATTGATATATTTGAGATTTCTTTGATAGCAGTGTGTGTTTGTTTATGCAGGAGTTATTGATATATTTGTGATGGTGAGCACTGTGCAGTGTGTGTTTGCTTATGGAGGAGTTTTTGCTGTATTTGAGATTTGTTTGATAGCAGCACGGATTTCTTTGAGATTTCTTTTGAGATTTCTTTGATAGCAGTGTGTGTTTGTTTATGCAGGAGTTATTGATATATTTGAGATTCTTTGATAGCAGTGTGAGATTGTTGCTTTCTAGTGAGTTATTGATAATATTTGAGATTTCTTTGATAGCAGTGTGTGTTTGTTTATGCAGGAGTTATTGATATATTTGAGATTTCTTTGATAGCAGTGTGTGTTTGTTTATGCAGGAGTTTTTGCTGTATTTGAGATGGTGATGTCAGTGTGGTTTTTTAATGCAGAGATTTTTTGCTGTATTTGAGATTTGTTTGATAGCAGCGTGGATTTCTTTGAGATTTCTTTTGAGATTTCTTTGATAGCAGTGTGTGTTTGTTTATGCAGGAGTTATTGATATATTTGAGATTTCTTTGATAGCAGTGTGTGTTTGTTTATGCAGGAGTTTTTGCTGTATTTGAGATTTGTTTCATAGCACTGAGCGAGGGAAAAAGGACAAACAGAACTGGTTTGATTCTGTGTTTTGTTGGCTTATAAGGGCTGCAAACCCTAATGAATTAACCTATTAACTGTGAGACACTTGGGTTGTAGTACTTCTGCCCCTGATTTAATCTCAATTTTAAAGCTGTGCTTTAGGAGAATCATGTGAAGGCCTTAAAAATGAGACCCCTGCTCTCATGCAGTGTCACACCGAGTCTCACTCAGCAGCACCTCTGCAAGACTTTGCCTCATTTTAACAAAGCCTCTTCACAAACTGCAATATAAATTATCTGAGAGCAACACTTCCTTGGCCACCTTCTCCAGGGCTCCCACTGCCCTTCAGGCTGAAATTCTAAATGAATTGATTTATTCTGCTTGTTCCCTTCAGTGCTTTAGACATCGTATCTCTGTTTAGGCTGGTAAATACTTCTCTGTTCCTTTCCTGTGGTCATAAACTGATTTAACTCATTTTAATCATGCAGATTTATGCCCACACAGACAAATGAGGTGGAGGCTGTTTCCTCTGGGGGGACTGCTGTGATTTACACGCAGATGTGTTTATCATTTGTAATTTTTCCAATTGTAGGCTGGCAGTGATGGGGAAAGCATCGGGAACTGCCCGTTCTCTCAGCGCCTCTTCATGATCCTGTGGCTCAAAGGTGTCATTTTTAATGTCACAACCGTGGATCTGAAAAGGTGAGATTGTGGCTTTTAATTCTGACATTTTAACCGTGCAGCACAGCTTTCCCAAAATGGGGATTTTCAAGGGTGACCCTTCTCTGCCAGGCTGGGAGAAACGGTTCTGAGAAGACCTTAAAGCTCCTTCCAGAGCCTCGTAAAAAGGAGGGAGAGGGACTTTGTGATTTACTGATTCAGCTGATTTATTCCTCTTACTGAAGTGCTGGGAGATAAATCCTTACATTTGTAAATCTCCAGGTGATATTTCTGCTGTAGTAAGAGTGCACCTGCTGATTGTGAAGTTGTTTCCTAGAGGTTTATCTGAAACTTTTGCAGGTTCAGACCTTAAATTACCTCTCATGGTATTTACTAGAAATCAGAACATTGAGTTCATCTGATTTTCCAGGAGCTCTGCAAAACAACCCAGCTAAAATATTTTACAGATATTCACCTGAGGAGTGAATCCAGAACTGGAGAGCAGCCCCACTTCAGTGTGAGCTGAAAATGTGGTGGTGTCACAGGGGTCCCAGGATGAGGGGAGAGATGAGAATTGACTCCGTGTTTCAGAAGGCTGATTTATTATTTTATTATATATATTATATTTAAAGAAAATTATATACTAACACTATACTAAAAGAATAGAAGAAAGGATTTCATCAGAAGGTTAGAAAAGGAAAAGAATGGAATGATAATAAAATCTTGTGAGTGACCAGAGAGTCTGAGACAGCTGGGCTGAGATTGGCCATTAATTACAAACAACCACATGAGACCAATCCCAGATGCCCCTGTTGCATTCCACAGCAGCAGATCATCAATGTTTACATTTCATTTCTGAGGCCTCTCAGCCTCTCAGGAGAAAAGATCCTAGCAAAAGGATTTTTCATAAAATATGTCCGTGACAGGACTTTTTATGGCTTTTCCTTTCCCAGAAAACCTGCAGACCTGCAGAACCTGGCCCCAGGCACCAACCCGCCGTTCATGACCTTCGATGGGGAGGTGAAGACTGACGTGAACAAGATCGAGGAGTTCCTGGAGGAGAAGCTGGCGCCGCCCCGGTACCGCGTTCCCGACCCTCAGGCCTGCACGGGGCATCCCCCAGCTCGGGGGGGCTCTGAAGCACACCTGGGGCTGGGGAGTCACTGGGGTGCCCCCAGGCTGTGCCCAGGTCACGGCTGTGCTGCTCCCACTGCTGCCCTTCATCCCAAACTCACTGCTGGGTGTGGAATCCATCCTGGGGAAACCTGGCCTGCTCCTGCTCTGAGCGGGCCTGCTCTGGGGCTCCCCTCTTCACACCCCACAGCTCACGGTGCTCACTGGGTGCAGGCAGGGGAAGCTCAGGGTCACCTCTCTGCTCTCCAAAACCACCCGAGGGACCCTGCAGGGAGCTGGGCTGGGCTCCTCTGCCACGTCCCACGTGAGGGGATGAGAGGAAATGGCCCCAAGGGAGGTTCAGATTGGAGACTGGACACATGTGTTCCCTTCAGGAGGGGTCAGGTATCGAGTGAGTTGCCCAGGGTGGATCTCCATCTCTGGAAGGGTTCCAGTGATCTGGATGTGGCCCTGGGGACATGGTTTGGGGTGGCCATGGTGGGACTGGATGGTGGTGAAGGTGTTTCCCTGCCTGGTGGTTCTGGGATTCTGTGAAGCTGAGGGCAGTGAACGCCTCTGTTAGGAAAATAAATCCACAAACTCCAGAGGTTTATGTCCAAAAAGGAGACAGAGGAGTCCTTTGACTTTATTCCAATAAAGGGAGAGGCCATGGGGCATTCCTCTGGGATCTCTCAGATTTTTTGGAGGATGCAGCCTCCCTTTTTATCCCAATTTCCCAGCTGCATTTCCCTTCTCTCTTTCCCCATTTCTGAGGTACTTGAGAGGTTCAGACTTCCCAAAACACCTGATACCACAGATTCCCCTCTAATGTATAACCCTCCCTTTTCATTTTCAATTCTTATGGAATTTAGGGTTTTTTCCCCATTTCTGAGGCACTTGAGAGGTTCAGACTCCCCAAAACACCTGATACTGAAGATTTCCCAAAGATTTCCCTCTAACGTATAACCCTCCCTTTTCATTTTTAATTCTTACAGAATTTAGGGGTTTTTGTTCTCCATTGTTTCTTTCATCTCTCAATGTCTAATTTCATTTATCAGCAAACCTGAAGTTCATTAGTAAAAGCAAATCTCTTTTTCCATTCATCAATCAGTGGAATCCTTCCCATTGTTTGTTTTATCTCCCAGCACTGGTTTTATCTACCAGCAGCCCCACAGCTAGTTTGAAAAGACAAATCTGCCATTCCTCTCCCCTGTATTAATTATGGAGACAAAAAAAATAAAGGATAATTGGGTCACTTCTTTTTGTTTCTCTGAACTTCTCAGGTACCCCAAACTTGCACCGAAGCACCCCGAGTCGAACTCTGCAGGAAACGATGTCTTTGCAAAATTCTCTGCATTTATAAAGAACCCGAGAAAAGATGCAAATGAAAGTAGGTGCTGCATTCCTGTCATCAGCCCTGGGAGGGAGAAACCAGACCCGTGCAGCTGTAGGACACTGCTGGAGATGCTCCATTTCCAGCTCAGCTCAAAGTGATATTCCAGAGGGTGGAGGCTTTGGAAATCTGTGCCTGTTCCCTCCTTTAGTGCAGGATTCCAAGAGTTGGTGGAAGCAGAGCTGCTGTCACCAGGGCAGCACCAATTCCTGCCTCTCCTCACTCCTTCAGCCCTGGGGTCTGTGAGGCTGCCCCTTCCCCAGAGCCCTCTGCAAGTGAGGGATTCCCTATTTCCATAAATGATGAGGACTCCAGCCATTGGCACACCCCCAAAGCAGGAGCCTCCTGAGCACCATGAATGGCCCTGGGCTGGAGGAAGCAGGATGAGACGAAATATTAGGGAGAATCCTTTCCTGTGAGGGTGGTGAGGCCCTGGCACAGGTTGGTTGTGGTCTCCCCATCCCTGGCAGTGCCCAAGGCCAGGCTGGACACTGGGGACAGTGGGAGCTGTCCCTGCCATGGCTGGGGTGACACTGGGTGGGCTTTGAGGTCTCTCCCAACCCAAACCATTCCAGGATCCTGTCTGTGTCCTTCAGCTCTCAGGCCTGATCCTTGGGCTGGCTTTGAACACCCTAAAGTGGCATCCCAGGGACCTGTGTGACCGTGCTCACAGGGGTTTCATGTTGAAGGAAGAGATGAGGATCGAACTCCGTGTTTCAGAAAGCTTGATTTATTATTTTATGATATATATTACATTAAACTACACTAAAAGAATAGAAGAAGAGGTTTCACTAGAGGCTAGCTAAGCTAAGAATAGAAAAAGAAAGGAAGGATAACAAAGGCAGCTGTCCCAGACTCTCTGTCTGAGCCAGCTGACTGTGATTGGCCATTAATCAGAAACAACCACATGAGACCAATCCCAGATGCACCTGTTGCATTCCACAGCAGCAGATAATCATTGTTCACATTTTGCTCCTGAGGCCTCCCAGCTTCTCAGGAGGAAAAAATCCTAAGGAAAGAATTTTCATAAAAAGATGTCTGTGACAGCCCTGCTGCTGTCGCCCCAGCCTGGCTGTGACACCCCCAAAGGGGACCCCAGGACCTGCTGCTGTCACTCCAGCCTGGCTGTGACACCCCAAAGGGGACCCCAGGACCTGCTGCTGTCACCCCAGCCTGGCTGTGACACCCCAAAGGGGCACCCAGGACCTGCTGCTGTCACCCCAGCCTGGCTGTGACACCCCAAAGGGGACCCCAGGACCTGCTGCTGTCACCCCAGCCTGGCTGTGACACCCCAAAGGGCACCCCAGGACCTGCTGCTGTCACTCCAGCCTGGCTGTGACACCCCAAAGGGGCACCCAGGACCTGCTGCTGTCGCTCCAGCCTGGCTGTGACACCCCAAAGGGGACCCCAGGACCTGCTGCTGTCACTCCAGCCTGGCTGTGACACCCCAAAGGGCACCCCAGGACCTGCTGCTGTCACCCCAGCCTGGCTGTGACACCCCAAAGGGCACCCCAGGACCTGCTGCTGTCGCCCCAGCCTAACTGTGACACCCCAAAGGGGCACCCAGGACCTGCTGCTGTCACTCCAGCCTGGCTGTGACACCCCAAAGGGGCACCCAGGACCTGCTGCTGTCGCTCCAGCCTGGCTGTGACACCCCAAAGGGGCACCCAGGACCTGCTGCTGTCACTCCAGCTGTGCTGCCCTGCCTGGGCCAGCACTGGAGTCAGTGTGAAGGCAGGGCCAGGCCACGGAGCCAAACCCCACCCCACAGAGGGGTCTGAGGGGTTTGAGGAGCCATTCCTGGTAACAACAGCCCCAGGATGGTTTTTCCCAGAACTCCCTTTAGCTCCTTAGAGCCTTTATCCCAGCATTAAGGTTTAAGCTTGGATCAGGGAATTGCAGGAGCTGGCACAGCCAGATGTCTGGGCTGGTGCCAGCAGACAGGATGCAGGAGTCGCTTGGTGTCACGGGGACCTTGGTGCAGCCTTGAATGATCTTTTTATTGTCTTAACCCAGATTTGGAAAAATCTTTGCTTAAAGCCCTGAAGAAGCTGGACAACTATTTAAATAGCCCCCTGCCAGATGAAATCGATGCTTACAGCAGGGAGGAGATCGCTGCTTCCAGCCGGAAATTCCTGGATGGGGATGAGCTCACTTTAGCTGATTGCAACCTCCTGCCAAAGCTCCACATCATCAAGGTTTGCATTTGCTTCTTTAGGGAAGCACAGCAGCTGAATCCTTTTCTAGATTGTGGAAACCTCTCCCCAAAAAAAATCCCTTGATGGGGAGATCCTTAAAAAGTTTTGTGCTAGGATTGAGAGATGGACGGGACTTTTGTTTCTTTTTCTTCAGGCTGTTGTTTATTTTTCTCTTATCAGTAGTTTAGTACTCGTCTGCATCTCAGTGTATGAAGAAAAAGGCACCAAAAGTCACCAGACACACAGGTTTAAGGTCTTTTAAAGCTATTTTGTTCAATTAACTTTTAGAATGTATTTTATTTCTACCTTTCTACCTAAAATATTTTTATTATATAATATTAACACCTAGTAACTAATTATTTGTCTGTTCAAACAACATCTGATTGTGGCTCTTTCTCACCAATCCCTCTGTGCCCCCAACACTGCAGAAAATGGAGCAGATGAAGAACAAGAAGGAGATCAGACAATGCCCCAAATCCTCCCTCTTGTCTCCTACCCACCTCCACACCAAAAACCCAAAACTCCGAGTTTTTCACCCTGTGATAAACTCTACCACTGCCTATTTCACACACACAGATTCCAGTTCATGCCAAAGGCTTGGAAGCTTTCTCCATGGATGAAGGTTAAAAGCTGTGTTGTCCTTTGGGTCAGGTTAAAGCAACTGTTAAGGTTAAAGGCAGTGCTCTCCTTTGGGTCAGGTTAAAAGCAGTGCTCTCCTGGGCTCAGGTTAAAGGCAGTGTTCTCCTTTGGGTCAGGTTAAAGGCAGTGTTCTCCTTTGGATAAGGCAGTGTTCTCCTGGGGATCAGGTTAAAAGCAGTGTTCTCCTGGGCTCAGGTTAAAAGCAGTGTTCTCCTTTGGGTCAGGTTAAAAGCAGTGCTCTCCATGGATGAAGGTTAAAGCAGTGCTCTCCTGGGGCTCAGGTTAAAGCACCTGTTCAAGTTAAAAGCAGTGTTCTCCTGGGCTCACGTTAAAGGCAGTGTTCTCCTGGGGATCAGGTTAAAGGCAGTGTTCTCCTGGGCTCAGGTTAAAGCAGTGTTCTCCTGGGCTCAGGTTAAAGGCAGTGTTCTCCTGGGCTCAGGTTAAAGGCAGTGCTCTCCTGGGGATCAGGTTAAAAGCAGTGCTCTCCATGGATGAAGGTTAAAGGCAGTGTTCTCCTGGGCTCAGGTTAAAAGCAGTGTTCTCCATGGATGAAGGTTAAAGGCAGTGTTCTCCTGGGCTCAGGTTAAAGGCAGTGCTCTCCATGGATGAAGGTTAAAGGCAGTGTTCTCCTGGGCTCAGGTTAAAGGCAGTGTTCTCCTTTGGGTCAGGTTAAAGGCAGTGTTCTCCTGGGATGAAGGTTAAAGGCAGTGCTCTCCATGGATGAAGGTTAAAGGCAGTGTTCTCCTTTGGGTCAGGTTAAAAGCAGTGTTCTCCTGGGGATCAGGTTAAAGGCAGTGTTCTACTTTGGGTCAGGTTAAAGGCAGTGTTCTCCTTTGGGTCAGGTTAAAAGCAGTGCTCTCCATGGATGAAGGTTAAAGGCAGTGTTCTCCTGGGGCTCAGGTTAAAAGCAGTGTTCTCCTGGGATCTGGTTAAAGGCAGTGTTCTACTTTGGGTCAGGTTAAAGGCAGTGTTCTCCTTTGGATAAGGCAGTGCTCTCCTTTGGGTCAGGTTACAAGCAGTGCTCTCCATGGATGAAGGTTAAAGCAGTGCTCTCCTGGGGCTCAGGTTAAAGCACCTGTTCAGGTTAAAGCAGTGTTCTCCTGGGCTCACGTTAAAGGCAGTGTTCTCCTTTGGGTCAGGTTAAAGGCAGTGTTCTCCTGGGCTCACGTTAAAGGCAGTGTTCTCCTGGGCTCAGGTTAAAGGCAGTGCTCTCCATGGATGAAGGTTAAAGGCAGTGCTCTCCTGGGGATCAGCACTTCCCAGGACAGGCAGAGAAGCATTCCCTGTGCCCTGGGTTCCAGCACTAGCTGGCAGAGGGATCCTTTCTCTATTCTGGGGGCACACCCAGGGACACTGAGGCCGTTTCCTTACAGCAGGGGGATCCTCACTTGGGTCTGGAGGAGCTGTTTGCTATCTGTGCTGTGAGTGCAGTGCTGAGCCTCTCCCAGGCACAGGGCTGAGGTGAGTGCTGCAGTCAGGGCTGCAGAGGTGTTCTCATCCCCGTTTCACATGCAAGGTGCACATGAGCACAGCCAAGGAAGGCTACCTTGTATTGTCCATCCCCATTTCTGTCTCTGCCATGTTTAATGTCCAATTCTGACAGGCTGGCCTCCACCCAGTGCCTCCCAGGCAAGGCTCCCAGCAGGACTGTGGGGCATCCACACACACCTGAATGTGGAAACCCAGGGCACCAGGAATATTTCTGTGTCTGCTCTGGGGTGCACTGACTCTGACCCTCATCCATTGAGAAAGTTTCCAAAACTCCAGAATAGACTGGAATCCACAAAAGTGTGAAATAGGTTACAGAGAGCAGTGCAGGTGCATTGCTTGGTGAGAAATTGAAGTTTTGGGATTTTTAATGTGTTGTGGATGGCAGCAAGATGGAGGGCACAGGGTGTTGTCCTGGGTTTCTTCTTCATGCTTCTTCTTCCTCCTTCTTCTCCATGGGATTGGGTGGCATTTTGTAATAGGGTGGAAAAGTCCCCACTGCAGCTCTTTGGGATCAGTCATTGGGTTAAAAGGGAAAATAATCCAGGTGTCAGTTCTTAGTTGGATAGTTTAGCTTTAAAAGACCTTGGAACAAGAGATTGTTGGCCATTTTGTGGTGCTTTTCCAGTGCACTGAGCCTGGTGTGGACAGCGTGCAAAACTCTAGATAAGATAACAATAAACAAGAATCTGAAGACTGAAAAATCCAGTACATCTCTCTTTCCTGACACAAACCACCCCAGGAGGGTCTCCCCCAACAGAGGAGCCCCCTGGGAGGGCCCAGCCAGAGTCCCAGAAGTCAGGGGATCTGTGACAGGAACCCCAACACCTGAACAGCTCCTGGGACTGGGACTGGCACTGTCACAGCCCAGAAAGCTGGAGAGGGGCATGGAGGGACAGGACGAGGGGGAATGGCCTTGAGCTGAAGGAGAGAAGGGTTAAATAGGGTGTGGGGAATGAGGAATTCCTCCCTGGCAGGCTGGGGAGGCCTTGGAGAATGCCCAGAGCAGCTGGGGCTGCCCCTGCATCCCTGGCAGTGCCCAAGGCCAGGCTGGGCACTGGGGACAGTGGGAGGTGTCCCTGCCATGGCAGGGGGGCACTGGGTGAGTTTCAGGATATTCCTGTGCTGGCATTGCTCACCTGCACAGGAGAAGCTTTGGGCTGAGCTCAGGGCGGCCTTGCAGGGCCTGGAGGAGCCCCAGGAAAGCTGGAGAGAGACAATTGCCAGGGGATGCAGGGACAGCACACAGGGAATGGCTGCACACTGAAAAATTACAGGTTTAGATCAGATATTAGAAACAATTTTCTCCCTGAGAGGGTGGGGAGGCCTTGGAGAATTCCCAGAGCAGCTGGGGCTGCCCTGGAGCCCTGGCAGTGCCCAAGGCCAGGCTGGACACTGGGGACAGTGGGAGGTGTCCCTGCCATGGCAGGGGTGGAACAAGATGACCTTTGAGGTCCCTTCAACCCAAACCATTCTGTGATTCCATGATTCTCTCTGGAAGAGAAATGAGCACACTGGAATTTCACTGGTTTCGAACAACAAGGGCGCCTCAGGAAGTTCCCTGTTAGACTCCCACTGTGTCAGAGGAAGAGGGGATCCAATCTCTTTCCACAAGAGAGAACTTTGCCCAGCCATGTCCTGGCTGATGCTGCTGCAGACAGCAGCCAGGGATGAGCCCTTTGCCACACTGAGGCACAGCAAACCTTGGGAAGCAGCCAGGGCCAGCATGGGGGACAATGCCCTGGGTCAGGGGAATGTCTGGAGAGGGACACAGGAGGAATGTCACACTGCCACATCACCCCTGCTGCCTGCAGGCAGGGATCAGGGCTCAGCCAAGAGCTGTCCTCCCTGATCATTTGAAATTAAGGCTTTTAATTCATATTTTTCTTATTTTTTATTTAATATTTTTCATATTTTAATTTTAAATATTTTATATATTTAAATTTGTATTTTCTTACTTTTAATTAATATTTTTATTTCATATTTTTAATATTGTAATTCATATTTTTCATTTTTTAAAATTAATCTTTTTCATTTTTTTCATTCATGTGTTTCTGTGAAAGTTTACAAGTTTATTCCTGTAGGTTTATTCTGTTCATTCTAGCTTAAGTTTGCTGGGTTAACCTGGATCTCTTCCAGTTTGTTCTGCTGGTCCACATGGCTTTGCACATCTTTGGCAAGATATAGATAAAAATAGAGATATAGACACAAAACAAATCCTTTACAGGGAGTTCAGCAACTTTCTCCACCCCATCTCTTCTTTTTATGTCTTTCCTTCTTCTTTGCCCTTGGTCACCAACAACACCAGACTCACACACTGGAAATGAAAAACAGGCATAAAGAGTAGGCTTGGGGTCTTTTGGGATTTGCAGATCATATGTGTAATGACGTTTTTCTTCTTTACCCTTTTTTCTTTTCATGAAAGGTCGTTGCAAAAAAATACCGAAATTTTCACTTCCCACCTGAAATGACAGGGATTTCCAGATACTTGAAAAATGCATATGCAAGAGATGAATTCACAAACACGTGCCCTGCTGACCAGGAGATTGAATATGCTTACTTGGATGTGGCAAAGAGAATGAAGTAACCTGAAGATGCCTCTGTTTATTGCTTCTGTGATGGACAACAGCCAAGCTGGAAAAGCAAAAACCAGCAGAGATTCTGCAGTGTGATTTTAAGTTCTGCTATTGGCCAATCCTTTTCTAATGATTGTATTGCATTATTTACTCCTTCTTAAATTAAGTGTGTGTTTGTGTTTGTGTGTCTTGCACGCTGCAAAGTCGGTTGTCCATTCCAAGGGAAAGGCATCCATCAATGGGAAAGGTTTGCAGATTTAGGGGAGCGGTGTGGGTCACACGCTTCCAGCAGTACCACAGAACAAATCACTGCATTTTGGGGAGAATGAGGCTGTTTGAACACTCTGAACCTTTCATTAGTGCTGCTCTGCTCTGTGCCACACAGCTCTTGCCAAGCTTCACCTCGGGCTGGATGGTTTCTCTCTGCTCCACTGCCTGAGCCAGCAGCCCTGAGGGACCCAGGGCAGAGCCCAGGACGTCACCTGGTGTCCCCCAGGCCTCTCCTCTGGGCTGGAGCCCTGCAGGGCAGCTCCACCATGACCAGTTCCTATTTCCATTGCAGGAGTCTCACAGAATCACAGAAATTCTAGGTTGGAAGAGACCTTTAAGATCATCGAGTCCAACCCATGTTCTAACACCTCAACTAGATCATGGCACCAAGTGCCACATCCAGTCTTTTTTTAAACTCTTCGAGGGCTGGTGACTCTGCCACCTCCCTGGGTAGATGATTGTCTCCTTTGGTGTGGAAAAGACAGAAAGGAGAATTCCTGCCTTCCCTATTGTATTTGGGTTCTCCCAGATGAAGGAAGGAATGATGAATCTGACTCCATGTTCTCAGAAGGCTCATTTATTATTTTATGATACTATATAATATTAAAGAATGCTATACTAAACCATATTAAAGAATACAGAAAGGATACTTACAGAAGGCTAAAAAGATAATAATGAAAATTCGTGACTCTCTCCAGAGTCCTGACACAGCTTGGCCCCAATTGGTCAATGAGACAAAATAATTCATAGCAGAATCCAATGAAACAATCACCCGTGGGTAACAATCTCCAAACACATTCCACATGACCACAACACAGGAGAAGCAAATGAGATAAGAATTGTTTTCCTTTTTCTCTGAAGCTTCTCAGTTTCCCAGGAGAAAAACCCTGGGCGAAGGGATTTTTCAGGGAATGTGAATGTGACACTTCCCCTCTGTCAGAGCTGCAGAATCCTCAAACTTCCCTCCTGCTGCTCCCCCAGAGAGAACGCTGGCCTGGGGACTCTCTGCTGGTGGATTTTGGGCAAGGGAGGAGGGGGACACTTGGCTGTCCCTGTGGGCAGAGGAAATGCTGAGCATCCAGTAACAAATACTCATGTGGGATTTGTCATCCTTCAGTGATTCTTATTTGGTTTTGGAAAGCAGAGAGGAGGAGGAGAGGGCCTAAGAAAGGAACAATCCTTTGTGGATTCTCTGTATTTTCTACCTCTGTCGAGGTCAGGATTGAAGGCACTTGAGATGGTGTTTTGTGTTCGGACTCAGGTGTTTATTATTTCTTATCGGTGTAACAGCCTCACAACCATGAGTTCAGCAGCTTTTCATTAGAAGGCACAAAATGGCCAACAATCTCTTGTTATAAGGTCTTTTAAGACTAAACTATCCAATTTAAAACTGACACCTGGATTATTTTCCCTTTTAACCCAACAATTGATCCCTCGAAGCCTGCAATGCGGACTTTTCTGCCCAGTTACAAAACACCACCCAGACTCATGAAGAAGAAGGTGAAGAAGAACCTGTCTCCACACTAAAACCTCCATCTTGCTTCAAATTTATTACTATATTCTAAAACCCCAAACTCTAAGTTTTCCACCCTTTGATAGTACACACTTCTAACCAACTATACACCTGTAATCCCTGTGCTATTATTAATTTTGGAAGTCTTCTACACAGCCTCAGGTCAAATGCAGTGCTCTCTTGCAAGTCTGTGCCTTTCAGCACAGAAAGTTTAAAATTCTCAGCATCCAGGATTCCAAAAATCCTTCTGTACGCCCTGCCAGGAGGGCACAGCCGGGTGGGGATTGGGCTCTGCTCCCAGGGAACAGGGACAGGAGCAGAGGGAGCGGCCTCAGGCTGGGCCAGGGCAGGCTCAGCTGGGACAGCAGCAGCAATTTGCCCATGGAAAGGGAGCTCAGGCCTTGGCAGGGGCTGCCCAGGGAGCTTTGCAGTGCCCATCCCTGCAGGTGTGCCCTGGAGGTGGCACTGAGTGCTCTGGGCTGGGCACAAGGTGGGCACAGCTGGCACTGCATGGGCTGGCAGGGCTGTGCCAGCACCAGAGATCTTTGGATTCTGTGAGAGTGATCCCAGAAGAAAGAAACCCTGATGCCGGAGCAAGGCCCTGCCCTGGGGCAGCACAGGAGCAGCCCCGAGGCCGGAGGCGCCCAGAGCGGCTCCATCCCCTGAGCCCTGAGGGGCTGCCCAGCAGGAGCAGCAGAGCCCCAGAGCCGCTGCTCAGGCCTGGCCGCGCTGGTCTGGGCTCTGTGGCTGCACAGCCCCGTGCAGCCGCTGCCGCAGGGATCGGTGTGAGCGGCACAGAGCGGCTGCTGCTGCCGCCGCCTCGGCTGGGGCTGCAGCGGGGGAACCCCTCCCGCCGGGCCGGGGCTGCTCCAGGCGGGCCGGGCTGTGAGGAACAGCCCCAGCCGGGCTGCCGGGCCGCGGGCAGCGAACCCGCGGGGCTGTGCTGGCTCCGCTCTGGCGGCTGCACAGCCCCGCTGCCAAGGGCTCTCTCCCAGCACAGCTCTCTCTCAGCCGGCCCCAACGGGCGCCTTCAGTTGGCCTGCAGAGAGCAGCGCCAGCCCTGCCCTGCCCGCCCGGCCGGCAACTCTCCCGCTGCGCTGGGGCTGAGCACTCCCTGCTCACAGGGGGCTCCGTGCCACTGCCTGGGGAAATGCATCGGCACCGCTGAGAGACAGCAAATGAAACCTGGGCACTCTGTTCTTGTGCCTTTTTAGAAACATCCTTAGAAAACATGCTAATTCTAAAGTAATTGGAACAGTGTTCCTTATCTGGTGATTTCCTGGACATTATAATGTATGGTAATTAGAACCTATTGTATATTCATGTTTTTATATCATGAATTGTTGTATAAACATACAATATGTACTAAATGCTAAGTATGTTCTAACAGACCTATCCATTACATTTTCTCTTCATTTCTGTATTCTTAAATTATTTTTCCTATTCTTCTCGTTCTACTCCTCTTCTTCCATAATCATTCTATTCTATTCTATTCTATTCTATTCTATTCTATTCTATTCTATTCTATTCTATTCTATTCTATTCTATTCTATTCTATTCTATTCTATTCTATTCTGTTCCTCTTCTTCGCATTCTTCGTCTCTGCTGTTGTCTTCATCATTTTGTTTCTCTTCTCCATCCTCGTCTCCCTGCTCCTGTTTGCTGCCCCAGCTCCCCCGGGTGTTGGCAGCGCAGTGCGAGGCGCAGCCCGGCAGTGGCTGCTGTTGGTGCCGTGTCTGTGCCGCCGCTCTGGCCGTGGCCTCAGGCAGGGACAGAGGAACGGCCCCCGCAGCCCCCGCCTGATTTCAGGTTAACAGGTCTCGTTTTTCCTTCCTGTGTGTGAACCCAGGGACTGACAATGTCCAAGTCCCTGTCCCCTGGGAAGCAGATGAGGACAAAGGGCTCTCTCAGCGGGAAGCGGATGAGGATGCAGGGCTCTGCTGAGGAGCACAGGACAGTCCCACTGAGCTTCCCAAAGGAGGCACACAGCACCAGGGAGCTGCTGCCTGCCTGGAGGAAGCAGCTCCCTGGATGGCTTTGCAGCAGAGGATGGATGGGATGCAAAAAGAGATGGACAAGGGAAGGGGAACCCCAACTCCCCTGCTGCCCAAAGCCAACTGCTGAGCCTGCAGAGGAGGCCGAGGGTCAGGGAGGATGCAGGAAGGAGAGGCCAGTGCAAGGGCCAGAATCTGCTCTGCCAAGGGAGCCTCACTGTACTTGGAGGAGGTTCTGGATCAGTGATGCAGGGCAAGCCTAGGAAATCAGGAGGAGCTCTGATTTTACTCCTTGTGGGAAAGGAGAGGGGCTTTTGTGCCCGGCTGAAGCGTGGCAGTCCTGTGGGAGCTGCACAGCCGTTCTGCAGCCTTGGAGCCAGCTGCTGGTGTTTCCCTGGTGTTGCTCACTTTTGCTTCTATGTTTCCAAAAGAAAGAAGATCACAGGAAATAAATTTAAAAGTTCAAAAAGACAAGAACAACTGACAAAAACTTTTCAGATTTTCTAGCACAGTTTTTTTGTCTGCCTCTCTGAGATCCTTCCCCTGGCAGGGGATGTAAAGCTGGTCCTGCATGGGATCTGAGTGCTGAGCTCAGCTTTGTGACACATTGTAGGTGGGTTTTTTCTCCAGGGCTGAGCCCTATTTCCATGGTCAGACAGGCTGGTGGGAGGAGCTGTTTGTGCCCTTAACCAAGGAAGATGGAGAGAGAGGAGGGCCCGCAGTGCTGAGGGTGTGGGAAGGGCTTGAAGGGTGGGAGGCATCAAGGGGATGCTGCTGGGGATGCTCCAGTGAGGGTGGAGGATCAAGGGCTGCTGCAGGTCTGGCTGCCTCTTCCACCTCTTATCCTTGGCTTTAGGAGATCGGAAATCATTTGGAGCTGAAGCAGGAACAGCAGGAAGATCCTTCTGGAGGACTCCTGTGTGCGGGCAAACAGCAGGGTCAGACACGGTAAGGGAAATAATTCCACGGAGATGTCGCTCTCCACAGCCTTCCTCCCAGCACCAGGAGTCCTTGCAGCTCTCTTTTCCTCCACAGCTCTGTCCCTCTCTCCAGCCTTCCCTCCTGGACCAACTCACTCACCAAATTTCCTCTCTTCCAGCATGCTTTTGCTTGGCTTTGCAAATAACATCCTTAGTGTCCTCGCTAGGAGGTGGAATGGGAAAGTGAATTTTTCCCAAAGGACTGGAGGCACTGCTTGCTTCCACTCTCTTCCTAGTTCAGAACTTTAATTCATTCTGCTTTAGAAACTTCACAGAATTGTGAGATTATTGGTGGGGGTGTGGGGGGTGTGGAATTGCTTTTAAAACCACTTTCCTTTTCATTGCTAACTGCTGTGCCATTCTGGAGCCTGGCAGAGAACGTGTGTGCCCTTGTTAGAGACAGAGCAGTTGTAAATCATCTTCACATTCACAGCCATTTCCAGGGATTATTTCTCAAGCAGTGACGAAAGGAAGGACAAAGCCTGACAGTCTGGATTGTTAGCCAACAAAAAGGCTGAGAAAAGTCTTGTGCAAGGAAATAAGTCCTGGTAGAACATGAAGCACGTGCTCTGTGTTTGCACGCCTAGAGCACAACAGCTGAAATTTAAAAGCAAACAACCCCAAAAAGTCTGCAGTTCCCAGGGCTGGGCTCTGAGAATTCCTGACTTTGTACTTGGGCAATTCCAGAAGGATGAAATACAGAGAGTTAAATTGGATTTTGTAGTGAGCTAAGATGGTGTAATCCTGTCTCAGGAGCTCCAAGCACAATTTCTGGTGTATCCCAGCTCCATGAACATCTTGCCTGGAATATTCTCCCTCAGTGTCCCCACTTAGCTCCCGTTTGCCTTTGGAAGCTGCTCAATGAATTAAACCCAGGGGTTGTGGTTCCTTGGGAGAAGGCAGCAGCACTTGCTGCAGTCTGTGGTACCTTTAATTTATGGTCCCTCTCCTGGCTGAGGACTGGTTTCTCCATCAGCACCCCCTTAAAGGTCACGTTCTGGGGTGCGTTTTTCTCCCTGACATTTGTCCACATGCAGCACATAGGGAGAAATTAAGTTTGCAGATGTGACCTATGATAACATTTCTGCCACGAAATATTGCTGAGGAATACATATGCTCGAAATGTCAGTGTGCCAGTGAGATGAACAATTGTCTTTTATTGAATGTGCTGCTCTGCTGAAGTGTCCTCCAAGCAATTGTCCATGGATAAAATCTGTCCTGAAATCTGCCTTTGCCATTTACTGCTGAGCATGATTGCACTCTTAAAAGCTTCTAGACCAACCACAGCATTCAGACTGAGATATGTTTATTAAATATGAAAAGGAGATGAACAATTACATTTTTATTTTTGCACATCTATTTATTATATAGTTATTAATTATATATTCATTGCTTAGTTCTGTCTTATATATTTTAATTTGTTTATTAGATACAGATTTCTTTATTTTTTGTTTAGAAATAAACACATATAATGTATAAAATATGTATATAAACATAAATAAAATATGTATATACACATCTATGTATATGTAATATATACAATTATATAAATATATTATATATAATGTGTATATAAACATATTATAATAAAACAGATATATATATAATATGTTAAAATATATTTTTAGAGCATTTGTATCACACTTTCAGCCCTGTCCTGTACATTTGTGCAAAGGATCTGATGAGACCTACTTGAGGCATGATTATTTCCTATCTGTGGCTGCTTAAGAGATGAAACCTTGACTCTGCTGGAACAAGTGGGGACAATTCCCAGTGCATTTGTTGTCCATATTTCAACCAGATGTGACCAATGTGTCCATCCAGTGGCACTGCTGGCACAGCCACCGTGTCCCACAGCCTACGAGCCCCTTTGTGCCCCAAAGTGGGTGAATGTCACCCAAAAGCTGTGGCGGTGGGATGGAATCCCTGTGCTGTTGGCTGAGGCAGGGGTGCTGCTGTGTGACAGGGACAGAAAGAAGGACTCCAGTCCTCAGGTGGATCAGAAGGCTCTGTTTAATGAAAGCAGCAGGTCTTTTTATATAGGTATATAAAGTAGCAGGTCTTTTGACTTGCTAAGGTGTATTGCATTTGTGGGGTGCCCCCAATGAAGGAAGGAACGATGAATCTGACTCCATGTTCTCAGAAGGCTCATTTATTATTTTATGATACTATATAATATTAAAGAATACTATATTAAAACTATACTAAAGAATACAGAAAGGATACTTAGAGAAGGCTAAGAAGATAATAATGAAAACTCGTGACTCTCCAGAGTCCCAACACAGCTTGGCACTGATTGGCCAAAGAGTCAAAATAATTCAGAATCCAATGAAACAATCACCTGTGGGTAAACAATCCCCAAACACATTCCAAAGGAGCAAACACACGAGAAGCAAATCAGATAATTATTGTTTGCCTTTTTCTCTGAGGCTTCTCACCTTCCCAGGAGAAAAATCCTGGGCAAAGAATTTTTCAGGGAATGTGAATCTCACACTGTTGGTGACTATGAATAACACACTGTGGAGGACCATAACTATAAACAATGGTTACAGAAAGAGAGATAATAACTGTTTGAATTCTTTCCTCTAAGATTCCCAGGCTCAGCCTGGGAGGAATTGTCTGTTTTCCCTTTGACTGAGCTGAGGATGTGCACGGCTGTGTCCCGCAGGGCCATGGCAGAGCGGGTGCTGGTGGTCGGCAGCGGCGGCAGGGAGCACGCCCTGGCCTGGAAGCTGGCCCAGTCCCCCCACGTCAAACACGTGTTTGTGGCTCCAGGAAATGCAGGCACGGCTGACAACGGCAAAATCTCCAATTCAGGTAAAAAGTGGGGAGGAAAATCCCCGTCCAAGCAATCAACAATTGAGACAAACCAACTGGGCAGGTGTGGTATTTGCTGGGTGCCCAGGATGAAGGGGGAAAATGATGAATCTGACTCCATGTTCTTAGAAGGCTAATTTATTATTATGATATGATATTATAGAATCCTATACTAAACTATACTAAAGAATAGAGAAAGGATACAGACAGGAGGCTACAAAGAATGACAATGAAAACTCATGACTCCTTCCAGCCTGACTGTGATTGGTCATTAAGTCAAAACAATTCACACATTGGATAAACAATCTCCAACCACATTCCCAAGCAGCAAAACACAGGAGAAGTAAATGAGATAATGTTGTTTTCCTTTTTCTCTGAGGCTTCTCAGCTTCCCAGGAGAAGAATCCTGGGCAAAGAGGATTTTTCAGGAAATATGATGGGGACAGGCAGGTATAGTAAATGCAGGGCAACCCCAACGAGGGGGAGTAAATGATGCATCTGACTCCATCTTATCAGAAGGCTAATTAATTATTTTATTATACCATGTTATTCTATATTACATTACATCTAAACTGAATCTGCCCAAGCACCCAACTCGCTCAACTGCTCAGAATTCATGACTGTCTGCTGACAGTCCCAACTCACACACCTGGATTCAATTGGTCAGTGAATCAAAACAATCACACCAGAATCCAATCACCAATTCCCTTCAGGCAAACAATCTTCCACAATGCATTTCCCTTTGGCACAACAAATGAGATAAGAATTGTTTTGATCATTCTTTTCTCTGCATCTCTCAGGGTCAGAGAGTGTGAATCCCACAGGCAGGTGCCAGTCGCTCGTCTCTTACTGGTGCCACAAATGATTGAAGGCAAAGATTTCTGTTTTATTTTGGGCTCTGTTTCTGAATTCCAGAGCTGCCTCCTGAAACACCTTGCTCTGTTTGTTTTTACCTTGCTGCTTAAGCTAGTGAGGCTTATATGAGACTGTATTTCTACACCTCATCTCTTCCACTTTTGTGCTTGAATTCTGTGACCAATTCCAGTGAAACTTAACCCAGAAGCAGAGGGCTCAAAGTTCTTAATTCTGAATAGAAACATCTCTGTCCAATGCTTTGAGTAAATCTTTACTCAGCTGTTGAAATTGAGTTTCTTTCCCAATCTGAAGTTTTATTTTTCAAAGTTGTTATTGTTGTGATAAGCAGCTTTTAAAAATATATCTTGATTACACATGGCAAATAAAGGAGATTTAATCAGCTAGCAGATGTGTATTACAAACAGTAGTGCAAACTGGAGTTGTTCTCAGCTCCTTTTGGACTCTGCTATTATTACATTGATATTCCACTTTACCCTTAGTGGGCTGCTTCCTGACTTTAATCACACTTTTAGGACGGTAGAAAAAAGACATTCTCATCCCCTCTCTCTTGTTTAGGCTTTACATTCAGTTAATGATTTTTCCTTTTCAGCTGTATTAGTGAGCAATCACACTATTGTTACCCAGTTCTGCAAAGATCACAACATTGGGCTTGTGGTAGTCGGCCCAGAAGCTCTTCTGGCAGCTGGTAAGTTAATAAAATAATTAAATAAAACTGAGTTGACGGAAAAAAATAGAAATTGTATTTATATAATATAATAATTATAATATAGATACAATTATAATATAGATATAATTATAATAAAGTAAAATATAATTATAATAAAATAAGGATATAATTTAATAAAATTATAATAAAATAAAGTTATAATATAATATAATAAAGATATAATATAATATAATATAAGTATACTGAAAATTTGATACTATAATAAAATAAATGTATACTAAAAAAGTTCTAATGAAATAAATTTATTATAAAAATATAATATAATGTAATTTAATATAATATATATATATTATATTACATTGTAATATAATATATATTTCTGTCAATATATATAGAATGTATATTGACAGAAAAAATCAGCACCTTGAAATCTGCTTTAAAATGGGGTGGGTAACTGTGGGAGTGCTTAGTAAAGTACAGAGCTAAAGAGCCCTAAAACCACAGGCTGAGAAGGGTCAGTGGATATTCAGAACCTCATTGGAAGGTGCATTAATTACCTGAGACAAAGGGAGGTGTAACCAAGGGGTGATGGATGGGAATCTCCTTTTGTCACATGTCCCCAAGGAGCCCCCTTGGTGCTTGTGCTGTTTCTGTGGTGGCTCTGTGTCCCCAAAGATCCCCTCAGTGCTTGTGCTGTTTCTGTGGTGGCTCTGTGTCCCCAAAGATCCCCTCAGTGCTTGTGCTGTTTCTGTGGTGGCTCTGTGTCCCCAAGGAGCCCCCTCAGTGCTTGTGCTGTTTCTGTGGTGGCTCTGTGTCCCCAAAGATCCCCTCGGTGTTTGTGCTGTTTCTGTGGTGGCTCTGTGTCCCCAGAGAGCCCCCTCGGTGCTTGTGCTGTTTCTGTGGTGGCTCTGTGTCCCCAAGGAGCCCCCTCGGTGCTTGTGCTGTTTCTGTGGTGGCTCTGTGTCCCCAAAGATCCCCTCAGTGCTTGTGCTGTTTCTGTGGTGGCTCTGTGTCCCCAAGGAGCCCCCTCGGTGCTTGTGCTGTTTCTGTGGTGGTTCCGTGTCCCCAAGGAGCCCCTCAGTGCTTGTGCTGTGTTTGTGGTGGTTCTGTGTCCCCAAGGAGCCCCCTCAGTGCTTGTGCTGTTTCTGTGGTGGCTCCGTGTCCCCAAGGAGACCCCTCAGTGCTTGTGCTGTTTCTGTGGTGGCTCTGTGTCCCCAGAGAGCCCCCTCAGTGCTTGTGCTGTTTCTGTGGTGGCTCTGTGTCCCCAAGGAGCCCCCTCAGTGCTTGTGCTGTTTCTGTGGTGGCTCTGTGTCCCCAAGCAGCCCCCTCAGTGCTTGTGCTGTGTTTGTGGTGGCTCTGTGTCCCCAAGGAGCCCCCGTTGTGTTTGTGCTGTTTCTGTGGTGGCTCTGTGTCCCCAGAGATCCCTTCAGTGCTTGTGCTGTTTCTGTGGTGGCTCTGTGTCCCCAAGGAGCCCCCTTGGTGCTTGTGCTGTTTGTGTGGTGGCTCTGTGTCCCCAAAGATCCGCCTTGGTGCTTGTGCTGTTTCTGTGGTGGCTCTGTGTCCCCAAAGATCCCCTCAGTGCTTGTGCTGTTTCTGTGGTGGCTCTGTGTCCCCAAAGATCCCCTCAGTGCTTGTGCTGTTTCTGTGGTGGCTCTGTGTCCCCAAGCAGCCCCCTCAGTGCTTGTGCTGTTTCTGTGGTGGCTCTGTGTCCCCAGAGAGCCCCCTTGGTGCTTGTGCTGTTTCTGTGGTGGCTCTGTGTCCCCAAAGATCCCCTCAGTGCTTGTGCTGTTTCTGTGGTGGCTCTGTGTCCCCAAGGAGCCCCCTCAGTGCTTGTGCTGTTTCTGTGGTGGCTCTGTGTCCCCAAAGATCCCCTCAGTGCTTGTGCTGTTTCTGTGGTGGCTCTGTGTCCCCAAGGAGCCCCCTCAGTGCTTGTGCTGTTTCTGTGGTGGCTCTGTGTCCCCAAAGATCCCCTCAGTGCTTGTGCTGTTTCTGTGGTGGCTCTGTGTCCCCAAAGATCCCCTCGGTGCTTGTGCTGTTTCTGTGGTGGCTCTGTGTCCCCAAAGATCCCCTCGGTGCTTGTGCTGTTTCTGTGGTGGCTCTGTGTCCCCAAAGATCCCCTCAGTGCTTGTGCTGTTTCTGTGGTGGCTCTGTGTCCCCAAGGAGCCCCCTCAGTGCTTGTGCTGTTTCTGTGGTGGCTCTGTGTCCCCAAGGAGCCCCCTCAGTGCTTGTGCTGTTTCTGTGGTGGCTCTGTGTCCCCAGAGAGCCCCCTTGGTGCTTGTGCTGTTTCTGTGGTGGCTCTGTGTCCCCAAGGAGCCCCCTCAGTGCTTGTGCTGTTTCTGTGGTGGCTCTGTGTCCCCAAAGATCCCCTCAGTGCTTGTGCTGTTTCTGTAGTGGCTCTGTGTCCGCAAGGAGCCCCTCAGTGCTTGTGCTGTTTCTGTGGTGGCTCAGTGTCCCCAAGGAGCCCCCTCAGTGCTTGTGCTGTTTCTGTGGTGGCTCTGTATCCCCAAAGACCCCCTCAGTGCTTGTGCTGTTTCTGTGGTGGCTCTGTGTCCCCAAGGAGTCCCCTTGGTGCTTGTGCTGTTTCTGTGGTGGCTCCGTGTCCCCAAGGAGTCCCCTCAGTGCTTGTGCTGTTTTTTGCCTCAGGGATCGTGGATGACCTGCGGGCAGCAGGAGTTCGGTGTTTCGGGCCCGGGGCCAGGGCAGCCCAGCTGGCCTCCAGCAGCAGCTCCAGCAAAGCCTTCCTGCAGCGCCACGGGCTCCCCACAGCTCGCTGGGCAGCCTTCAGCACCCCCCAGGAGGCCTGCAGGTTCATCTCCAGGTACATGGGCTGCCATGGGGCTCCTCTGCCATCACTGGGGGCTTGGGAAACCATCAGCTCCTGCTGGGTTAATCAGCTCTGGAATTAGACACAGCTGATGAAGGTGCAGCTGTGGACCTGCTGGAGCCAGGCTGGGAGAGCTCACCTGGACAGGAGAAGCTCCAGAGAGAGCTCAGAGCCCCTGGCAGGGCCTGAAGGGCTCCAGGAGAGCTGCAGAGGGACTGGGGACAAGGATGGAGGGACAGCACACAGGGAATGGCTTCAAAGTAGGGTTTGATGGCATCTTGGCAATGAGGAATTGTTCCCTGTGAGGGTGGGCAGGCCCTGGCACAGGGTGCCCAGAGCAGCTGGGGCTGCCCTGCATCCCTGGCAGTGCCCAGGGCCAGGCTGGACACTGGGGACAGTGGGAGGTGTCCCTGCCATGGCAGGGGTGGCACTGGGTGGGATTTAGGGTCCTTCCAACCCAACCCTTTTGTGATTTTGTGAACTGCAGCAGTTGATTTTTCTGTTCTGAATTCCCAGCTCTTCTTCTTTTCCATCTACTCCTTCAAGATGCTCAATAAGTCATTCATAGACAAAAAATTGTAATAAAGAAAAGTATTTAAAAAATATTTTTTTAGTTAAGGGCTGAGAATCATTTCTACCCAGACAGAAGCCAGCAAAACACTCTCTGAGGATGATTTGGAAGGTTCTGGTCAAATATCCATAACGAAAGGAGATCAGTCCCATTTCTTTGCCTGTGGGTTGTGTTCCCAGACTCCTTGTCCTTGCTGGCAAGTGCATGTGGGATAAACTCGTGGAACTGTGGGGTTTTTTTTGAGTAAAACCAACCTTTTTCCTGGTTTTGCTCTGTAAGGACACCCAGTTTATGTTGCTGCCACACAGAGACAAGGCCAACACCTTCTCTGTCAGCACGTGCAGGGCTCCAAAGGGAAAACTGTCCCAGGTGTGCACAGAGAGATGGGAAAAAGGGAGCCTGGGGGTATAAACTGGGCTGAGGTTTAACAGAAATCACAGTGTGGAAATAAGAGTGAGGTGTTATTTCAGGAAACAGGAAATTCAGCCTTTCAAAAAAGGTTTTTTTGGTTATTCACAAGCCAGAGGGTGATTGGTAAAGTTAAAATCCATTCATTACCAGGGTGATGCTTTGTTCTTTTTTAAGTTCTGGATTTAGCTTGTGTTTCAGAGTAAGTGGGGGAATTCTGGAGGCACAGTGGGAGTGTGGGGAGCATCCAGGAGCAAAGTGGAGATTTCTCTGGATGCAGCAGGGATGTCTGACCCCTCTGTGCTTCCCTTAAAGCACAGACTTCCCTGCGTGGGTGGTGCGGGCACGGGGACCAGCGGCCAGGAGGGAAGTGACCATTGCAGCCAGCAAGGAGGAGGCCTGCAGAGCTGTCCAGGAGATTATGCAGGTACAAAAATCCGTAATTAACCCCTGCCAGTCCAAATCTTGGTGCTCTGTACTCTGGGAGTTTGTAATTCCTGATACAGGGGCCAGTGTTTTTGGGAGAAATTGTTCATTTGACTCAAGAGTTTCCCTGGGTCTCCTCAGACTCCTCCTGTGTGCCCCAGGCAGGGCTGGGAGCTTTTGTGACTGAATTGCTGTTCCAGCCTCGGGTTCCACTTCTCTGCCCCTCCAAATTGGAATTTTTCCTTGTCTCCCAGGCCTGATAGGGAATATTTCAGTGTTGCCTCCTCATGTCCAAATGAAATTCCAGTGGCTTTCCCCACTGGCATTCAAGCAAGCCGGCACTTCTCATAGACATTGGTTATTTTGTTAGAAGAAAATGAAGAGACGATTTAGGCAGTGGATTCATATCTGCTCACTGGGGATCTCTTTTGTTTTGTTCTTTTACAGGACAGAATGTTTGGAGAGATGGTTGTTATTGAAGAACTGCTTCAAGGGGAAGAACTTTCTGTAGGTATTAATGGTGTGATGTTGTGCTCTTACCTTTTGGCATTATTGCTGTGCTTCTGTATACATACCCATGTTTATTTATTCAAATTTCTTTCTTTTTATTTTTTTGTTTTATTTGCACTTTGAGAAATTAATGTCTATTGCATACCATGAAATCTAAGCCCTGTGTCATGCTAACCAATGCACGTTGTCAGTAGATTTTTCTTCTACATCAACAATGACATTGCATTTATAGTGGTTATTTTAAGGGGAATTTTTTTTTCCCTAAAGTGACCCAAAACAAGTTTTTATGAACTTTGCCTTGGTAATTTGTGTTACATCTGTAACTTTGTGCTAATATTGAGTGCCTCTTTTAGGCTATTCACATGGCAGAGGACAGGCATATGTTCCCATGTGACTCAAAATCTGATTAATCAAAAGGGAATTGTAATGAGAGCCACCATTTCTCTTGGTAATTTAAACATGAGAAAGAAACAATGAATCCTTCAGGTCAATGGGCTTGTAGCAGAATAAATGGATCCTGAGAAATTCTTCACTCAGAAGCTGCTGAGGCCCTGGCACAGGGTGCCCAGAGCAGCTGGGGCTGCCCCTGCATCCCTGGCAGTGCCCAAGGTCAGGTTGGACACTGGGGCTGGAGCAGCCTGGGGCAGTGGGAGGTGTCCCTGCCATGGCAGGGGTGGCACTGAGTGGGATTGAATATCCTTTGCTGTGGAGAATTTGACTCCATGTTCTCAGAAGGCTGATATGTTATGTTATTTATTGTATATTATATATTGTATATTATATATTGTATTGTATTGAAATGGTATACTAAAACTATACCAAAGAGAGAAAGGATATATCAGAAGGCTAGAAAAGAATGAATACTAAAAACCCATGACTGACCAGAGTCCTGATACAGCGGGGCTGGGATTGGTCATTAATTAAAACAATTCATATGGAACCAATCAAAGATGCAACCTCCAGACCACATCCCAAGCAATCAGATAATTATTGTTTACATTTCTTTTCTGAGGCTTCTCAGGAGAAAGATCCTGGGCAAAGATTTTTCATAAAATATCTCGGTGACACTTTGCAGTGTGGGCTTCTGCAATTTGTATATTTTCCAGCAGAACTGAGCTGAGGCTCAGCAGTGCTGTCCCTTGTGCTGTGGCCATTGTCACCGCTGTCACCGCTGTGCCTGTCTCTGTCCCTGCAGTGCTCCTGCTTCACCGACGGTGTCACCGTGGCCTGCATGCCCCCGGCTCAGCCCCACAAGCGGCTGCTGGACGGGGAGCAGGGCCCCAGCACGGCAGGGATGGGCGCCTATTGCCCCGTGCCTCAGGTACTGCCCCAGCCCTGCCCTGCACAGCCCTGCAGGCCCTGCTGCTCCTGGAATGCTCTCACCCTGACAGTCATCCTTTGGGCTTTAATTCTCTGGAGTAACCTCTCTTTTACTTCTTCTGTTATTCCTAAACTTTGTGTTTCTCTGCTCCCATCAGCACCACGTCAGGAATCCCTGCAGAATTCCCTGTGGGGCCTGAGCATAACCTGAGGGTCCTTGTTGGTCCTTACAGCACTGCTCCACCACGTTTGCAGTGCGTGTTTCTCCAAGGACAGAAACACTCTGGCTGTGTTCAGCCCAGGTTCCAGTCCCAGACCTCTTCAGAAGCACCCAAACCCCCTCAGGTGGCAGAGATGTGAGATTCCCCCCCTAAGACAACACCCAAACCCCCTCGGGAGGCAGAGCAGGGAGATTCCATCCTTCAGGACCACCCAAATCCCTCGGGAGGCAGAGCAGTGAGATTCCCCCCTCAGGAACACCCAAACCCCGTCAGGATGCAGAGCAGTGAGATTCCCCCCTCAGGAACACCCAAACCCTCTCAGGAGGCAGAGCAGTGAGATTCCACCCCTCAGGAGGCAGAGCAATGAGATTCCACCCGTCTGCACCACCCAAACCCCCTCGGGAGGCAGAGCAGTGATATTCCCCCCTCAGGATGCAGAGCAGTGAGATTCCACCCTCAGCACCACCCAAATCCCCTCAGACACCACCCAAACACCCTCAGGATGCAGAGCAGTGAGATTCCCCCCCTCGGGATCACCCAAACCTCCTCGAGAGGCAAAGCAGTGAGAGTCCACCCCTCAGGAGGCAGGGCAGTGAGATTCCCCCCTCAGGACCACCCATAGCCCTCGGCAAGGCAGAGCAGTGAGATTCCTCCCTCAGACCGCACCCAAACTGCCTCAGGAGGCAGAGCAGTGAGATTCCACCCGTCTGCACCACCCAAACCCCCTCAGGAGGCAGAGCAGTGAGATTCTATCCCTCAGGACCACCCAAATCCCCTCAGACACCACCCAAACACCCTCAGGATGCAGAGCAGTGAGATTCCACCCCCAGCACCACCCAATCCCCTCAGGAGACAGAGCAGTGAGATTCCTCCCTTCAGGATCACCCAAACCCCCTCGGGAGGCACAGCAGTGAGATTCACCCCTCAGGAGGCAGAGCAGTGAGATTCCCCCCTCAGGACCACCCATAGCCCTCGGCAAGGCAGAGCAGTGAGATTCCTCCCTCAGACAGCACCCAAACCGCCTCAGGAGGCAGAGCAGTGAGATTCCACCCGTCTGCACCACCCAAACCCCCTCGGGAGGCAGAGCAGTGAGATTCCACCCCTCAGGACCACCCAAATCCCCTCAGACACCACCCAAACACCCTCAGGATGCAGAGCAGTGAGATTCCCCCCCTTGGGATCACCCAAACCCCCTCAGGAGGCAGAGCAGTGAGATTCTCCCCCTCAGGAACACCCAAACCCCCTCAGGAGGCAGAGCAGTGAGATTCCCCCCTCAGGACCACCCAAACCCCCTCAGGTGGCAGAGATGTGAGATTCCCCCCCTAAGACAGCACCCAAACCCCCTTGGGAGGCAGAGCAGTGAGATTCCACCCGTCTGCACCACCCAAACCCCCTCGGGAGGCAAAGCAGTGAGATTCCATCCCTCAGACAGCACCCAAACCCCCTCAGGATGCAGAGCAGTGAGATTCCACCCCTCAGCACCACCTAAATCCCCTCGAGAGGCAAAGCAGTGAGATTCCACCCCTCAGGAGGCAGGGCAGTGAGATTCCACCCGTCTGCACCACCCAAACCCCCTCAGGAGGCAGAGCAGTGAGATTCCCCCCTCAGAACCACCCAAACCCCCTCAGGATCACCCAAACCCCCTCAGGATGCAGAGCAGTGAGATTCCATCCCTCAGGACCACCCAAACTCCTCAGGAGGCAGAGCAGTGAGATTCCACCCCTCAGGAGGCAGGGCAGTGAGATTCCACCCGTCTGCACCACCCAAACCCCCTCGGGAGGCAGAGCAGTGAGATTCTATCCCTCAGGACCACCCAAATCCCCTCAGACACCACCCAAACCCCCTCAGGATGCAGAGCAGTGAGATTCCACCCTCAGCACCACCCAAATCCCTCAGGATCACCCAAACCCCCTCGGGAGGCACAGCAGTGAGATTCCACCCCTCGGGAGGCAGAGCAGGGAGATTCCCCCCTCAGGAACACCCAAACCCCCTTGGGAGGCAGAGCAGTGAGATTCCTCCCCTCAGGACCACCCAAACCCCCTCAGGAGGCAGAGCAGTGAGATTCCATCCCTCAGGAGACAGAGCAGTGAGATTCCATCCGTCTGCACCACCCAAACCCCCTCGGGAGGCAGAGCAGTGAGATTCTATCCCTCAGGATGCAGAGCAGTGAGATTCCTCCCCTCAGCACCTCCCAAACCCACTCAGGAGGCAGAGTAGGGAGATTCCCCCCTCGGGATCACCCAAACCCCCTCGAGAGGCAAAGCAGTGAGATTCCACCCATCAGGAGGCAGAGCAGTGAGATTCCACCCCTCAGGACCACCCAAATCCCCTCAGAAACCACCCAAACCCCCTCAGGATGCAGAGCAGTTAGATTCCACCCTCAGCACCACCCAAATCCCCTCAGGATCATCCAAGCCCCCTCAGGATGCAGAGCAGTGAGATTCCATCCCTCAGGACCACCCAAACCCCTCAGGAGACAGAGCAGTGAGATTCCCCCCCTCAGGAACACCCAAACCCCCTCAGGAGGCAGAGCAGTGAGATTCCATCCCTCAGGAGGCAGAGCAGTGAGATTCCCCTCTCAGGACCACCCAAACCCCCTCAGGAGGCAGAACAGTGAGATTCCCCCCCTTGGGATCACCCAAACCCCCTCAGGAGGCAGAGCAGTGAGATTCCATCCCTCAGGAGACAGAGCAGTGAGATTCCATCCCTCAGAACCACCCAAACCCCCTCAGGATCACCCAAACCCCCTCGGGAGGCAGAGCAGTGAGATTCTCCCCCTCAGGCAGCACCCCCCCACCAAGGGAAGGAGCAGGGCTTGGAGGGGACAGCAGCAAAAAATTGTAATAAAGAAAAATATTTTTTAAAATCTTTCTGTTAGTTAAGGGCTGAGAATCATTTCTACTCAGATAGATGCCAGCAAAACACTCTCCGAGGATGATTTGGAAGGTTCTGGTCAAATATCCATAAGTAAAGGAGAACAGTACCATTTCTTTGCCTGTGGGTTCTGTTCCCAGACTCCTTGTCCTTGCTGGCAAGTGCTCCATGAGATAAACTCGTGGAACTGTGGGGGTTTTTTTAATAAAACCAACTTTTTGACTGGTTTTGCTCTGTAAGAACACGCAGTTTATGTTGCTGCCTGTTCCCTGCTCCAAGGGAAGGAGCAGGACTTGGGGGTACAAAATTGTAATAAAGAAAAAGCAGCAAAATTGTAATAGAGAAAAATATTTAAGCAAACATCTCAGGCAGCTCCTCAGCCCTGCCCAGTCGTTCCAGCAGGGCCAGCAGATGCCACCACTGCCTCATGGCTCTCATTTGCTTGTCAGGTCCCAGAGGCTCTTCTGGAGCAAATCAGGGGTGCCATCCTCCAGCACATCGTGGACAGCCTGAGACAAGAAGGAGCAGCCTATGTAGGTGAGTGAGCACCTGAAAGCCAAGGTGAGCCCCTCTCCAGGTCACTTCCATTGTCAGAGAATGCTCCTGAGTTCCAGATGGTGTTTGTTTAAAAAAGTAACCCAGCAGCAGCTCATTTTCCATGCAGTGTTAAGCTTCACTCAATTTGGTTCACAGCTCTTTGTTTGGGAGAGAACCTTGGCCTTGTTTCCTTAAAACAGCTTGATTTTATTAAATATTTTGAAATAAAACAAATTTATTTGCAGTTCAGGGCAGAACATACACTTCAGTCCTGCAGTACTGCTCACTCCTACACATACAACAATGTCCATTTTCTCCAGATCTTTATCCAGAGGCTGTTTTGGAAAAGGCAGGTGGTGCCCACAGGTGCCACTTAATGCCAAGGGCTGCTGTTGGCACTGAGGAGATCTCAGACATCCAAAGAGTTGGGCTCCCACCAACATCTTCAAATTCTGCTTTTTGGGGCCTTTTTTACAGTGCCTGAGTAAGAATGGAGTTGGGTGCACGATGCCAGAGAACCTTTGCTTTGTGGGGTTTAAAATGTGGTGCCCTGCTCCTTAGGTGGCCGCTTGTCACTTTTATGGATATTTGGGAATTATTGTGGCTTGCAGAACTCTTGCTCCTAATGCCTTCTGATTTGCAGAATGCTCCAAAATGCTCTGTTTCTTTTAAAGGAGTTCTCCAAAGAAAGAAATAAATAAATGTTTAAGTTATTTGCTTGGCTTTGTGTCCAGGTGTGCTGCAAACAGGTTTGATGCTGACCAAAGAGGGGGTGAAGATTTTAAACTTTAAATGCCAGTTTGGGGATCCCCAGTGTCAGGTGAGTGGAACACACTGGAAAATTAAAGTTGCTCCATTTTTTACCTCTTCCTGTTGTAGTTTATTTCTAGGGAAAGATCTGGATGTGAACATCTTAGACAATGTCTGAGGTAACATTTTGACTTGTCAGCTCCTGTTTTATTAGTTAAAACATCTGTTCCTCAGATTTTGTTTTTTCTGGAGAGAAGCAGAATGGGAGAGGCCTAAATTCATGTTCATTCTACATAAGCTCACACCTTATGTTTCTAAATTTTTTGGTTCCAAAAGGTGCTGCTAATATTAAATTAAAACCCAGAGTTTCCAAGGGAAAACTGGCTTGGCACATACAGATTGTATTCCATCAACTGAATTTTCCCTAAGGTGAACTTCAACAAGCCAGCAAAATAAAAATAAACTTCCATCACTCCGAAAACTTTTCTACAGGTAATTCTCCCTCTGCTTAAAAATGATTTTTATGAAGTGATTCAAGCAACAATTGATGGCAAACTCTGCAGCTGCATGCCAGCCTGGCTGGAGAACAGAACTGCTGTGTGTGTGGTCATGGCCAGCCCAGGATACCCAGGGGACTCTGACAAGGGCATGGAGATAACAGGTAACTCTGGGAGATTGTTAATTATTTAATTGCTTCCTCACAGGGCTCCGGGGTCTGGGCAAGGTGGGCATTGGGATATTCTGTATTCCTGTAGGTATTCAATAGTAACTCAGATATTAGAGATGGGTATTCAATATTCATGTAGGTATTCAATATTCATATAGATATTAGAATAGATATTCTATAGACATATATTAGATAGAAATGCTCAATATTCATTTGGATATTAGATATAGATATTCAATATTTATATGGATATTTGATATATATACTCAATATCCATGTAGATATTCAACATCAATATAGATATTTGATACACATGTTCACTATTTGCATAAGTATCCAATATCTGTATATAGGTTAGACATAGATACTCAATATTCATATGGATATTTGATATTGCTATTCAATCTTCATACAGATATTAGAAATAGATATTCAATATCCATATAGATATTCAACAGAGTTATTCAGGATTCATACAGGTTTTCAATATTCATTTGGTATTGGATATAGATATTCATACAGGTATTCAATATGCATTTAGATATCAATATGCATTTGGATATTGGATATCATTTAAATATCAATACCATTTGGATAATAGATATATTATAATAGCTATATTATCCAAATGGTATTGATATCTATATTGATATTGATATCTATATTGATATCTTGATATTCTTCAGGATTCATGCAGGTATTCAATATTCATTTGGATATTGGATGTAGATATTCAGGATTCATACAGATATTCAATATTCATTTGGATATTGGATGTAGATATTCAGGATTCACACAGATATTCAATATTCATTTGGATATTGGATGTAGATATTCAGGATTCATGCAGGTATTCAATATTCATTTGGATATTGGATGTAGATATTCAGGATTTATACAGATATTCAATATTCATTTGGATATTGGATGTAGATATTCAGGATTTATGCAGATATTCAATATTCATTTGGATATTGGATGTAGATATTCAGGATTCATGCAGGTATTCAATATTCATTTGGATATTGGATGTAGATATTCAGGATTCATGCAGGTATTCAATATTCATTTGGATATTGGATGTAGATATTCAGGATTCATGCAGGTATTCAATATTCATTTGGATATTGGATGTAGATATTCAGGATTTATACAGATATTCAATATTCATTTGGATATTGGATGTAGATATTCAGGATTTATACAGATATTCAATATTCATTTGGATATTGGATATAGATGTTCAGGATTCACACAAGTATTCAGTATTCATTTAGATGTTGGCTATAGATATTCAGGATGCATACAGGTATTCAATATGCATTTAGATATCAATACCATTTGGATATTGCTATTCAGGATTCATGCAGGTATTCAATATCCATTTGGATATTGGATGTAGATATTCAGGATTTATACAGATATTCAATATTCATTTGGATATTGGATGTAGATATTCAGGATTTATACAGATATTCAATATTCATTTGGATATTGGATGTAGATATTCAGGATGCATACAGGTATTCAATATGCATTTAGATATCAATACCATCTGGATATTGCTATTCAGGATTCATGCAGGTCTTCAATATCCATTTGGATATTGATATAGATATTCAGGATACATGCAGGTATCCAATATCCATTTGGACATTGATATAGATATTCAGGATTCATGCAGGTATCCAATATCCATCTCCTCTGTCCCAGTACTCCTGGTTCAGGATCTCATGGAGATGTTCCCAGTGTTTAAAACCAGAGGGAACTGTTACAGAACCATTTCCATCCCACTCAGCTCCTGCCCTGCCAGTCCCACCCTCTGCTGGTGTCAGCTCCTGGCCAGGGCTCCCCAGTTCTGGCAGCAATTTTTGGCATTTTCTCTCTGGGGAAAAGAGAGATTCTCCATTTCTCCATTGCCCAGGGACAATGTTGTGTTCTGGTGCCTTGTCCCTGGCAGGGTTTCTGACGCCCTGCTTGTTAATCACAAAAAAAACCAGTCAAACCAATGGAATCCAATCCATTCTTTTATTATTCTTTTATTTATTTATTATATTATTATATTTCTTTTATTCATTATAATGATATAATTATAATTATTATTTATTTAATTATTATGTTATTATTCTGTTATTTTCTTCCACATAAGAGTTTCATGGGGTTTATTAGTTTTTATTCTCTTTTTCACATGGAATCACATATTTTTGGATGATGCTTCCAGGGTGGGATTGTTGGGGTGTCCTGTGCAGGGCCAGGGGTGGGACTGGGTGATCCCTGTGTGCGCCTCCAGCTCAGGATATTCTGTGATTCTCTGATCTTAATGGCTTTACAAACCTTTTATTCTTGAGTATTCCTTAAAACAGGATGCAAAGGGGCTGGATTTCCATTGTAGCAGGGCCAGGGGAAAGAATCCCTTGAGCCTGTAGCAAAGAGAAAACCGTGCTTGGTTCTCATTTCCCAGGTGATGGCAGAGGTTCCTCCTGTTCCCTTATCAAAATAGGAATTTAAACAAACTGTGCTTGGTTCTCGTTTCCCCAGGTGATGGCAGCACTTCCTCCTGTCCCCTTATCAAAATAAGAATTTAAACAAACTGTGCTTGGTTCTCGTTTCCCCAGGTGATGGCAGCACTTCCTCCTCCTGTCTCCTTATCAAAATAAGAATTTAAACAAACCGTGCTTGGTTCTCATTTCCCAGGTGATGGCAGCAGTTCCTCCTGTCCCCTTATCAAAATAAGAATTTAAACAAACTGTGCTTGGTTCTCGTTTCCCCAGATGATGGCAGCACTTCCTCCTGTCCCCTTATCAAAATAGGAATTTAAACAAACCGTGCTTGGTTCTCGTTTCCCCAGATGATGGCAGCACTTCCTCCTGTCCCCTTATCAAAATAAGAATTTAAACAAACTGTGCTTGGTTCTCGTTTCCCCAGGTGATGGCAGCAGTTCCTCCTGTTCCCTTATCATTCCCTCCAAACAGGAAACCAAACAAACTCCAAACCTTGCACAGTTTTGCTCCCCTGTGTCAGAGCAGCCCCGTGAGTGTTTGTGGAGCAGTTCCAGGGAATTGTGTGGAGTGGGCAGGATGGAATAGTGGGAGATAGCAAGGTAACATCAGCACTGATGGTTTAATGCCAGGGAAAGGGGGGAATCCAGGCAGGAAATGGCTGTGAATTGAGATTTCATGCAGGAAAACCCTGCACAAACTCCCCACAGCTCCCAGAGAGAGCACAGCTTTCCTGGCCCAGGGCAGGGATGTGTCCTGTGGTGGCTCCTGGATCCCACATTTCTGCTCCTCTGGGATTTTTCTTTAATTTTGGGGTGCCCCAGATGTGGACTTGTAGAAGAGAGCCCAGAGGAGGCTCCAGGATGGGCAGAGGATGGAGCAGCTCTGCTGGCAGGAAAGGCTGGCACAGCTGGCATTGCTCACCTGCACAGGAGAAGCTTTGGGCTGAGCTCAGGGCGGCCTTGCAGGGCCTGGAGGAGCCCCAGGAAAGCTGGAGAGAGACAATTGCCAGGGGATGCAGGGACAGCACCCAGGGAATGGCTGCACACTGAAAAATTACAGGTTTAGATCAGATATTAGGAACAATTTCCTCCCTGGCAGGGTGGGCAGGCCCTGGCACAGGGTGCCCAGAGCAGCTGGGGCTGCCCCTGGATCCCTGGCAGTGCCCAAGGCCAGGCTGGACACTGGGGACAGTGGGAGGTGTCCCTGCCATGGCAGGGGTGGCACTGGGTGGGCTTTGAGGTCTCTCCCAGCCCAAACCAGTTTGGGATTCCATGATGGAATGGCTCAGAAGAGGATTCCTGGGGCCCATGCAGTCTTTCACTGATGATGCTGTTTCCCAGAAAAAAAGCAAAGGTGAAAATTCTGTTGTTCTCCCTTGACTAATAAAGGACTTGAATCTTCAGTGTTTTGCCCACAGAAGGTGATGGATCTGGGGAAAGGTCTGGAAAACACAGCCTGGGAGGAGCAGCTGAGGGAGCTGGGAAGGGGCTCAGCCTGGAGCAAAGGGGGCTCAGGGGGGAGCTCAGTGCTCTGCACAGCTCCTGACAGGAGGGGCAGGGAAAGGAGGAGAGGAAATGGCCTCAAATGGCACCAGGGCAGGCTCAGGTTGGAGATTGGCACAGAAAATTTCCCTGGCAGAGTGGTCAGGCCTTGGGCTGAGCTGCCCAGGGAGGTTTGGGGTCACTGGAATTGTCCCAGAGCAGTCTGGATGTGGCCTTGGGGACAGGGATTGGGGTGATGCTGGTGGGGCTGAAGTGCATTTGGATGATCCTGGGGGGCTCCTCCCACCTTAAATCTGAGATTGTCCCCAGAGAATGCAATTCAAAACCCTCAGAGAATTATTTGTCTTTGCAGGGCTTCTGCAAGCCGAGGAGCTGGGGCTGCAGGTGTTCCACGGGGGCACGGCGCTGAAGGATGGCAGGGTGGTGACCACTGGTGGCAGAGTCCTGTCCATCACTGCCATCAGGCAGGACCTGATGGAAGCCCTGGGAGAAGCCAACAGGGGGGTGGCCACCATCCACTTCCAGGGGGCCACCTTCAGGAGGGACATCGGGCACCGGGGGCTGCGGCTGCTGCGCCAGCCCCTGTACGTGAGCACGGCCCAGATGTCCCCCCCTGCCTCTCCCAGATGTTCCCCCCTGCCCCTCACATCTGGGCCACCTCTGCTGGGCCTGCACAAAGGGTCCCTGCTGCTGCCAGCTCATCCTTCCCTCCCCACAGGGCCCTGGTGTACAAGGACAGACACGTGGGAGCTGGAGCCAGGGAGGTTCTGAGCTGCCTGCCACAAACATCAGCTGTGAGAGGCACCAGGGCGGGTAGGACTGGGAAGAATCTGGGAATTCCCTCAGTGTTTGGGGTTTTTTCCTCCCTGGGGATTGGGCAATGCACTCGTGGCATTGAAATTGAGCTTGGGAAATTGGAGCTGGGATCAGCACAAAGAAAGAAAATCAATTTCTTTCTTGTCACTCCTCTTGTGATGAATCAACAAATGCCTGCCTTGCCATGGAGGGGACTGTGCTTCTTAGAGGTGCAGAATGGAGAGGAATATAGTGGAAATAAATAGATGAAATTACCAAGGGCTGGTTGGACTCTGGGGCTTGGAGCAGCCTGGCACAGTGGAAGGTGTCCCTGCCATGGCAGAGGATGGATTGAGATGGGTTTTAAGGTCCCCTCAGCTGGGACAGCAGCAGCAATTTGCCCATGGAAAGGGAGCTCAGGCCTTGGCAGGGGCTGCCCAGGGAGCTTTGCAGTGCCCATCCCTGCAGGTGTGCCCTGGAGGTGGCACTGAGTGCTCTGGGCTGGGCACAAGATGCCCACCGGGCACAGCTGGCACTCCATGAGCTGTGCCAGCCCCAGGGATTTGGGGATATTTGCAGTTCTTTTCCTGGTGAGAGTTTTGGGTATTTTATTTCCCATAATCCAGCCCATGCTGTGTTTGCCCTCTGCAGGAGGTCGCTCAGAGGGAGGAGGCTTTGCTGCTTTCTTTGACCTGAAGGCATCTGGCTATGATGATCCCATCCTGGTGTCCCAGACCAAGGGCCTTGGACCCAAACTGCAGGTAATTAGTAATTAACTGGCAGCTCCACTGCAGCACAGCTGATGGCACCTGCTGTTGATTTTTATTTTTATTTTTTTTAAATTTATTTCTAAAATCATCTCTATCTCTGGGAATAGAGGTCTTCTGTCTTTGGGGGTATAGGGTCTTATCATTTTTGTCTCTTTCTCTGTTTAAACTACTTATAGATTACAACTACTTTACCATCTGCTAACTTCAATATGGAGGCTTTTGTTTGATAGCAATTTGAACACTTTCATCTCTCTATACTTTCATATAGGGAAAAAGAGTTTTTCTCCATAGTTTTGCAAGAGGATTTCAGCCTTAAGATTAAGGCATTTCCTCATCCCCCCTATTTTGGACTTCAGTTTTTCTTTACTCACTTCGATGTCTTTATGCTGTTTCTTTACATGTCTGTATCTTGTTGTATCTTGGACTTAGATGTTTATTAGTTTTTATTTATGTTACAGTCTTACAAGTTGTGAGTTTTACAGTACTTTACTAACAAGGTAAATGGAGCTGAGTCTCTCTTTCTATAAGGTTTTTTAAGGACAAACTATCTAATTCAGAAATTACACATGAATTATTTTTACTTTTAACTTAGTAACTAACTACCCATGACTTGTAATATGGACTTTTTATCTAATTACACAATGCTACTTAAACCTATGAAGAAGAAGGTAAAAAAGGAGTAGCTTCTGCTTTAAAACTTATATCTTATTTTTTATATACTACTATATTCTAAAACTTTAAACTCTTAAGTTTTTTACCACATGATATTACACAATTCTATTTAAACTACACCCCCATAATTTCAGTTTTATCATTTAATTTTCACAGCTTTCTCCACAGTTTCAGGTCAAATGCAGTGTTCCCTTGGGGGTCGGTGTTTGTTAGCACAGAAAGTCTGAAATTCTCCATAACCAGGGTTCCAACCACCTGCCAGGGCTGTTTCAGTGCCACCAGCTACAACCTCCTGAGCTCCACAAACTCTCCTGAGTCCACCACAGTGGGCACCTGCACTTTGGAAATTGTTATTTGTGCCAGGCCTGGGCACACTTAACTGAGGATGGGGATATTTTGTGGTGAAATGATAACAACCCCAAATTTAGCTGAAAACTTGAGGCACTGAAGCCCAGAATTTCTGCTATAAATTGGAGGTTCCATTGGCTTTGAGGAGAGTCTGTTGGAGCACAGGGAGTTGTTGGAATGACAACTGGCAGACTCAGACTAATAAATTGTGTGTGGAGAAGGAGAACAGCCCAGGGCATTGGGGAGAGGAAGGATGGAAGAAATAAACATTAAAGAAGCCAGGAAATAAAGAATTTTAATTAGCCAAGAACACACAGGACGAGCTGAGTTAGGAATATATTTATGTGGAGAATTGGGATAAATTGAACCAGGGATATATTTATGCATTGAGTCAGGATAAGCTGACCTGGGGATTTATTTATCTATAGAATCAGGAGGTTTTCAGCCATCAGGAGAGTGGAGATCTGAAGCTCCTTTCACTGCCAGGCACAGCAATGTCCTGTGTTTCCAACAGTTTCTGCCTTTAATGCCAGGACAACAAACAGCAGGACACTGAGCAGAATCATCCCCCAGTCTTTGGCAGTCTCACCTCCCCAGGCTCCTCTGGGCATGAAAAGTGCTTGGTGCAGGCTCCTGTGGGCCTTTGTTCCCCTGCCTGGCACAGAGACATCCCCAGCTGTGTCCCCAAGGTTCCTCCTTGGCCAAGGGCAGGCTGGCAGCTGCCTGCCAGGATTGCTGCTGGATCCGGGGCAGGGAGGAGCAGCAGAGGCCATGGGCTGCCTGTTTCCATGGCATTCCCCAGTCAGCCAGGGAAATCAGTCAGGAATCCAAGCCCAGGCTCTGTCTGGGTGCTGCTCCCTCCCCATTGGGAATCCAGTGGTGTTTATTCCATGTTTTCTCCTCACCCACCCCTCTGTCCTGGCCCTTTCTGCACAGGTGGAACTGGCCCAGTGAAAGGAACCTCCTTGGAAGTTTATCCACTGATCATTCAAGGCCTTTTGCACCCTTGGGATATTGGCAATGAGGAATTGTTCCCTGGCAGGGGCTGGGATGGAATTCCCAGAGCAGCTGGGGCTGCCCCTGCATCCCTGGCAGTGCCCAAGGCCAGGTTGGACGCTGGGGACAGTGGGAGGTGTCCCTGCCATGGCAGGGGTGGCACTGGGTGGGTTTAAGGTCCCTCCCAACCCAAATCATTCCATGATTCTATGATAATCATGGATTTTCTACGATAATATTCCAGAAAGCAATCAAAAAACAAAAATCTCAAAATGACAATTTCTAGAATAGCTGAAATAGAATTTCTATGGCTGAAATTTGAACTAATATTTAAAAAAAAAGCAAAATAGAGTTTTCTTTTTCTGTCTGCAAGAAAATGAGCTGTTTTCTCTTGATTTCAACCAGGTAATGCACCAAGTTCTGTCTTCCATGTATGTCCTGTAGTGCTTCTGTGAGATCTCAGCAGCTCAGCACTGAGGTGTCACTGAGAGCACCCTTGGGGGGCTCGGGAGCCCTGGAATGTTCCAGAAGTGTCTGGTGGCTGGACTTTGATCCCACACAGGAGACGACACCTGTATGAGGACAGGAGGGTTTCACCGGGGTGAATGGTGAAGGGATCAGTTAATTAGAGAGTGAAACACAGGGTTTAGGATTTCTGTACAGGGGGGTTTAGAGAAGTAAGATGGAGGAATTGGGGCGTGTCCTGTCCTTCTTCTTCTTCTTCTTCTCCATCTTCTGTGGTGATGGTGGCACTTTGGGATTGGTCATTACTAAAAGTGCACTGGGCAATAAGGGTGAAAGGTATTGGGGAAAAATGATAAATATTGTACACGTAACCATGGGTATAAAGATAGGTGACCGCCCGGAGGGCAGGGAGTGTGCTCATGGCTGGCTGCTGAGCAGAGCTCTGTCGGGCCCAGAGAAAATCTTTTAGATAAACAATTAATAAACACCGAGACCGAGAAAAGAACTGAAGCCTCTTCTCGTCCTTTGATACGCGGCTGCCCCAAGGCCACCCCGGGCCTTTCCAGGCCCTCCAAACAGCCCAAAACCAGACATGCTTCCTTTCAGAGAGAAGAAGGTTTCTGCTGATTTCACTGATGAATAATTGAGTTTTGCCTGTTTCTCCTTCCCACCATGTTTTGCAGGTGGCCCAGGTGTGTAAAAGACACGACACCATTGGGCAGGACCTGGTGGCCCTGTGTGTCAATGAGCTCCTGGCCCAGGGGGCTGAGCCCCTCTTCTTCCTCAGCCATTTGTCCTGTGGCAAACTCGATGCTGAAGTGATGGAAACCATCAAAGAAGGAATTGCTGAGGCTTGCAGGAGTGCAGGCTGTGCTTTCCTGGGTAGGGACCCTCCTCTCCTCTGAGATGTGAAGGGTTTGAGGTTGAATTTATCACCAGAGAAATGGACTTGGGAGGTGGAGGCAGAATGTGGCCTGGAGTTGTTGGTTTGTGTTTGGTGGGAAAAACAGTTGGGAATTTGTGTTTCAGTTCTTCCTGGTCTGTAAAATGGGTCAGCACAGAAAGATGGGGTTCAGTATTCACACAGAATCACAAGGTTGGAAGAGACCTTCCTTGTCCTTCCTTTTTTATCCCTGAACCAAAGGGAACAGAACTGGAAGCCTCACACTGCTCAGTGTCAATGTTTCCAAGCCCTCTCCCATACTCAGGGAGCTGCCACGTGAGTACCAGAACCAATAATGACAAAATCACTTCTTCTCTCATGAAGCTTTGTTTTGTTGGAGTCTTGAGGTGAGGTAACAAACCAAGAAGGATTTTAAAAATACATCTGAATCTTCTTGGTTTGTTACCTCACCTCAAGACTCCAACAAAACCAACCTGTGTGTCCCTGGATGTGCTGCTGACTTTAGGAGATGCCATAAATTTAAAATGGAGTTGCAATAATGGCTTTGAGCTGAGGGAGGCAGGGTTAGGTGGGATATTGGGGATTAGGAATTGTTCCCTGGCAGGGTGGGGAGGAGCTGGGATGGAATTCCATCCCTGCATCCCTGGCAGTGCCAAGGCCAGGCTGGACACTGGGGACAGTGGGAGGTGTCCCTGCCATGGCAGGGGTGGCACTGGGTGGGCTTTAAAGCCCCTCCCAGCCCAAACCATTCTGTGATGCTGTGAGTGTAAAACGCCCGCACGCAGGAGGTGCTGAGCGCTGTCTCCCGTTGCAGGTGAGGAGGTGACCGAAGTGGCCGCTCCGTGTGCCCCGGGGCTCTGTGGCCTGGCGGGGTTCGCGGTGGGCGCGGTGGAGCGGGGCCAGCGCCTGCCGGGGCTGCAGCGGGCCCGGGAGGGGGACGCGCTCCTGGGGCTGGGCTGCCCCGGCATCCACGGCCGCGGCTTCGGCCTCGTGCGGAGCGTCCTGCTGACATCCTCGCTGCGCTGCTCCTCGCCTGCCCCGGGCACCTGCGGGCACACCACGCTGGGTGCGCTCCCCTTCCTCCCCGGGCGTCTGCGGGGCCGCGGCTGCTCCCGTGGGGCTGGGCTGGTGCGGATGGGGATGGTGCCCACGGCTCTGTGGGGTGGGGATGGTGCCCACGGCTCTGTGGGGTGGGGATGGTGCCCAGGGCTCTGCGGGGTGGGGATGGTGCCCAGGGCTCTGTGGGGCGGGGATGGTGCCCACGGCTCTGCACGAGTGGGGATGGTGCCCAGGGCTGTGCACGAGTGGGGATGGTGCCCAGGGCTCTGTGGGGTGGGGATGGTGCCCAGGGCTCTGCACGAGTGGGGATGGTGCCCACTGCTCTGTGGGGTGGGGATGGTGCCCGCTGCTCTGTGGGGTGGGGATGGTGCCCAGGGCTGTGCACGAGTGGGGATGGTGCCCACGGCTCTGCACGAGTGGGGATGGTGCCCATGGCTCTGTGGGGTGGGGATGGTGCCCACGGCTCTGTGGGGTGGGGATGGTGCCCGCGGCTCTGTAGGGTGGGGATGGTGCCCAGGGCTCTGTGGGGTGGGGATGGTGCCCACGGCTCTGCGGGGTGGGGATGGTGCCCAGGGCTCTGCACGAGTGGGGATGGTGCCCAGGGCTCTGTGGGGTGGGGATGGTGCCCGCTGCTCTGCGGGGTGGGGATGGTGCCCACTGCTCTGTGGGGTGGGGATGGTGCCCAGGGCTCTGTGGGGTGGGGATGGTGCCCAGGGCTCTGTGGGGTGGGGATGGTGCCCACTGCTCTGTGGGGTGTGGATGGTGCCCGCTGCTCTGCGGGGTGGGGATGGTGCCCAGGGCTGTGCACGAGTGGGGATGGTGCCCACGGCTCTGCACGAGTGGGGATGGTGCCCAGGGCTCTGTGGGGTGGGGATTGTGCCCACGACTCTGTGGGCTGGGGATGGTGCCCAGGGCTCTGCACGAGTGGGGATGGTGCCCACTGCTCTGCACGAGTGGGGATGGTGCCCACGGCTCTGTGGGGTGGGGATGGTGCCCGCTGCTCTGTGGGGTGGGGATGGTGCCCGCTGCTCTGCACGAGTGGGGATGGTGCCCAGGGCTCTGCGGGGTGGGGATGGTGCCCAGTGCTCTGTGGGGTGGGGATGGTGCCCAGTGCTCTGTGGGGCGGGGATGGTGCCCACTGCTCTGTGGGGTGGGGATGGTGCCCGCTGCTCTGTGGGGTGGGGATGGTGCCCAGGGCTCTGTGGGGTGGGGATGGTGCCCACTGCTCTGTAGGGTGGGGATGGTGCCCAGGGCTCTGTGGGGCGGGGATGGTGCCCACTGCTCTGTGGGGTGGGGATGGTGCCCATGGCTCTGTGGGGTGGGGATGGTGCCCAGGGCTCTGCACGAGTGGGCAGCACTTCTGCCTGTGCTGGTGTTCACAGGGGTTCTTGGATGAGGGAAGAGACAAGGGTCTGACTCCATGTTTCAGAAGGCTTGATTTATTATTTTATGAAAAATATTATATTAAGACTATACTAAAAGAATAGAAGAAAGGATTTCATCAGAAGGCTGGCTAAGAATAGAAAAAGAATGAAAACAAAGGCTTGTGACTGACCGAGACAGACCGGACAGCTGACTGTGATTGGCCATTAATTAGAATTAGTTAATTAATTAAAATTAATTAGAAACAACCACATGAGACCAATCACAGATGCACCTGTTGCATTCCACAGCAGCAGATAATCATTGTTTTCATTTGGTTCCTGAGGCCTCTCATCTTCTCAGAAGAAAAGATCCTAAGGAAAGGATTTTTCAGAAAATATCATGGCTACATCTGCCTCCTTCCCAAGGCCTTCTGCAAGGACTGGGAGAGAACCTGTCCAGGAGGCATTCCCAAAAACACCCCATGACCTTTGAAACAAATCCTTTGACTTCAGCCTGGAGAATGGAAGGCTCTGGGAGAGCTCAGAGCCCCTGGCAGGGCCTGAGGGGGCTCCAGCAGAGCTGCAGAGGGACTGGGGACAAGGATGCAGGGACAGCACCCAGGGAATGGCTGCCAGTGCCAGAGGGCAGGGCTGGGTGGGATCTTGGCAATGAGGAATTGTTCCCTGGCAGGGTGGGCAGGCCCTGGCACAGGGTGCCCAGAGCAGCTGGGGCTGCCCCTGCATCCCTGGCAGTGCCCAAGGCCAGGCTGGACACTGGGGACAGTGGGAGGTGTCCCTGCCATGGCAGGGGTGGCACTGGGTGGGATTTAAGATCCCTCCCAACCCAAACCCTTCTGTGATTTTTGATTCCAAACCTCTCCTGAGTTTTGACCAGGACTGAGCTGAGGCTGTTCCTTGCAGGAGATGTTTTGCTGACCCCAGGGAAGATGTTCAGCCCAGCTCTGCTGCCCCTCCTTCGCTCAGGGCACGTCAAGGGCTTTGCCCCCACGGCCGAGGGGCTCCTGGGGGGCATCTCCAGGCTCCTGCCCGAGCACGTCAGCGCCGTCCTGGGTGAGTGCTGAGGGTTCCTGGGGCACAGAACTCAGGCCCAGCACGGCCTTGACCTCCAGCCTCACCTGTGGAGTCCTCACAAATGTCCCTGCAGAGGGGAACAGCCCCAAGGGGCTGCTTCCCAAGGGGCTGCCAAAACCACTCCTGTTCCAAGTCACCATCCCCACTCTTGGTTGGAGAAGGGAAATTCCAAAGGAGATTAAGGCAGCACCTCTCCAGGACAAAAAGTGTTGGGGAAGATTGTGTGTTCCTCAGGACACCTCTCCAAACAAAACATTTTGACCAAATATTGAGGTTTGGTAGGGCAATAAATTTGCATGATTTGCTCTACACACACACATTTAATGCACTTTTTGGTAGCTTCCCCACCATATCTGACATCTGTAAGGCAGAACTTTTTCTGATGAAGCCAAAATTGGGCAAAGAATTCAGAAGTTTGAAATACTAAAGAAAACCATGTTCATGTGAGTCTAAAAATACAGTGGGGAGGAGGAGGGGAAAAGAAAGGTGTCTGTGTGTTGGGTTGTATTTCTTTAGAATGAAATTGGAAAGGAAAGAAAGAAATTTCCAAGGCCAGGTTGGACACTGGGGCTGGGAGCAGCCTGGGATAGGGGAAGGTGTCCCTGCCATGGCAGAGGATGGATTGAGATGGGTTTTAAGGTCCCCTCAGCTGGGACAGCAGCAGCAATTTGCCCATGGAAAGGGAGCTCAGGCCTTGGCAGGGGCTGCCCAGGGAGCTTTGCAGTGCCCATCCCTGCAGGTGTGCCCTGGAGGTGGCACTGAGTGCTCTGCGCTGGGCACAAGGTGCCCGTGGGGCACAGCTGGCACTGCATGGGCTGGCAGGGATCTGGGGATTCTGTGGCAGCAAGAATTGCTCTCTATCAGCTCTTGTGACACATCCCCGTCATTGCAGACAGTAAATAATAAATAATAATAAACATTTGTGCTGCCCACACAGCAATTTCATTCTTTCCCAGATGCTCTCAGCTGGAAGATCCCTGAAATCTTTGGCTGGCTCTACAAGGAGGGGAACCTCTCTGCAGAGGAGATGGCCCAGAGCCTTCCCTGTGGCATTGGGGCTGTCCTGGTGGTGCAGAAGGAGCTGGCCCAGCACGTTCTCCAGGACATCCAGAGGCAGCAGGAGGCCTGGCTGATTGGGAGGGTGGTTGCCCCTTGTCACACAGGTGAGCAGGTGTCCTTGTGGGACTGAAGAGTCTCCCTGTTGCAAAGTCTGTGTAGTTCACACCACTTTCCTGTTGTTTCACTAGGCTGGAGGCTGCTGGACACCTCCACATCTACATTTCAGTATTAAATAAATAAGAAATGAGTTCTTGTTTCAGAGTGACAGCACCTGGATCACCTCTTCCCCTCCCTGAGGCTTCAGGGAATCCCTGTGCTGATTGTTCCAAAAATCAGGGGATATTTTACCACCTCCCCTCCTGTCCAGCCCTCCCCAGCTCACACAGATCTGTGTAAAGGCTGAGGACAGGTCACAGCTTTGTACAGTCACATGTGGTGATGGTCAGGCTGAACCCTGGCGTGGCACTGGCTGGCATCCAGCAGGACATGAACCAGAATCCCTCTGCAAACCCAACAGTTTGGGCAGCCAAAATGTCCCCTCAGCTCTGTCAGCACCATTTTGTAACATGAGAGATATAATGATGGGACTAATCCTTGAAATGGCCATGCCTGGGCCTTTGTGAACAACTCTGTGAGCACCAGAGGCCAGCACAGCTCCTGGGACCTGGGCTGTTCCAGCACTGAATCCCTCTGGAGCTCCAGCTGTGCCAGCATAAACTCACTGCTGATGCAATTTCTTGCTGTTGAAACATTATTAATAAACTACACAAAGTCAGTTTAATGGAAAGGTAAAATCTAACCCTTTCCCTATGTGTTTGGAGCAGGTTCTCGCATTGAAGTGGAGAATCTTGCAGAGGCCCTGCAGCTGAGCAGCCCCCAGCAGCTGCTGGACTCCAGCACTGCTGAGATCCAGCCCCAGCCCAGGAGGAGGAAGGTGAAGGTGGCTGTTCTTGTCTCTGGAGCAGGTGAGCTGTCACTTGTCCTGGCACAGAGAAACTGCTCACACAGCAGAGGCTGGTTCAGGTGTGACCACCTGGCCTTTCTTCCAGTGGAGTCTCCAGACCCCTCACAGTCCAGGGTTTCACTTTAGGTCAGAGTTGTGCTGCCCTGCTTAGAAACTGAGCTTTGTCAGTGCCCCCACCCTCAGGGCTGGTTGTGGGTGAGCAGATCTGTGAGCAGCAGCTGAGAGCCCCTCCCAGGGCTGTGGTGTGGCACAGAGGGGTTTGCATGGTGCATGCTGCTACCTATAATCCCCAATAAGCACCTCCTGTGGAAAAGCTGCTTGGGGAGGCATTCAGGCAAGGCAGTCAAGTCCACTGTGAAAAACAGGTTCACTCTCCTGTGAAAATGTAAAAAGTTTAATAAAGGACAACAGGAGGCAAGGACCACAGTGCAAAGGTTGTTACTCAGCCAAGAGCACCCTGTTATCTTCAGGGATACCCCTTAAATACCTTTTCATTCCATCAGCCCTTTGCATATTCATAGATGCTTATGCATACCAAACTTTTTCCCCAAACCAGTTTACATGTTCTAAGAATTGTTTAGCATATCTTCCTCTTGGGTCCACTTTTTTAGAGCCTGTGTATTCCCTGGGTGTGGTTTCAGTCCCTTTTTCATCATCACCTTCAGTTTTGCCCTGGCCCACCCTGCCTTCAGACAGTGAGCACTGATAGCTGGCAGATGTGTACAGGTGTGCTCATCCTGTGTGCATTGGGTGTTATCCCACCCAAGCAGGGAGTTTAACACAAGCACACTGATATCAGCTATTTCACTGAGCTTAATTAACATCAGAAATAAAAAAATATCTTTATAACAAAGTTATTTTAACATCACACATATAAGATGCACTTTAATATTTGCACTAACCCATTATTATAAAATGTATCTATAACATCCACACTCACCACGGCTTGCTCAGCCAAGAGAGGCAGGAGGGCATTTGCAGGGTCAGTTCCAGCAAGGTTTATTTCAGCAGGCTGAAGGGAAACCAGGGACAAAAGACAAAGCACAAGGTTAAGTGTGGGGTCAGTGGCCAATGGTCTGAGGGCACTGGGGTGGCACAAGGGGCAGGGTAAAGGGCAGGGGAGATGGGGCTGGCCACCAGGGATACCACACCCAATGAGGGAACAGGGAAAGGAGACTTTGGGACATGTGGGGAAGGGAACAGGAGTGGTTCATTGTTAAACAAGAGTCCATGGGAGGGAAACTGTCCATCCAGGTGGGGGAAACTGTGGTAAATTCTTCCAAGGCCGGGCTCTGGGGATGTCCCTGAGGGAAGGGTTCAGAGGGCTGCCCAGGCCGGGTGCTGACGTGTCCCCTGTGTGCTCTCTCCCTGCTGGAGGCACGGCCCTGCCTGCCCTGATCGGCGGTGCCCGGGAGCCGGGCAGCTGTGCCCAGCTGGTGCTGGTCATCTCCAACAGGCCCGGGGTGCCCGAGCTGCGCAGCGCCGCCCGCGCCGGCATCCCCACGCGGGTAAGCGCGAAACCACGGCTCGCTGCAAAAGGGTTCAAGGGTTTGGTAAACGCTAACAGGGGTCTTAGTTTGAGGGAAGAGACGAGGATCTGACTCCGTGTTTCAGAAGGCTTGATTTATTATTTTATTATATGTATCACATTAAAACTATACTGAAAGAATAGAAGAAAGGATTTCATCAGAAGGCTGGCTAAGAAGAGAATAGGAAATAATGATAACAAAGGTTTGTGGCTCAGACTCTCTGTCCGAGCCAGCTGGGCTGTGATTGGCCATTAATTAGAAACAACTAACATGGGCCAATCACAGATCTACCTGTTGTATTCCACAGCAGCAGATAATCATTGTTTACATTTTGTTCCTGAGGCCTCTCAGCTTCTCAGGAGGAAAAATCCTAAGGAAAGGATTTTTCATAAAAGATGTCTGTAACATTAAACCTTAACAGGGATTACAGCACAAGGATGAAATAAGGAAAAATTGCAGCGCTGGGAGCTGCCCTCGTGGCTGCCTAATCTTCAAGATTGATGCTTTGCCTTTTACACCCCTGGGGGTTGCACCAGCCACCCCTGGGCCCTCCCAAAGTCTGTCAGTCAGCTCTTCTTTGCAGTTTTTTGGTGGATGTTAACTTCTTGTGCCTTGATTGGAGGGTCAGGTGTTGTCATGCCCCCCCAGCACCAAGCTTTTCCATTCCTGACCCTCCCATGCAAGGGGTTTATGCACATGGCTTCTTTCTGCCTGTCCTAGACAGCCCAGGCTGTCTGCTGGGAACAATACAGAGGGGAAAGGGGACTGTGGGGAGAACAGAGGACATCTAAACCACAATAACATAACTATACATCAGTGAAGCTTCTCTTAATATACACACAGTATCCATCCCTTAATTGCAAGAGCTAATGATCTCATTATCCATCTATAACAGTAAGGACACATCCCCTCCTCCTTTCTATTCCCAGCTGCTGAGCCTGTGGCTGGTCAGGAAATGCTGAAATGCTGGTTGAGTGTTGAGGTTTCACTTCAGTGTGAAACTTCCCCCATGGATGGAGCACAGAGCTGGGAGTCCTCACTGGGCTCTGGGGGCTTTTCCCAGCTCAGCAGTGAGTGCTGCATCCCAGGGAAGGGATTTCAATGGATGGTTTGGGTCTGAAACTGCAGCCCATGAGCCTCGAGCTTTGGCTGAAATCAGTGAAACTTCAGGTTCTTTAAAGCACAGGATGTGTTATCTCCTGGGTTTATCCCTCCTTAGAATCACAGAATCCCAGACTGGGTTGGGTTGGGTTGGAGGGACCCCAAATCCCACCCAGTGCCACCCCTGCCATGGCAGGGACACCTCCCACTGTCCCCAGTGCCCAGCCTGGCCTTGGGCACTGCCAGGGATGCAGGGGCAGCCCCAGCTGCTCTGGGCACCCTGTGCCAGGGCCTGCCCACCCTGCCAGGGAACAATTCCTCATTGCCCTGATCCCACCCAGCCCTGCCCTCTGGCACTGGCAGCCATTCCCTGGGTGCTGTCCCTGCAGGCCTTGTCCCCAGTCCCTCTGCAGCTCTCCTGGAGCCCCTCAGGCCCTGCCAGGGGCTCTGAGCTCTCCCTGCAGCTTCTCCTCTCCAGGATGAAAACCTGAGTCTCACATTGTGCCCAGTCCCACACAAGTTTTCTCCTGCCTGTGGGCCACAAGGCAGCTCTTTGGGACAGGAATTTGTTCTGGCTTGTTCCATAAAAACCCCTGGCAAGGACCACCAGCATTGGCTGAGAACATTCCGTGACTTGGGATGTCAAAGGCAGGAACTCCTCCTTCTGATATTAAATGGTTTTGAGGAGGTGTTTTTACAGCTGTGCACAAATTGAAATAAACTCTGCTAGAGGCTGTCCCTGCATGGAAAGGTTCTGAAGCAGCTTCTTCAGCTCCTGACTTAGATTCACGTGATATTTTTCTCACTCGTGTCTAAAAAAAAATGATACCAAAATCCACTCACATTTTCACAAGCAAGAGCACAAAGTTTTGTGAGCCCCTTGTTTGAAGGTCCTCAGGAGAGTCAGGAATCAGCACTCACCTCAGGGGCTGAAAATGAGAGATTAGGTAGAAATAAAGGACCTCCTCCTCCCCTTACCCAAGGGTCTGGCCAGTCGACTCCACCACCTCCCTGGGCAACTCATTCCAATGCCTGACCACTCTTAAAAGGGAAAAATTGTTTCTAATCTCAATCTGAACCTCCTCTGGTGCAATTTAGGAACATTTCCTCTCGCCCTTTCACCTGGGACACGGCAGAAAAGAGCGACCCCACCTCACTGCACCCTCCTTTCAAATCATGGAGTGCCCTGGAATGAATCTGGTTTATTCCTCTTTATTGCCCAAGCAGCTGCTCCCAATCCCACCTTGTGCTGTGTCTCACTGCCCCAGGTGATTGATCACAAACTGTACGGGAGTCGCTCGGAATTCGACAGCACCATTGACCGAGTCCTGGAGGAATTCTCTGTGGAGCTGATCTGCCTGTCAGGGTTCATGAGAGTTCTGTCCAGCCCTTTTCTCCGAAAATGGAAAGGTGAGGAATCAAATGTAAAAGAGAAACTAAAGCAGGGGTGGCTGGTCTCACCAGGATTGTGCTGTCACAGTTCCTTGTGTTTTGATTAAATCCCTCAGCCCTGCTGGCACTGCTGACATTCCAGGAAGGAAACCCTGTGCTTCCCTCTGGCATTGGGACTGTGGGAATTCTGAATTTGGGATTCTGCTGCCCTTCCCTCAGTGGACGTGGGACTGTAGGGATTTCTTGATTTGGGATTCTGTTTGCCTTCCCTCTGGCATTGGGACTGTGGGAATTCTGGTATGGGAATTCTGAATATGGGATTCTTCTTCCATTCCCTCTGGCAGTGGGACTGTGGGAATTCTGGTGTGGGGATTCTGAATATGGGATTCTGTTCCCATTCCCCCTGGTAGTGGGGCTGTGCTGGGATTCTGCCTCCATTCCCTCTGGCAGTGGGATTGTATTGGGATTCTGGCTGAGGATTGCCAGAGGAACTCCTTGTGCTGCCTCAGCAGTGAGAGAGGGGCAAACTGGGGATGTGAGGTGGCTCTGTGCCTTCCCCAGGGAAGGAGCTTGGTCCCATCCTTTGCCAGGGAGCTGTGCTGGGGAGTCCTGCTGAACTCAGCCCCCACAGTTCTCACTCAGAAAAATGGGAGAAAGATGCATTTATCCATTCCCAGGAGGAATTTCTGCCTCCTGTGGTGTCCTGCACACCCTGACACAGCTCTGTATGTGCCCTGAGTGAGTGAGGGGTGAGCAGTGAGTGAGTGCCAGCTCCTGAGGCCTTGCTCAGGAGTTACTCACTGACAGCCTGGACAGGCTCCTTTGGTAATTTTGCTGCACATGTGCTCTTGGAAGAGCAGAATTCCTTCCGTACTGCTCAGGGTTTGGACTGATGATCACACCTCATTTTATTTTTAAGGAAATTCAGTTCAAATTATCTTTTTTTTTCCTTTTTTTTTTTTCTCCTCTCACACTAATACCCAGGGAAAATTTTGAATGCTTCACCATCGCTCTTTCCACTCACCAAGGATGGGAATGCCCAGCAAGAGCCCCTGGAAAGTGGGTTCAGAGTCACAGGCTGCACCGTGCATTTCGTCCTGGTGAGTGGCCTCAAAACCGGGAAATTAGCAAAATTTGGAAATTAGGAATTTGCTTTTTTCCTTTTCTTTCTGGGGGCAGAAACAGGCAGAGGTAACAGGTGTGGGAAGGGGTGAGAACCTTGAGATTGTTACCAGTAAAAACCAGGAAGATTTGGAGTTGCTTGAAGCCCTGTCTTCCTCCCTTGCATTTTGGGGTGGGATTTTCCCATTTCTCCTCCTCCCAAGAGAAGAAATCCTTTCTTCCCGTATACCCCGGCCCCTTCCCCGGTGCTGCCCGGGCCTCCCTCGCTCTGTGCCCACAGGAGGAGCCGGGCGCCGGCGCCGCCATCCGCCGGGAGCCGCTGCCCGCGGGGCCGGGGGACACGGAGGCAGCGCTGGGCGAGCGGCTGCAGGAGGCCGAGCTCAGGGCCTTCCCCCTGGCCCTGCAGCTCGTGGCCAGCGGGGCCGCGTGGCTGGGAGCCCACGGAAGAACGTGCTGGAGGCGGCAGAGCCAGAGCCTGAGCCCGCAGGAGGAGCAGGGACGCGGAGCGGCCTCAGCCGAGGAGCCGCCGGAACGCGAGGGGCGCTGGGGCTCTGGGGTGGTCCCTGAGGGGCTCCGGGGAGGTCCCTGAGGGGCTCTGGGGAAGACCCTGAGGGGCTCCGGGCGGGTTCCCCAAAGGGCTCTGGGTGGGTCCCTGAGGGGCTCCGGGGAGGTCCCTGAGGGGCTCTGGGGAGGTCCCTGAGGGGCTCTGGGCGGCCCTGAGGGCTCCGGGCGGGTTCCCCAAAGGGCTGTGGGCCGGTCCCTGAGGGGCTCCGGGCGGGTTCCCCAAAGGGCTCTGGGCGGGTCCCTGAGGGGCTCTGGACAGATCCCTGAGGGGCCCTGGCCAGGACCTGAGGGCTCTGGGCATATCCCTGAGGGGCTCTGGGCCGGTCCCCGAGGGGCTCTGGGCCGGTCCTTGAAGGGCTCCGAGCGTCCTTCAGTTATTCCACCCTCTTTTTCCAAGGGAAAGCTCTGGGCAGACCCTTGAGGGGCTCTGGGGAGGTCCCTGAGGGGCTCCGGGGAGGTCCCTGAGGGCCTCTGGGTGGATCCCTGAGGGGCTCTGGGGAGGACCCTGAGGGGCTCCGGGCGGGTTCCCCAAAGGGCTCTGGGCCGGTCCCTGAGGGGCTCTGGGGAGGACAGGACCCTTGAGGGGCTCTGGGTAGGTCCCCAAGGGGCTCTGGGCAGGTCCTTGAGGGGCCCTGGCGACTGGGTTTCCTCCCTGAGGGGCTCTCGTCCCCAGGGCTCTCTTTGAAGGCTGGGCTTCAGTATTCCACCCTTACTTTTTCCAAGGGAAAGCTCTTGCAACCCTTGAGGGGCCTGGTGGTCCCTGAAGGTTTTGGGCCGTCCTGAAGGGTCTTGCAGTTGACGGCGGGCCTTGAGGCCTCGCGATCTGGGGTTCACTTCTCCAAGGGAAGCTTGGCATCCCTACTCACAGATGAGCTTGGTGGTCAGGGCTCTGGGCAGGTCCTTGAGGGGCTCGGCCTCAGCTCATTTTCCCTCCTCTTCCCTTCTCCTCCATGTGCTTCTCTTGGATGTCTCAGTATCCCAAGTTTCCCTTCCCAAGCCTTTTCCCTGAGATCACACCTTTCATTACACCCCCTTGGAAAATCCATGGTGGGAGCCAGGTTGGCTTTTCAGGTTTGGAATTCCTTCGTTCCGTTTTTCAACTTGTAAAGGAGAAAATGTTTTACATGGACGGAGCTTGAACTGTAAAACTGATCTGGTGTTTCCAAGGGGAATTCATCCTTCCCAGGAATCCATTTCTGTGGCAGAGCAGTGGGAACTTCCCAGAGTAACCCCAAACAGGACCTGCTGCTGGGACAACAAAGTCATGGAGCTGCTGGAGAGAGCCCACAGGAGCCACAGAGCTGCTCCAGGGCTGGAGCCCCTCTGGAGCCAGGCTGGGAGAGCTGGGGGGGCTCACCTGGAGAGGAGAAGCTGCAGGGAGAGCTCAGAGCCCCTGGCAGGGCCTGAGGGGCTCCAGCAGAGCTGCAGAGGGACTGGGGACAAGGATGCAGGGACAGCACCCAGGGAATGGCTGCCAGTGCCAGAGGGCAGGGCTGGGTGGGATCTGGGCAATGAGGAATTGTTCCCTGGCAGGGTGGGCAGGCCCTGGCACAGGGTGCCCAGAGCAGCTGGGGCTGCCCCTGCATCCCTGGCAGTGCCCAAGGCCAGGCTGGGCACTGGGGACAGTGGGAGGTGTCCCTGCCATGGCAGGGGTGGCACTGGGTGGGATTTGGGGTCCCTCCCATTTCACATCAGGCTCTCATGGCAATCTGGACCAAGGTGCCTGTGATGGAGGTGGATATTGGATTTGGGCCAGCTCTCTGTTGGCCTCTCTGCAGTGATCAGCTGCTCTGATCAATAACTGACATTGATTCCCTGCACAGGCACTGATTTCACCCCTCCACGTCTTTATTTCCTCTGCCTTCCCTGGCTGGAGCTGTGACCTCCCCACTGCCCCACAGCCCCCACACCATGTACAGCCCCTTCCCTCCTCCCCCAGCAGCCCTGGGAATCAATTCCAAGGAAATACTTGTAGATAGAATTTTTTATTTAATTTATTAGGCTTTATTTCAAATCCCAAAGGAGAATATGCCAACATGGGAGTACCATCAGGACATCGGAGCCCAGAATACAATCCGCTTTCTCTGATTCAAAATCAGATTTCTCTGAATCTGTGTTTAAGGGGAGCTCCAAACCACCTCATCTGCTCTGTGTGTGGGAAACCTGATCCTTTCAGTAAGAACATTAAAATGGTTTCATAACTATATGAAACTACTAAAAGAAAACCACAAGTGTTGAGCTGCACAAAAACCCCGATTGTTTTCCAAATGTTCATAATTCCTGGGTGTCCCTCAGTGTTATTGCAGGTGAAAATGCTGGTTCCAGAATAAAGGCACTTCAGAATTCCTGAGGAATGTTTCACAAGCCAAGGACGTGTTTTGTGTCTGATCTTTCTACTCATGTAAAAAAATAAACCCCTGAATCTGATGGGAATTTGTGGGAATTCACATGGGGATGCTGCAGAAAAAGGGGGCAGCAGACACTGAATGCTGCTGGCATCTGATGGACAGCAGGTTCAGGTTTGGAAATGACAGGGTGTGTCAAGGGGCTGGGCCACCATCAAACCAGGCAGCAAATGGAGAAAAATCCAATAGTTGGTGTTTGGGAGGCCAGTTTTTCCTGGTCTGATGAGGTTTTTAGAGTGGAGGGTTCTGCCTTTGTCTGTCTCTTCCATTGCAGTTTCCCTCAGCAGCACTTCCCAGCACAGGGAGGGTCCCTGTTAGGGAACAGCCCCGATGGCTGGAAAACATCTGGAGATTCACAGCTGGAGATTCACAGCTGGAGATTCACAGCTGGAGATTCACCACATTCCCCACCTGGCACGAGTGGCAGTTAATCCCAATGCTGGAGACAGCCACGTGACAAAGGCTTGTGCACTTCCCAGACTGTGATTTTGCATGGAAGGGTCTCCAGTGTTGTCCCCAGCCCACCCCAGGGCTGCTCAGACCCACCTGGCTGCACTGGGGTTGTCAGGAAGGCGACTGGGAGAACCAAACTGTTGGCCAAGGAAGCGATTAAAATGAGGAAGCACTTACAGGAGCCATGGCTGCACCCTCTGGGAACGGCCCCCAAATTCCCACTGGTGGCTTTCCTGGGATTTGAACCTTGAACCGTGAGGGGCAGAGCCCGTGCCAGGCCCGTGCCAGGCCCAGCTCTATTTCCAGTAGATCTTGCCCGCCTCGCCCACGCGCACGGCGCCGCTGGCCACCAGCTGCAGCGCGGCGGGGAAGGCGCGGTGCTCGGCCTCCTTCACCCGCTCGGCCAGCGTGGCCTCCGTGTCCCCCAGCTTCACCGGCACCGCCTCCTGGAAGATGATGGCCCCGGCATCCACCTCCTCCTGCAGCAGACACGGCAAGGTCAGCCTGGGCTGCCTCGGGGTTCGGGCTGGCGGGATGGGGAGAGCAGGGGCTGGGGCTGGCTGTGCTCTGGGAAGGGTTCAGAGAGAGCAGGAGGGAGGCAGAACAGCAGGGAGCAACAGTTCTATCCCAGAAAAGCCCGGGGACAGCAGGGGCTGGGCTGGCAGGACATTCAGTCAGAGGGGGAATGAGCCAAGGGCTGCACAGAGCCAGGACAGATCTTCCCTGCAGGGCAGGGCTTGTTCCTCAGCAGCTGCCACACAGAGAAACACCAAGTCATGGCATAGAGAGAAGAATGTCATTTTCCCTTCTATTGGGAAAAGTGATTCTGATAGTGGAGCCCTGGAAAAAGTTAAAGACAGAATCTAAAATGTTGGGCTTTGTGCTTTCCCAGATCAACTGCACCTGCGTAAGCAGTATGATAAATTATAGAATTGTTAGATGGGATGATTGTTTAGTAATTAAATGTAATTATTATATAACCATAAGAAGAATAATGAGAAACTATGTTGGAAATTCAGAGAGGGGCTAAATTGAAGTATACAATAGAACAATATAAGTTTAATAATTAACATGAAAGTTATGTAACGATAGAGTATAAAACATGATCATTTTGGATGTATGGCTGGAGTCAGATTTGGGTTGAATACCCCTGACACCCAGAGCTCTTCATAAAAAGCACCGCATATAATCCCTGTGATTCTGTGGGTTTGAGCACTGACAATTCCACTCTCTTTTTCCAAGGGAAAGCAAAAATGCTGAGACAGATTGCAGCAGCAGAGGGAGAGGAGAGACCTTTGAACCCTGAGCAGTGACCAAAAGGGAACCAATGATCCCTGGCCTGAAAAAACGTGGCTTTGAAGCTGAGAGATCTCTGCTCTGAAGCTGAGAGACCTCTGCTCTTTCTTTACTTAGGGTCTGACCAACATAGATTGTCAAGTTTTTCTCTGTTCCCACAAACATCAGGTCACTCCTTAACAAATCCTGTGCCATTTCCAGTGGGGTTTTTGTTTGTTTGTTTCTATTTTTTTCTTTTTCTTGAAAGCAAGAAACAAAGCAGATTGTAGGATAAAACCCAGGAAGTTTGGGCCATGTTTAACAAAGCTTTGGCTCAGCCAAGGCCTTACATTAACTATTCCCCCACTCCAGTGGGTGGAAGGCAGCAGTGGGATGCTTAGGGAAGACGTTCCCTTAGGGAAAGCTTCAACTCCTGGACAAATTATCCATTTCCATTCCTTCTCCAGAGCCAGCAAACTACAGCACTGTGTGGTCACAATAAAAGCTCCACCTCCTCTGGATACAAAGCTCTGAACACAGAGGGCAGGAGATCAAACACGAGGGTTTGGGGTGCTCCCAGCAGGCTCTGAGGTGAGAATGTTCAAAGTGAAGGATTTCAGAGGGGCAGGAGGTGCAGATGTGCAAAGGGGAGGATTGCAGAGGGGCAGGGAGGTGCAGATGTGCAAAGTGAAGGATTTCAGAGGGGCAGGAGGTGCAGATGTGCAAAGGGGAGGATGCAGAGATGCAGATGTTCACAGGGGAGCATGCAGTGGCAGCAGGTGCAGTAGATGTTCACAGGGGAGCATGCAGAGGTGCAGATGTTCACAGGGGAGCATGCAGAGGGGCAGATGTTCACAGGGGAGGATGCAGAGGGGCAGATGTTCACAGGGCAGCATGCAGAGGGGCAGATGTTCACAGGGGAGGATGCAGAGGGGCAGTAGATGTTCACAGGGGAGGATGCAGAGGGGCAGGAGGTGCAGATATTCAAAGGGGAGGATGCAGAGATGCAGATGTTCACAGGGGAGCATGCACAGGTGCAGATGTTCACAGGGGAGGATGCAGAGGTGCAGATGTTCACAGGGGAGCATGCAGAGGGGCAGTAGATGTTCACAGGGGAGGATACTGAGATGCAGATGTTCACAGGGGAGCATGCAGGGGTACTCACAGCCACGAAGTGCACGGTGCAGCCCGTGACCCTGACCCCGGCCTGCAGCACCAGCTTGTGCGCGTGCGCTCCCTTGAAGGACGGCAGCAGGGACGGGTGGATGTTCAGGATTTTCCCTGCGAAAGCAGAGCTGAGGTTATTGGCTTTCAGCATTTTTAGGCTGCTCAAAGGGCCACAACGAACAGAGGAACAAAATCTTTGGTGAAAAGGATTTTTCACAAGCTTTGAAGATGCCAGCAGCCGGCCAGCCCCAAGTGCTGCGGTGTCTGTGTCTGAATTAGCAGAGTGCAGTTACAATGAATGGCTGAACACACCCCCAGGGAGTAATAATGCTAATTGGCTGATGCAGCTGTCCCTTCCCTCAGCACCTTGTCCTTCTTTGATCCCAAATCCCTGGGGCTGGCACAGCCCTGCCAGCCCATGCAGTGCCAGCTGTGCCCACCTTGTGCCCAGCCCAGAGCACTCAGTGCCACCTCCAGGGCACACCTGCAGGGATGGGCACTGCAAAGCTCCCTGGGCAGCCCCTGCCAAGGCCTGAGCTCCCTTTCCATGGGCAAATTGCTGCTGCTGTCCCAGCTGGGCCTGCCCTGGCCCAGCCTGAGGCCGCTCCCTCTGCTCCTGTCCCTGTTCCCTGCGAGCAGAGCCCGACCCCCCCGGCTGTGCCCTCCTGGCAGGGCCTTGTGCAGAGCCACGAGGGCCCCTGAGCCTCCTTTGCTCCAGTGTTCCTATTACCATCATTTTATTTAATTCTTTCTGTAATCTCCATTCTACTCTTCTCTCTTTCTGGCAGCACCTTGGGGACTCCCTGTCCCTGGAGATCTAGGAGGCAAATGTCTCATCTGATGTCCAGCAGCGTCTCAGATAGAGAGATATTATTTATATCTAAATAAAACCCTTTTTAAGCATCAGCATCTCCCTCCCTGCAGCTTGAGCCCAGAAGGTTTCAGGGACAGTGGGCTGGAGACACCTCCCTGCTCCTCTGCCTCCATTTCCCATCAGAATGGGATGTGGGCTCCTGCTTGCTTGGGTTTGTTTGGTTCTGCTTCCACCTGTGCTTTGTTAACACTCACAATTAACGCTTTGACCTGTCCTTTGTTAACAGCCATAATTCACACTTCAGGGCTGTTTCGCAAGAAGGAATTTCATAACTCCCACTCAGTGTCCTTGTGACTGTGAGAGAAAGCAAAAGGAGCAGCTTTGAGCAAAGCAGCAGCAGGAATTGATTCTTCCTGGATAATTCTGGGGATCAGTGGCCAGACATGGCCAGGACAGGGTCCTGCAGCTGGCCCAGCTCCCTGAGCTGAGCTCAAGGTCTGAGCTCACATCTCATGGTCCCAGCTCAGGTTTTCAAGCTCAGTCCAGTTCTGGACATTTAAAAAATGAGTTTAATTCATTTAACTCATTAACTAACTCTTTAGTTTAACTCTTCTGTCTGGAAAAAGTCTTTACTTTTCTCTCACACAGTCATGCAGGTAAAGCAAATCCTGCACTGTGCAGGACAAGGATCAGTGCTCTGTCCCTGAATGAGAAGGCACTAAAATCCTTTATTTGCACAAGGTTCTGCACTAGAGGAAGTTCTGTTCTGTCCTCTACAGAGACTGCTCCAAAGCCATCCCTTGCAGTGAGAGATTCTGTCCCCTCCTGACAGCTGCCCACAGCACAGGCACTTCCATCTCTGGGCCCTGAGTGGAGACAAACAAAACCAATTCACCTGACAGCTCCAAAACCACAGCAAGGCCTCTCAGGAGCGCCTGCTTTGCTCTACTGATTCTAAAGAGAGGTTTGAAAAGAAGTTCAGGTGTGAAATGTTGCTGGCACACCCAGGGGAACACAAAAGTCACCAAAGAGCAGTGAAAGCTGCAAGGCAGAGGCTGAGCAGGCTGTCCCTGTTTTGGGTAGGTTTAGGTAACCCTGGCCCAAAGCAGAGCAAGCAGCAGCTGCTCTGTGTGCTCAGGACTCCTGCAAAACACAGGAGGAGAGAAAAGGAACAGCTGGGCAGGGAGAGCAGGCCCTGAAGGTGTCCCCAGCCCCTCAGAGAGCTGGAAAACTAAAAGATGAGCAGAGTGGAGACACTGTGAACATTCTGAGCAAGCACAGCCTGGATCTGCCTGTGGAACACCCACCATGGACTCAGGCAGCTCCTGGGACTGGCCAGGGCTTCTTACCCAGAACTGCAAAATGCTGCCCACCTTGGTGCTTTTACTGCAAAATGCTGCCCAGCTTGGTGCTTTTACTGCAAAATGCTGCCCAGCTTGGTGCTTTTACTGCAAAATGCTGCCCAGCTTGGGGGTTTTACTGCAAAATGCTGCCCACCTTGGAGGTTTTACTGCAAAATGCTGCCCACCTTGGAGGTTTTACTGCAAAATGCTGCCCAGTTTGGTGGTTTTACTGCAAAATGCTGCCCAGCTTGGTGGTTTTACAAGGACCCAGAGCAGTTCCTCTGTCAGGGGAAGGAATCTCAGTGGCTGGGTGCTTACCTCTGCCAGCCCCTCCTGCGTGCAGAGGCACAAAGCCTTCAAAGCCTTTTAAAAGATATTTGCTAAGAAATCAAAGACTGCCAGACCTGTGTTTGCCCTTGGCTTCCTTCAGGCTCTGCACAGGTGCTCTGCCTTTCCCTCTCATCCTTTTCCTTACAAGATGGGAAGGGTTTCATTTCACAGAACCCCAGGATGGCAGGGTTGGAAGGGGACCTTGAACATCACTGTGTTGGATCTGGTGGCCTCTCTTTTTCCTGGTGACAACCCCTGCCATGCCCTGGTGCCCATGCACAGCCCCCAGCCGTGCTCACCTTCCCATTTCTTGACAAAAGGCCCCGAGAGGATGCGCATGAAGCCGGCCAGGCAGATCAGCTCCACCGAGAACTCCTCCAGGACCTTGTCCACGGCGCTGTCGAACTCGGCGCGGCTCTGGTACCTCGTGTGCTCCACCACCTGGCACCAAGCACAGAACAGGGATGTGCTGGGAATTCCAGCAGGAAGAACAGCCCCTCAGTGCCCAGCTGACAGACACAGTGCAGCCTGTGCTCCTCCCCACACACAGGGAGCAGTGGGACAAACACGTTGGGCTTGATAAGCCCACGGCTCTCGATCCCATGGAGCACCCTACATGGATTTGGTGATCCATGGAGCACCCTACAAATGCAGGGCTTTAAGCCAGCCTGAAGTCTTCCAAAGGTTTCCCCCACTTTGAGGCCTCTGGCAGTCATAAGCAGTTGAATTGTGGCAAAAACTGCACCAGAAAAGCTTGGAAAAAAGGCTGCTCAAAACTCCTAAACCAGCCCCTACCCCATAATGATGGAATGCCAGAATCCCAGACTGGTTTGGGTGGGAAGGGACCCCAAATCCCACTCAGTGCCACCCCTGCCATGGCAGGGACACCTCCCACTGTCCCCAGTGTCCAGCCTGGCCTTGGGCACTGCCAGGGATGCAGGGGCAGCCCCAGCTGCTCTGGGCACCCTGTGCCAGGGCCTGCCCACCCTGCCAGGGAACAATTCCTCATTCCCAAGATGCCATCAAACCCTACTTTGAAGCCATTCCCTGGGTGCTGTCCCTGCATCCTTGTCCCCAGTCCCTCTGCAGCTCTCCTGGAGCCCCTCAGGCCCTGCCAGGGGCTCTGAGCTCTCCCTTCTCCAGGTGAGCCCCCCCAGCTCCCCAGCCTGAGCTGTGTTTTCCACCCAGGACAGACCCCCTGATTTAAGCAGGATAAGGGACCATTACCTAACTTAGAGCACCCATTTTTCAACAGAAGCCCCTGTCAAAGGCCACCAGAGTCACAGGGGTGGTTTGGGAAAAGCCAGGGCTGCTCAGGGGACAGGGACAGCAGGCACAGAGCCCAGCCCAGCCCTGGGCTGCACCAGCCTCTGCCCCTGTGCCTGTCCCACCCCTCAGTCCACAGCTGAAGCCCAAGCCATCAGCTCTCCCACACTGGTTTTTCCCTGATAGAAACCCTGGGGCTGGCACTGGATGGGTGTTCAGGGCCTTTCCCAGCCAGGCCAGTCTGTGATTCTCTGTTTGTTCTTCACATTTCCCCAGTGCCCTCTGTGCCCTCCCAAGGAGGAGCTGCAGCACCAGCACAGATCCCAGCACCAATAACGGAGCAAAGTCTGGGCCCCAATGTCCCTGGGTCTGCATTCAGCAGGGAACAGTGACTGCAAACGGTTTCTAAGTGCCAACAGGATCATTTCAGATCTGCCACACAAAGGGAAGGCACACAGAACCCAGGGAAGCTCAGGGAGCCCTGGGAATGATTCCTGGGGAGCCTGAGGCAATACCCAGGGAGGCAGAGGGAGGCCCCACTGTGTGACCTCTCTATTCCATTCAAATGAACCACCAGGTCATTTAAAAATTAAATTCACATAAAATAGATTGGTGCTTCAGTGTCAATGCCCTACAGTTAAGCAACTGAGAAAGTTTAAGCTGTAACTGAAAGTTTTATGCTGGTTTAAAGCAACAACTGTCCCCAAAGCATCAGGACTGCTGGCAGAGAAGCAGAAAAGGAAGGATTTTGCTGTCACAAGTTCACAATAGACCAAGAAAGAAAAGCCAAGGCTCCCTACCAGCCCATAACACTCATCAGCACCTTCTGCTGCAGTCCCAGCCAGTGGTGGCTATTACAAAAGGAAATGCTCACCCTTGTAGGAATCCCAGCTCTCTCAGCTTTCCTCAGCCCCTCCACGCCAGGTTTGTTGGAGATAACCAGAACTATCTGTGCATAGCTGGTGTCTTTCTTTGTGCTGTTGATGAGGGCTTCCAGGTTTGTGCCTGGGGGAGAGAGAATAACTCGTGGATCCCGAGAATAAATAGAGGGAACAGCTGGAAGAGGCTTTAAATAAGCAGCACTGAGGGGGAGACCAAACCAAACAGCCCTGATGAAACTTTAATCCTTTTTTAATTGATTTGCTGGGAGCTGATTCAGACAGCTGAAGGCCTTTCCTGGCAGCTGCACATGGAAACTGTAATGGATAGCACGGGATTGGTGGCCTTAGTGATTGGGAACACTGGAAATAGAATAGATGGAGTTGTACATGGCAAGAAGAACTTCTGCTCCATCTGTGAAATGATGCTGCTGTTCCTACAGGGCAGAGTGGGAGCCTGAATCTGGGCACCTGCAGAGGTTTGGGGATAAACTGAACCCAGTTTGCAGCAGAGGTTAAAAGAGGTTTGTGACTGCCATCAGTCCAAGCACAGCATCTCCCCTGCCTGCCAGAGCCTACCAGAGTGCCCATGGAGAACTGCAGGGACTTTAAATCCAAGCTGAATTCCCCTCTGCAGCAAAGAGCAGCACTCACCTGTTCCAGAGATGAGGACAGCAACCTTCATTTTGCCTGCCTGGATCTTGCCCTGGATGTGGCTCTGCACACACAGGGACCTGTTTGCTTGCAGGGCCCGATGCAGATTGAGGACTTTAACGCTGTCAGAGCCTGAGCAGGCACAAGGAAAAACCCAAAAACCAGCAAAACAAAGTGTCAGTCAAGGGAGAAACAGAGAGAGGAGAAAAGCACCCATGGAAGAGATTAACGAACTCTAATAATAATAATTGATAATCAGTTCAATACCCCCACAAAAAAGCCAGGGAGGTGCCAGTGCAGAGGTTTTCACCTCATGAAGACTCCCAGACCAGGGAATTTCCCTCTGCTTCTCATTGCTGCTGATTTCCCCCAGGGCAGAGCAAGCTGCAGTAACCTTTCTGCAGGGACACCACTCTGCCGACGCTCCAGGCGGTCTCGTGTCCCTGGATGTCCCCGAGCACCTGCTGGGCCATCTCCTTCTGCACCACCAGCACTGCCCCCAGCCCGCAGTTGAAGGTCCGAGCCATCTCCTCCTCAGAGAGGTTCCCTTCCTTGTGCAGCCAGCAGAAGATTTCAGGGATCTTCCACGTGAGAGCATCTGAAGGGAATGGGAAATACAGATCAAGAGTGGGAATTGCTGCCAATGGACTACAATTATTGGGGTGTTAAAATCTGTCACAAAAATCCCCCTCTGCCCCAGTTCCGACCATGTGAGGATGACTTACAGCAGCACAAAAATGCTTCTGGACAAAGCACTGGAAAGCAATTCCAAGGACAGGAAATTTATTTTTTTCCTGTCATGTTCTCTTTGAAAATGGATCTATCCCAATTTCTACAGATGCATGGAATCACAGAATGCTTTGGGTTGGGAGGGATCTTAAATATCCCAGCCAGTGCCATGGCAGGGACACCTCCCACTGTCCCCAGTGTCCAGCCTGGCCTTGGGCACTGCCAGGGATGCAGGGGCAGCCCCAGCTGCTCTGGGCACCCTGTGCCAGGGCCTGCCCACCCTGCCAGGGAACAATTCCTCATTGCCCAGATCCCAGCCAGCCCTGCCCTCTGGCACTGGCAGCCATTCCCTGGGTGCTGTCCCTGCATCCTTGTCCCCAGTCCCTCTGCAGCTCTGCTGGAGCCCCCTCAGGCCCTGCCAGGGGCTCTGAGCTCTCCCTGCAGCTTCTCCTCTCCAGGTGAGCCCCCCCAGCTCTCCCAGCCTGGCTCCAGAGCAGGGGTGCACATACACATAAATATTTATCAGTGGACAAGTGGAAAATGATTCATGTGCAGTTCTTGAGTTCAGAACTCACTGTTAATTCCTTGTTTTATTGTACAACCCCGTGAGCTCTCACAACCTGTGCCAGCCTTTTCCCCCTCCATGCCTCACCTTCCCCAGCAGTGAAATCTTTCCTGCACACCTGAGGGGAGAGTGCTGAGGATTGATGAAGCCAAACAGCAGGAGCTGTCCCTGAGCTCACAACCACCTCTGGATGCTAATTGAAAACTCCATGAGTATCATTTAATTAGCAATAATTTCGTAGGGAATTGCAAATGGTGCAGCTGACTTGGGAATGCTGGTAGGGCTGTTTTCTTTTTGCAAGTGTCCTATGAAATCCAATCCCAAACACCCCCAGGGGAAGGAATTCAATGGGGAGCAGCCTTTCCACCACAAAGGAAACACTGGCTGTTTTGGCTGGCTCTGGTTCAGGTACAAGGAAAAACTCAAACATTTCTAGACAGACACGTCCAGCTCCTACAGCACACATCAGCTGCTGTGGCCACAGCATGGCACAGTAAAGTGGGGAATTTTCCACAGCTTTCCTTCTCTCTCACCTAGAACGACGCCCAGGGAGCCTGGGAGGACCCTGGGGATGTTTTCCAGCAGGCCCCCTCCGGTGATGTGGGCGTAGGCTTTGACGTGGCCCGAGCGCAGCACGGGCAGCAGGCTCTTGCTGTAGAGCTTGGTTGGGGTCAGCAGCAGCTCTCCTGCCCAGGGCAGAGGGAAAAGCATGGGGAGAAATGGGAATCAGTACAAAACGGGGGGAATCTCAAAACAGCAGTTTGGATAGTAATGAGCATTGTACTAGAGAGAAACACAAAGTTCTGCCTTTGTCATTTTAGCCCACAGTTCATTATTCATCCCCCTCCCTTTGTTTCTTCCCTGCACACGCGACTCCCAGGAAAAGAAAAAGATGAAAACATGCTAAAGATGGAATGATTTTCTTTTTTGTGCCTGAGAAAAGTTTCAAAGGCCCAGCTGGGAGGAAGCTCAGGAGGAAGCAGTACCCAGAGTCTGGTCCCCGGCGACCCCGACGCGGGAGGAGAAATCCAGGGACGACTTCTCCACGATCTTCCTGACGAGGCTGAAGCCGTTGCTGTGGACCCCAGAAGATGCCACCCCAATGACCACGTCCCCCTCAGTGATCCTGTCCAGCTGGGGCAGCATCTGCCCTCTCTCCACGGCCCCCACGGCAAAGCCGGCCAGGTCGTACTCGCCGGGCGGATACATCCCCGGCATCTCGGCCGTTTCTCCTCCTGGGGACCAGAACAGCAGAGAGGGGCTGAAACAGCCTGGCTTTGATCATGGAATCCCACAATGGCTTGGCTTGGAAGGGGTTTTCAAGCTCATCTCATCCCTGGTTTGGGTTGGAAGGGGTTTTAAAGCTGATCTCATTGCACCCAGGCAGGGACAGCTCCCACTGTCCCAGGCTGCTCCAGCCCCGGTGCCCAACCTGGCCGTGAGGTCCAGGGGCAGCCCCAGCTGCTCTGGGTAAAATCCTGCCTTTTTCTCTCCTCTTCCCACTTTGCACTCCCTGCCCTGTGCTCCAGCTTCCCCTGCTTTTTTCAGTCCTGCTGTTTCAGCTGTATTAATGAGGGCTGGATCAAATGGAGGATGGAGAACTGCTTGGCCACCCACCACTTAAATCCACAATTAATTGTGCAAAACCAGGCAAGAGATGAGCCCTCAGCCCCTCACTGTCAGGGGGGTTATGAGTTAAATTTGTTGAGCTGAAGGTTCAGCTCTTGCAGAAGGGCCTGTGGGGTTTGAAAATCTTGAGCTGGAGATAAAATCTTGACATTTTGGTGGTTTCATCACAAGGTCTCACCTAGCACAGACCTTGCTGCAGCATGAATGGGGTGATTATGTTTGATAAATGCAGAGAACACCTTAAAACAAACATAAAACTGACCAACAGTTCATGCAGGAAAAAAGTAAACCCGGGCATAAAGAGCCTCTTGTTCAAAGCCTATAAACAAACCCAAAATGACACCCACCGAGAAAGGACTTGTGTTCCTAACTTCGCTAAAATTTGGAAAAAAGGACAGAACTTTTTCTCAACATCTAACTTAAATCTGTACCTAAACCTAATCTAAATTTAACCTAAACTTTTAAAGCACTGTCTCCTTCCACTGTGATCCACATCGAGTTCCCTGAAAGCAAAGACATGGAACACTTTGCTTTTTTCCTCCTGCCAGATTCTTCCACAGAGTAGGAAACCAACCACACTCAAACCAACTACAAGACCTTGCAGAAGGTTTCTCAGATCCCCCTGGGAAGTGTTCCTACCCAAAAGAGCACATCCAGCTTTCTTGCAGGCATCAGCAATTCCTGCAATGACGCCCTGGGCCACGTCCACGTCCAGTCTGCCGCAGGCAAAATAATCCAGGAAGAAGAGGGGCTCAGCCCCCTGGGCCAGGATGTCATTGACACACATGGCCACCAGGTCCTGCCCGATGGTGTCGTGTTTCTGGCACTCCTGAGCAATCTGCAAAACAAGGGAGAAGCCTGGGATCAGCTCTGGGAGAAGCCTGGGATCAGCTCTGGGCCCCCGGAGCACAGGCCGGCTCTGCAAGGGACTGAAATCAGGAGCAGAGTCTGGGAGCAATGGGCCAAAATCCCTCCAGGTGCTCTCTGAGGAGCAGCTTTGTTTGTTATCCTCTCCTCACTCTCTTCAGGAATTATTCCTGTCTCCACTGGCAGATCCAGAAGGCACTGAGAAGGAAACTGCGCTGCAAAAGGGTTTCCTTGCAGCCCTAACACAACAGCAAACCTGGGATTAAATGTTTTTCCCCATCAATTAATCTTTTTTGAGGGTGGAGATGCTGCTTTTGTGAAACAAGATTCCTGGTTATATTCTTAATATTTAAAACCCAGTTACTTTAGGCATCTTATCAACTTCTGATATTTACTGATGATATTATCATATCAGCTTCTGATAGTTGATGTTATCATATCAGTTGATAGTATCAGACATCAGCATATCTGGCTATTTACAGGTATTTCATTCTCTTGCCTGAAGAAGGGCAATTTCAGTGTCCATCCCCTTCTTTAGAAAGACCAACAGGTATTTTTCCAGCACAGCTGCTATTTTGTGACAGAACCTTTTCCCTGCTGTGCTGTTTTTCCCCCTTTGGGTGGATTCCCACCTTACCTTGAGTTTGGTGCCGACGCCGTCGGTTCCGGACACCAGGATGGGATCTCTGTACCCAGCTGCCTTCAGGTCAAAGAGCCCAGCAAAGCCTCCGAGCTCTGCATTGCAGCCTGCCAGCCAGGGAAAGGAGAAACAGCCCAGCTTTACTCCCAGGGGCTTCCCCAGCATCTCCAGCACAAATTCTCTCCAAGGTTTGCCAACACGGCTTTGCTTTGTCACCAGGAAACTTTTCTCTGCCATTTAGAACCTTTTCACTCAGGAGCTCCTAATCTGCTTAGGTTGGCTTTGCCTTTTTAATTCATCATTAGCCTAAGCCTAAAAATCCCCAACTTTGTGACTGAGCAGTCAGTAATTCCTGTCAATGAGAGATTTCCCCCTTGCACTAAGGTTCCTCTGAAACACAGGAGGAGTTGTGGTAAGATGGTTGTAATGGTGTGAGATAATCTATATTTTCCCCTCTATGTATACCTGACTTCATTAGAAGGTTCTCAGGTCATTTGAAATAAAAGGGCCATTCCGTAAATGAATATTTTAAATAAATGAATATTTTAAATAAATGAATATTTAAAATAAATGAATATTTTAAATCTGTCTGAAGAACTCCAAGAATTTGCTAGAGCAAGATGTGCCTGAGCCCCAAACCCAAGGATGAATCAATGCTGATTCAGCTGAGCTAAAGAGGTGGGTTCCACATCCACCTCAGGAATTCTACATCTCATAACCTGTCTAAACATTCATCCCCCCAAATGATGGAGTTCACTGTGCAAGAAATAATAATCCATGGAATCCAACTCAGTACTTAATGGTGAAATTTTTGCTTGCATTCATCCTTACACAGTGCTGAACTGTGCTCTGTAACACTCCTGGCATTCAGGAGGTGGAGTTTGGAGCCATGTGGGGGTTAAAAGCTGTGCATTTGCAATAAAATCACTGCCATTTGCTTACCACAGGCTTTCTTGTGTCACCTAGAAACAGGCAGGGCACATAAAGATGAGCTTTTTATCAAAATCAACTGGTAAACCTGAGTGAAAGCAGTGACCAGAGCAGGAGCAGAAGGTTCTGGTCTTACCTGAGCGGGATGTGGCTGCAGCAAAGGGTTTGATCTTCTGCACCAGAGTGTTCCCAGCTTCAATGTCCACCCCACTGTTCTTGTAGGTCAGGCCTCTGCAGAGTGGGGACAGATGGGATGGCAGCTGATCACTGCATGTATTTGCAAATAAAATTTACTTCTGTACATCCCTGGGTGGGGGAACTGTGCAGAATCCCCTCCTGCTGCCTGAGGAGCACTGCCAGGAGCAGCAGGGGGATAATTCCAGTTTTGAAGATGCCAGCAGAGCATTGGGATCACACAGCCAAATCCCAAAACAAACCCAACAGCCAAACCCCTGCCAAGGTAAAACAGCAGCACAGATGTGATGCTGCAGGGTTTGAATCCATACAAGCCATGGAGTCCCAGCTGTGACTGATCCCCAGCCTGTCCCCTGCCCAGAGCTCTGAGGGCACCTCCAGGCCTTGAGGTGTCGGTGGGAAAGCTCTGAACCGAACTGAACCAAACCAATCCAATCCAAACCAAACCCATCCAAACCAAACCAAACCAAACCAAACCGAACTGAACCAAACCAATCCAAATCAAACCCAACCAATCCAATCCAATCCAAACCGAACCAAACCAATCCAACACAAACCAAACCAATACAAACCGAACCGAACCAATCCAATCCAAACCAAACCAATCCAATCCAGACCAAATCAAACCCAACCAATCCAGTTCAATCCAAACCAAACCGAACCGAACCAAACCAAACCAAACCAAATCAAACCCAACCAATCCAATCCAAACCAAACCAATCCAAACCAATCCAATCCAATCCAAACCAAACCAAACCAATCCAAACCAAATCAAATCAAACCAAACCAATCCAATTCAAACCAAATCAAACCCAACCAATCCAATCCAATCCAAACCAAACCAAACCAATCCAAATCAAACCCAACCAAACCAATCCAAACCAATCCAATCCAATCCAAACCAAACCAAACCAAACCAAACCAAACCAAACCAAACCAAACCAAACCAAACCAAACCAAACCAAACCAATCCAAACCAAACCAATCCAACAAACCAATCCAAACCAAACCATCCAAACCAAACCATCCAAACCAAACCATCCAAACCAAACCAATCCAAATAAACCCACAAACAACCAATCCAAACCAACAACCAAACCAAATCAACCAACCAATCCAATCCAATCCAAACCAAACACAAACCAACCAATCCAAACCAAACCAATCCAATCCAAACCAAACCAAACCAATCCAAAGCGAACCAATCCAAACCGAACCAATCCAAACCAAACCCATCCAAACCAAACCAATCCAAATCAAACCAAACCAAATCAAACCAAACCAAACCAATCCAAACCCAACCAATCCAATCCAAACCAAACCAAACCAATCCAAACCAAACCAATCCAAACCAAACCAATCCAAACCAATCCAATCCAAACCAAACCAATCCAAACCAAACCAATCCAAACCAAACCAATCCAAACCAAACCAAACCAAACCAATCCAAACCAAACCAATCCAAACCAATCCAAACCAACCAAACCAATCCAAACCAAACCAAACCAATCCAATCCAAACCAAACCAATCCAATCCAAACCAAGCACAGAAATGCACGGCTGGGTCAGAGCAGGGCTGAGCTCAAGTCCCTTTTCCACCCCCAAGGTGAATCCATAACCCCCAGGACCCTTCCAGGCTTTTCCAGCTGCTGCTCTAAGGTGTCACTGCACTGATCCCACCTCAGAAGCAGCCCTGCCTCTCTTACTTCAGTGGGCTTTCAATAAAGAATATAAAATATATTTCCTTCAAAAGACCCAGGCTCCTAAGGCTCAGGAACCCAGAGGAGATGTCTGTGAGCTCTGGGTGGGGTTTATGCAAGATCAACACCCTGGTACAAACCGGTGTCCCCTGTGTGTCCCCACAGCTCCCCGGGGACACCAGCTCATGTTTACAGAAGGACCTTTCCATTCTGGGGACAGGCATTTCATGACTTTTCACTGCAGCAAGCACTCAGGCTCGTGCCAGCTGAGCAGTTGTTATTCCCAGGCTGTCAGTGGCATGGACCAGGTGCATCCCTATTTTAGATCCATCCCTGTTTTCTCTCTCCTATGCGTGGGATTCAGCCTGGAAGTTTCAATTCTAAGGGTGTTGATTAACAAGGACAAATACAACAAAACAACTGAAACCCATTTAGAATTAACTCAGCTGAACAAAAAAATTCAGTTAATCCACAAAACCCACCTCAGGAACCGGGTCAAGAATTCAGCAAACACTGAAAAAGTCAGAGACAGACACAAATGCCTACAATTGCACTAAATGCAGTAAATATTTTTGTACTCTGCCTATTGAATCTTATTTTAAGATGTGGGAGGGTTTTTTTTAGGATCAAAGGTATTTCTGTGGTGAAGATCATTGCTGGAATATCTGGAATTGATAAAGACTTCAAGTGCCAGAAGAACTGGCCCAGGAGAAGCGTTGCCAGGAAAATCCAAAGGTGTCTGCACTCCCAAAAACTGGCAGGAAGACAAGAATCACCACAGGCAGCTGCTCGAGCTGTGAATAAGACTCAAGGAAATATTGGCCTGCAACAACCAGAGATCAAAGCCAGCTCCTTTCAGTCTGAATACGATAAATGTCCACCAGATTTGCACCATGTTTTTAGGAGTATTTCAAATTTGTTAATTTTTTTTTTTTTTTTTTTGCTTTGAATCTTTAGTTCTTTAAATCTCCTGGAATACTTTTCATGAAGCATTCTGGCTGTTTTCCTGAGGTGAAATGCCTCAGGACTGGAGCCTGCCAGGCTGCCAAGAGGAGCTGGGTCCTGATTCCAGAGCCAATGCCCTTCCCCACTGAGTCCAGAGGGGGCTCTGGGGCTTGGGGCAGCCTGGAGAGGGGAAGGTGTCCCTGCCATGGATGAGCTTTAAGGTCCTTTCTAAGCCAGCCCAGCCTGGGGTTCTGGGTGCCTGCAGCAGCCCCTGGAGCCTCCCTGTGCAGGAGGGATCTCCAGGGCTGGAGGGATGAGCAGTGGCAGGGAGCTGCTCCCAGAGCCTCCTCTCGCCTCACTGATCTGCTATTTCCCCCCTCACCACCGGTCTCCTCTTGTCCACCCTTATAAAACTCCCCCCAATTACACTACTCTACATAACCTCCCCCTCACTCAACCCCACACTATTAACTACCCTGGCCATCTTCTCAGCGGCCCTTGGAGGATGAATAGGCCTCAATCAAACACAAATCCGAAAAATCCTAGCCTTCTCCTCTATCTCCCACCTAGGCTGAATAGCAATCATCATCATCTACAACCCCAAACTCACTCTCCTTAACTTCTACCTATACACCATAATAACTGCAGCCGTATTCCTTACCTTAAACACAATCAAAGTGCTCAAACTGTCCACCCTAATAACCACATGAACTAAAATCCCAATAAAAAAGGAGCCTGGGGCTCCTTTCCCTGCTACAAATCCCAATTCCACCTTGTCAACAGATGCACAGCACTTGAGAGAGAAAGAAGACTAAATGCCAACACCCTTGTTCTTTTAGGAAGTTTATTGATGATAATTTTACAAAATGCTGATCAGGATACACTGCCAGCAGCAACAGAACTGACACTGATGTGTTTCCCAGCCTACAGAAAAACCCCTTGGGAAAAGACACGTTGGGAGCTCATTGGAGCAGAGCAGTTTCTTATTAGGTAAAAATGAGTTTAAAAACTACAAGAAACTTTCAGGAGCATTAAAGAGGCAACAAGATTCCCTACTATTAAAAAAAAAACAAACAAACCCACACCCATATGATCTCCAGAGTCTTACAGTAAATACTGAGCCAATTAAAGGGATGAGAATGGAAAGAAGGGATGAATCCTACCCTGGTGTTAGGCAGCTGTGCCAGTAAAATGTAAATCCCAACAAGGTGGGGGGTTCAAGGTGATTTTAACCATTTCTAAAAGCTAAAAAAGAACCAGTAAGCCAGCCTGAATTTTGTTAATATATAAAATCCCAGAATCTCCTGAGCTGGAAGGGACCCACAGGAATCAAGCAGTCCAAGCCCTGACCCTGCACAGACACCCCAAAAACCCACCCTGGGCATCCCTGGGGAACTGTTCAAATGCTCCTGGAGCTCTGGCAGGTTGGGGCTGGGACCACATTTCATGGTATTAAATGATTTTTCATTTCATGATATTAAATGATTTTTCATTTCATGATATTACATGATTTTTCATTTCATGATATTACATGATTTTTCATTTCATGATATTGAATATCAGACTTCTGGACAAGACAAACCCAGAGCAAAAGCTGTGATCCAAAACAAACCAGAGCAAATCTGTGATCCAAGGCCCAAGAAGCAGAAGTTGACTTTCCCTGAACCAGGCCTAACAACTGCAGCAACACAGATCACTCCTCTGTGCTTGTCACTGTAGTTTAACTCAGATTCAGGAGAGTAAGAACATCAGGCATTTAAAATATTCCTGCCTTGGCTGGCCTTGCTGACGGTGAGTACACGGATGGGGTTCGAACTTATTAATATCACCCAGGGATGTGCTTGGATCCTTTTGACCCCTGTTACTGCCATGTCAGGGAGTGGGAATATCTACCTGGATTGCCTGAGGAAGGCAATGGCCCGGTGGCCAATGTCCCTCCTGAAGATGGCGCCCTGGAAGTGGATGGCAGCCACGCCCAGGTTGGCGGCCTGCAGCGCCGCGGGCAGGTCCTCCCTGATGGCCGTGACCGTGAGCACTCTGCCCCCATTGGTGAGCACCCTGCCGTCCTTCAGGGCTGTGCCAGCGTGGAACACCTCCAGCCCCAGCTGCCTGGCCTTGGCGAGCCCTGTGGGTGGGTGAGAAACATCAGCTCTGGGTTAGAACGCTGTCAGTGAGGGACCGAGCGCTTTCTGTCCGAAAGCCACGGGCAAAGCCAGGGTGATGCTGCTGGGAAATGGGAGTCAATCTGTAAAAATGGGAATAAATCTGTAAAAAATACCTCTCTGGAGGAAAGACAAGCCTAGCTGTGCGCTCAGGGATGTGCCACACAACATCTGATTGCAGCTGGGGTTTTATGCCTCGGTGACAAACATCAGCACCAACGTGACCCAAAACCCTGATCACAACCACCTGGCTGCAGCAGGAATTAAACATCAATGCTGTGCCAATATCAAATAACAGTGTGGAGAACTGAAAATACACCAAAATACCCTGAGATGTGTGAAAATCCAGCTGCTCTTGCTGACCCAGGACCAGGGTTTCTGTGAATCTCAGTTCCAGTTCCTTCTTGCAGCAGCAGAGAACAGGGGGAGGCTGGGGGGCAGTGAGGCTCCTGTGCTCCATTTACCTGTTATTTCCAAGCCCTTGGGGTAGGTCCCTGGGTAGCCCTGGCTGGCCATGACCACAGTGACAGCTGCACTGTCCTCTCTCCAGGCTGGCATGGAGCTGGCCAGCTTCCTGCTGAGCACGGCCTGCATCACCTCGTACAGGTCACTCCTGAGCAGGGGCAGAATCACCTGCAGGAACACACAGCAGCACATCAAACCAGGTCATTGCCTTCCCTGGCCTTGGAGAGACACCAATGCAGCTGAAAATGCAGAATTAAACATGCCCACATATTGTACTTTCACACATCAGGCATGCAGTGGATCATCTGAGAGATAATCTTAAAAATACTCATCCTTGCAGAGAATTTCTGTGGGTAAAGGAATTGCTACATATGGAGAGGAAAGGGTGGGGACAAAGAACCTCATTTGTTGTGAAGAATAGAAATTAAGAGTGTTGTTCTACTTGTCAACAGGGAGCAAGGAAAAATCCAGAATCCATTCCAGAAAAGACAGGGAAGTGCTGAGCTCTTCTCAAGCTGACCCTTGCAAAGCCCAGATTTGAGTCCAGCCTACTGAAATCCTCTCTGGAATGGAACAATTTCCTTACAGACCTTCTGCCTTGAACAAACAACCCAAACGTTTTAAATCTTGGTGATTTAAAATTCTGATTATTCACCCCAAATCTGGTTAACAACAGTGGTAGATGGTCACAGATTTTACTCCTCCCATAATGGCAAATTGTACAAAATAACTCACCTGGCACTCTGGGTCACCAAATCTGCAGTTAAACTCCAGAACTTTAGGCCCATCTTTGGTGAGCATTAATCCAGCATAAAGCACACCTGGAACAAAACATGAGACATAAAGATCTCTCAGGAACTCACTTGTTTTGAATCTGTTGGTAACAGGGTGTAAAAGGCTGCCACCTGTGCTCAGTGAATTTGAGAAATGGTAACAATAAATCAGGCAGAAATAGTTGTCACAATTTTACAGCTTATTTTGGAACATTTTCCTTTCTGCTCCTCCTCACTTGAGGAATTATTCCCTGTTCATGACCTCTGCTGATTTCCATGGACCCTGAATCAAGGCTGGTACCAAACCCAGCTCCTCATAAATCAAAGTTGTTTCCCCTTAACCTCCAGTGTGTCAGGATACAAAGAGGAAAAAGCAAAACAAACGGTTGTTTTCATTATGATTAAAAATCCCAAAGTCTTGTACATACCCACATAGGGGACTCCTTCTTTCCTCATGCCATCAACAGTCTTCTGAAGAACAGTCTCTCTGATCTTCTGCAGCAAATCTTTAGAAATCTGGTAAAAAAGGATTGCAAACCAGTGTCTGTAAAAAGGGAGGGCTTGGCTTTGTGTTCTTAAGAGCCAAGCAGAATTCTTGGATGGTCTTTTGCTCACTCCAATGGAAAGCTAAGAAGGTTTTTCTCTCTATTTCTGCCAACAGAAGTTCCCTATCAAACAAACCTCAAACTACCTTAATCCACAGCCAAAATTCACCATGAGCTTTGTCTGGCACAAAGCAGGACTGTGGCTTTAGGCCCTTGGTTGTGATGAGCAGCATTTCCTAACTTAAACCCCAATCAGACACAAGGTTGCAGAAACAACACTGCCTGCTTTGGAATCCTGTGGAGAGCCTGGTTCAAACATGGCTTAAAGAAAGAGGCCATGAAGGTACTCAGCTAAGGGAAAAATAAAAGGCAGCTGTAGAGCAGCAGCTCCCAGGCTTGATTCTGTAAATAATTAAGGTTCTCAGCCACCTTTTATATAAACAACAAGATTCTCAGACCGTTTCCTCAAAAACAAGCAAATATTCTGTCCTTGGCTGCTCTGGGAACAGATGGTCGTTCTGGGAACAGATATGAAGGTTTTGAGAACTTTTCATATCATGGTGAGAACACTGATCTTGGTTTCAGTGAACAAACCTCAGGCATTGTAAACAAAAGGAGGAGCTGAAGTTTTCTCTACAGCCTATCGGGAGCTCAGATTTTGCAATATGCATGAAGTGAATTAACACTGTTATAAAAGGTGACTGGATTAATCAATAAATCGGAGTCGATGCTGATCAAGGAAGATGGGTCGTCTCCCTTCACTTCAACAGAATCCCAGGTAGTTCAGTGTAGACACCCTATTCTCTGTTCTTTTGAGAAGTTTTGGAGCTGGGGATTGACTTGGCCATGGCTGCTTGGGGCAGCAGTTTCCATCCAGCAGAGCCCATCCCTCCTGCTCCTCTGCAGTGAAACATCCCCTCCCAGCCCCTCTCCCCTTCCTCATCAGCCCCTCCTCACCTGAGGGGCTGGGGAATAAGCTCCCATCCCTCCTGTGTTGGGGCCCTCATCTCCATCCATCAGCCTCTTGTGGTCCTGGGCTGGGGGCATGGGGGCGATGGTGACACCGTCACTGAAACACAGGCACTGAAACAAGGACAACAGGTAAATTCCTGACATGGGTAAAGTGCAATTAGAATTTATTTTCAGTGTGACAAAGGGATATTGAAGAGGATAAACTCTGCCTCCCTGATAAAATAAGTGATGGGGTTCAAAGCATTTGGCTTTTCCTCAGGAAGCAGGGACTCGTTTTGTGTGACCTTCCTACAGAAATCAATAAAACCTAGAAAAATTATACCACCAAGCAGTTGCACTGAAAAGAAACACTCAAAAGGTTTTAAAAAGAATAATTAAAATACTGCATGATGGAAATGAGTCTTTCCTTTCCCCTCCCAGCCCTTGCGAGGGAAGGAGGGAAGGAGGGAAGGAGGGAAGGAGGGAGGGAGGGAGGGAGGGAAGGAAGGAGGGGAAGGAAGGAAGGAAGGAAGGAAGGAAGGAAGGAAGGAAGGAAGGAAGGAAGGAAGGAAGGAAGGAAGGAAGGAAGGAAGGAAGGAAGGAAGGAAGGAAGGAAGGAAGAAGGAAGGAAGGAAGGAAGGAAGGAAGGAAGGAAGGAAGGAAGGAAGGGAAGGAAGGAAGGAAGGAAGGAAGGAAGGAAGGAAGGAAGGAAGGAAGGAAGGAAGGAAGGAAGGAAGGAAGGAAGGAAGGAAGGAAGGAAGGAAGGAAGGAAGGAAGGAAGGAAGGAAGGAAGGAGAAGGAAGGAAGGAAGGAAGGAAGGAAGGAAGGAAGGAAGGAAGGAAGGGGAAGGAAGTGGCGGAAGGAAGTGGCGGAAGGAAGTGGCGGAAGGAAGTGGCGGAAGGAAGGAAGGAAGGAAGGAAGGAAGGAAGGAAGGAAGGAAGGAAGGAAGGAAGGAAGGAAGGAAGGAAGGAAGGAAGGAAGGAAGGAAGGAAGGAAGGAAGGAAGGAAGGAAGGAAGGAAGGAAGGAAGGAAGGAAGGAAGGAAGGAAGGAAGGAAGGAATTACATCCCTTTCAAGACTTCCTTTTCCTTGCTGATAAAGCTATTTACTTGTGAAATATTTATAAATTATTTCTACAGCAGTTGTTTTTATCCTCAGTGTCTTCAGAATAGCAAAGCTGCTGGCATCCTCTGGAACTGGAGGATGTTGTGCACTCATACTGGGACTAATGGCAGCAGCACTCAAAACCATTTTACAATGCTAATTACAAAACCAGCAAGGATCCAAAATGAGCCACACAGCTGTCTCTAACCAATACAATTTTATTTATAAGCAGGGAATGGTTTTAATTTAACTGATCAAATCCTCCACTCTGTAGGTGAAGGCACTCAGTGAATCCCAAACAATTTAGAACAGGTAGAACCAAAGTGTTACAGTGAGATGCACTTACAGAAATTTCTTCTCCTTCAAGAAGCTCTTCAACAACAACAGTTTCCCCAGCTGTGCCAAAACTCTTATCCTACAGTGAAAGAAAATCCCTTTAGTTCTGTTTCAGTTTTAAACTACTGAAACTGCAACAAGAAATAGGTATTTTTAATACAGCCAAAAATGCAGCACAGGTTTGAGATGATGAATCCATTCTCTCCCCCAGGGATGTCAGCAGTGGTGAAATCCCTACTCCTCTCTTAATTCTTAAATAAATGCAGGGTTTATTAGTGAGTATTTTGAAATGACAGAGGGTATTTGTGATTACTGAGCAATTCCTCATGCTCTGCCTTCTGAAATTCACCCCAACACCAGTGACAGCCAAGTCTCCAGTCTGCACTTCCACTGGATAAAAAGTGCAATTTTATCCAACACCTGGGAAGGGAGCAAGATTCTCACATCCCAGTGCAATGTTTGAACCTGACTGCATATTCTGGATAATTAAGAAATTAAGAACAAGCAGCCCACACTGCCAAGGTGATTTTGGGGGTCTAAAATCTGAAATCTCTAACTCAGGTGTTTTGTAGAAGACATTGGGCCCTGCTCAGACATGAACTGTGCAGTGACCACAGACCCCCAAAATGTGGCTGCAGCAGCCATGCCCTGAGCCCTGAAGCACAGGTGTGTCCCAGAATGTGTCCCATGGATCAGCAGAGCTCCGTGGAATCTCAGGGTGCTGTGCTGCTGACACCAGCTCAGGGCCTGACCTGGGAGCCTCAGCTCTGTGCTCCTCACTGGGCAGATAAAATTACTTCACTTGGCCTCACTTCAAATCCTGATGCTCCAAATACATTTGTGGAATATCCTTCCCCAGCGTGAACTTCACTGGAAATAATCCCAGCAGAATGTGGCTGCACATTGAAGTGCTGGGCTTGGTCCTAATGGGGCTTGTGAAGATCCACCTGAATCACTGAGGAGCTCAGTGTGGGACCTGATGGATTGCAGGAGTCTCACAGAGTGAAAATAAAAGGAATTGCATATATAAATCAGTGAAATAAGGGTGGGTTTTCATGAAGAATGGTTTTATTGTAGCCTGCAGGAACTGCACCTCAAGCCATAAATAAATCAGCTGGCCAAATAAAATGGGAAAAGGTCTGATGTCTGACAGCCACATTCCCATTCCATGAATAAGGAGTATCTGTGATGCCCTGAGGGGGTGAGGAGCTGCTTTGGGGTCAGACCTTCCTCCTCACCTGCATGATGTCAGTGACAGCCCTGCAGGCCTCCTCCTTGCTCGAAGCCACGATGACTCCTTTGCCAGCTGCCAGCCCGCTGGCTTTGACAACCAAAGCAGGGAAGGTGGCACTGCCAAGGCAAGCACAGACATTCAACACCATCCTTGCAGGGACATTCTGAACATTTCCAGAGTTGAAAAATCAAAGTGCTTCTCAGTTTTCATGGCAACCTTATTGGGTAACACACAGATCACACCAGGCTCCTCTCGTTATGCTCTGCCTGAGAAAGGTTCCTGCTTCTTTTCCCCACCAGGGAATTCCCTGACTGCTCATTACTGATTTCCATTTGGGAATTTCATCTGGGATCACCTGGCTTGCACTGTGATGAGCAGATCATCAGTTGCTGAGTAATTCTCCAGGTTTTTTGGTGGAGAAAAGGGCTAAGAAGCCAGCACAGATGGCTCTGGGCTGCTCCCTGCCTTTCCCCAGCAGGCAGAGTGACAAAAAAATAACAGCTTGTCCTACATTCTCCTGTGAACTGAACACTGAGCCTGCACTCCATTTTAGAGCAGGAAGAACCATTTCTCTCAGGCTTGCTGCAGTTTGAGAGAGTCATGGCAGGTGATCTTTGAAACCTTTGCAGATGTTCTATCCCAAAGGCATGGATACCTGGCAGTCCTTGGATTGGTTTGGATATTTACAGTGTCAGTAAGAAAATGTGTAAAACGACCAGAACTGTACCTGTTGATGAAGGCACATGCTGCTTTGGGATCAGTGAAGGATTTCCACCTGGCAGTGGGGATCTCATGACGATCCAGAAAGGCTTTGGTGAAGCTCTTACTGGACTCCAGCTGAGCTGCCTTTGCTGTGGGGCCAAAACACTTGATCCCAGCTGCTGTCAAGTCATCCACAATTCCTAAACACAAAACATGTCATCAATCTCCAGGTGATTTATGGGGGCCAGGCCAGCCAAGCTGCACTGATTCCTTCAGCAGGAATGCCAGGAATGGAAGTCACCTGTGTCTGCAGTGCCTGCTCTGCTCACTGGAGCCAGGAGCAGCAACCCTGCAGCACTGCAGCCCCTCAGGATGTGCTGCCTTTGGGAAGGGATGGCAATCCCCCCCTTTAGCTTTCAGCTAAAATTCAACACGAGTCTTTGGTGAAGATGCCAAAAGGTTTAAGCAGAAAAAACTACCAGCATGTTTATAATTAGGTTTTTTTAGCAAGACTCAAATTGTAATTATTTCAAACCATGAAAACTCCACAGGAAAACCAAAACTGGCTTTCCTGCTCACACACTACCCTTCAGAAATTCCTTTTCACCTCAGCACAACTCTGGATTTCAGGGAAACTGCTCCAGAGGATCTGTTTCCATTTAGACACTGCTGAGTGATGCACAGATGAGGACTAAAATTTACTTTTCTTCTAAATGCTGAAGGCTGTGCTTTCCAGCTTGTGTCTCTTACCAGCAGCAAGAGGAACCTCGGGCCCGACCACCACCAGCCTGACGTCCTGGTCCCTGCAGAACTGGGCCACAGCAGCGTGGTCACTGACTGGAACAGCTGTAGGGGACACAAACAGGGAGAGACCCCACCCAGGGGTGCCCCTCAGTGTAAGGTACCCAGAGCACCCCCAGCCTCCCCTTCTGGGAGCCTGGAGGGGTGGGTGAGCCCCACACGGACACAAAGCACAGCCCCAAAGCCCAGGCAAAGGCTCTGGCTGCACATCCCCTGTCAGAGTCCTAAATCACAGAATCCCAGAATGTCCTGGGCTGCAGGGACCCCCAGGGTGTTGGGGATGAAACCAATGGCTGGTGGTAGAATTACAGCTCATCTTTTTTCTTTTTTTTCTTTCTTTCTGTGGTGCCACCTAAAAGTTGCACTAAACTGAGCCCTCTGGAAGCAGGGGGAATCAGAACTTTTTGTTTTCCAATATTTTAAATTTAATTAAGAAGGGCACTGCGCTGTCATTATGGCTGAGGATAGGTGGGCTTGGGCTGTTACAACCATTATCTTTCCAAAACCAAACATTCAGTGTGATGACACTTGGAATGGCCCAAACTGTGCAAACAAAAGAAACGTCCTGCACCAAAGACAATAATGTCACTTACGCAAAAGGCCCTGCAATTGCAGAGCTTTTATCGCGAACAAACAAAGCCAAGGTCTGCAGGGATGGGAGAAAGGAGATGAGCCCAGTGGGGATTGGCTGCCTGGGCAGGGAGGAGACTGCACCCACCAGGGCACGGGGCTGCCAAAGGGAGCACAGGATCCCAGATCCCAGGGCTGGGAGAGCCCTTTGGGACCACCCAGTGCCACCTGCAGCACCCAAACCCTGTCCCCAAGGCCACCTCCAGGACACGTTTTCATCATTTCATCCAAGCAGCTGAGCATCCACTCTAAAAGTACTAGTGGAGAAGTAATTTTCTAGGTGAAAATAAGATCAACAGGTTATATTATTTTATTTAAGAGACTTTTTGCATTTAAAAATTAAGAATTTTATCTTAGGGTCAAGAATTTAATCTTAGAGGCTATGAAATATCACATCTGCTCAAGGTAATGCCCAGAAATAATGTTTCCTGTCTTGCTCATGCTATTATTTATCAAAGCCTTTTTCCCCCAAGACTGGAAAAAAAAAATTCCTCTGCACTGTCACCTTTCCATTTTCAGGCAGAAACTGAAATTCTAAAAAATTACTAGCTGAGGAGGGATGCATATATTCTATATATACATTCTCCTACAGACATGCATTTCCCAACAGCTTCCCCACAAGTCAGAGCTGATGTTGTCCCTCCTGGTCCCAGTGCCACCAGCAGCACCCAAACCCTGTCCCCAAGGCCACCTCCAGGACACTTCCAAGGCCTGACCACTCTGGCAGGGAAAAATGATTTCCAATTTCCAATCTGACCTCCTCCCCTGGTGTAATTTAGGCCCATTTTCTCTTGTCCTTTCCCCTGGGACATGGCAATACACTGGGAGCTGATGGTCTCCTCCAGCCATTTTCTGGGGAGTGATGACAGAGGAAGGGGATGACAGGATTTTGGTCAGTCCCACTGTGCTCCCCCTGCTCTGGATGAATAAATTTGTTGGGAGTTTGGCTGGCTGAGGACTGGAAAAGTACAAAACCGTGGCTAATTCCAAGTCCTGCACTTGCATAGATAGTGTGTCCTTGCTATAGTATAATAACAAATAGTGAAAGAGAGATGAGAAAAGAGAGATGGAACCCCTAAGGAATGAGGAAGAGTTCATGGTATAGTTTAACCAATAGATTGCTTGGCTTACAGAATATTCATAAGCTTATTATTTGCTGTATAAGTGTTTGATGCTTTCTTCAATAAACTGGACCTGTGATGAACCAGCTGGTGTCCTGGTCCCCTTCCTACGACATAAATTCATAGAATCATTGAACTCCAGGCTTGTTTGGGCTGGGAGGGACCTTAAATCCCACCCAGTGCCCCCCCTGCCATGGCAGGGACACCTCCCACTGTCCCCAGTGTCCAGCCTGGCCTTGGGCACTGCCAGGAAACAATTCCTTCCCATAAAATTTCCTGATTCCACAACAGAATCTACATTTTGTTATAAACTGACACTATTTTGTTATAAATTTACCCTGTTCAGGTGGGGTGGTGAACACCCAGACAGAGCACAAATAAAATTCACCTCCTTGGCACCTCTTCCACAGCCCAAGTGTTTTGTTCCTTGCCTCCCACGTGCAGCTGATGCCAGCTGACTTCTGGCTCCCCCAAAAGCACCACACACCTGTGCCAGCCCAATATCCCAATATCTCCCAATTCCCAATATCCCATCCAGCCCTGCCCTCTGGCAGTGGGAGCCATTGCCCCTTGTCCCTCTCCAGGCAGGAAAGGAGAGAGCCTGGAATTCACCCCGGATTTCTTTCTGCAGGTCAGATCTCAGGGTATGAGCAGTGAGTGTGGCACAAGATTTGCACGATGGAGAAATGTCCTAACAACAAACAGGAGGGAACAAATTGTGTTGTTTATCCATGATTTTAATTTTCCTCCCAAATATCTTTTTTTCTTGGGTTCCTGGCTGAAAGGGGACATTTCTGTAGCTGTGTTTGACTGCTTGAAACAACAGCTGAACATCCCTTTGGAACCTGACAGGAGGACCCTGGCCCAAGGATTTCAAGGGTGGAGGTTAAATTTCAGAGCAGAAGTTAAACTGAGAGGTAAAATGTGACAGAAGGAGGTGTCAGGATGGTGAACTCCATTCACAGACACATCTGTTCCTTCAGCAAGCCATTGTCTGTGCTTCTGCACCAAAACTGCCCTGATCATCCACCTAAATTAAATATAAACCTGTATTTAGGCACCCAAACTAAATCCCACTTTATTGCTGGAAACAATTACCAGCTGAGATCAACCACAATTTTTTTTCTTACTTGAATATAAAGTTTGAAAGATTTAAGGTTATTTATAATTTCCAGCTCACTTTTTTGTGTTTCAGTAATCACCCAAGACCCAGAGCTGCAATCCTAACTAAAGGCAATTCCACGACCCACAAAGGGAGGATGAACTCTCAGAGCAAAATCTCGATGATACCAAAAAACTCCCAGAAAGCAGGGAAGGAATTTCCCAGATATTCCCAGATATCCCAGGTGCTGTTGCCCACACAACATCTCAGGGCTCATGTGCTTCTTTCTGACAGTCAATTCCCCATTTTCCACCCCGAGTTAAATCAAGGCCCCGCTGACAGCACTGGAATTCCTCAACAGGTGAGACAAATTCTTTCCTTAAAAGCCAACATAAGTCAAACTCTTCATAAATTCTAGGCCCTTCCTGGGGTGGTGAAGATTTCTCTCCCAAAGCACAGGTGAGCCCATGTGCAGAACAAAACCATTTATTCCACATGGAAATTTCACAGACCTGGCTCGAGATCAAGCATTTCCCACTGCTGGTGCAATGTTTTTGATGGGATGAAAGAGAGAAAAACCCAGGGGGGATTTAAAAGGGTACAGCTTGAAAAAAACCACTTGAATTCCCATTCCACAGGCCCTACAGCCTGGCACTGACCCCATTTAGCACAAGGGTAAAGGGGATTTTTTGACTTTCTGATCTTGTCAAGCTCTTCTTTCCACACCTCCCCTCAAAGGCCAAACAGAGCACAAAACTGGAGTGAGGAGCTCACTCATGAAGCTGCGACTGGACAAAGAAATTCAGGACAAGGTTGTTTCAAAGGCCTGTAATTAAGCATTCCAAGGGAATTCTGTTTGATAATTCCCTGCTGTACAAGGGCCTGGCAGCACTCACATTTCCATGAGACAACAAAACACTCCCACAGCAGCACAAGTGCACAAAATGGAAGTGTCTGATCCACATTCACGTGAATCCACATCTTACACACGTTCTGAGGGGAAAACTGAAGTTTTGGGGAGGTTAAAGCCCCTAAATCAGGACCTGTTGTGTAAAGGACACAGGAATCTCTGTGGTCTGGACTGGTTCTCTGTCTGTCAGCACCTCAGACCAGGCTTTTTTGAAATGCAGCTCCAAATTTTGGATGCTCAATTTGCACCATCTGAAGCCTGATTTCTCAAAATTCCTAACTATGAAAAGTCTCAATTGCAGCCAGTCAGAGCTCCAGCCAGGCAGGCAGCACACAGAGAAATATCTGAAGATAACCTTGATTTCTTAAGGTCACAAAGACAAAGGAGTGAATTATGCTCCCAGTGACAGAGTGTTCTTGTCACAGGCTGGGGGGATCATGGGGTTCCAACACAATTCTGAGAGCACAAGAGGGAATTTAGGTGGAACCACAGCAACTATCCTCAGCTGGATCCCAGAGGAACAGCTCTGGCTGAATCCTCCAAAGCCAAACCTAAAGAATGACACTTCACAGCTGAGATCTTCTAAAATTAACTGCACAATTTACACAAGGCTTTGTTCAAATATTTTTTATCTTATTAACTGCATCTAAAATCTATTTCACATGCCTAAAACCTCAAAAAATGATAATCCATTATCATCATCCATCATCAGTTTGTTTATGGGCTATGTTGATTTATAGGGTGTTGTTTTAAAGATGAGTTGGTTAAAGGTAAAAGTTTTTATTATTTATTTCTAAAATAAGTTATTTTTTGGGAATAGAATTTTTTGTGGAGGGTATAGGATTTTTTTTGTTTGAATTTTTAATGGGATTGTAGTTATATACATTAACCAATAAATCTTAAAATTAAAAAAAAAAAGTTTTAATTAGCTTTTTTAGTTTTTCACCTAGCAAAAACTAACAGTAAGGTTAGGACTAAGTCTTTTGTCCTTGGGTGTGTGTGGCAGCCATCTTGACATCTTCAGTGCCAAGCTTTTTATAAGCTACAAGACTGTAAAATTTGATGGGTGATTGGTTGATAATTTATGATAATGGTTTGTATTTTTGTTTGGTTTTTTTGGGGGGGGTTATTTTTGGGGTTGGTTCTATGTTCGTTTTGGGGTGGTTATGAAATGATGATGACAGTTGGTCATTGTTTTTGATACTAGGAAATACAGAGGAAGGTAAAGTATTGATGATAAGTGATTTGGATAACGTAGGGATATATGGTTTAATTATTTAATGGAAAAAAATAAAAAATGAATGTGTAAAATAGGATTTAAATATCAGTTCAGCAAACCAAATTTAATTAGCGAACCAAAACCGCTATACAAAAATTAATATTTCCACTTGGCTTCAAACTAAAACCACCACAATCATCATCACCATCATCATCCTTTCACACTACCAGCTGTGATTTCAGCTCAGCAACATCCTGGTTGAATGATCCAATTTAAAATGGGTATATTTTTGTTTTTACCTGAATTGGAGATTTTGCCGTTGTCAGCCGTGCCTGCATTTCCTGGAGCCACAAACACGTGTTTGACGTGGGGGGACTGGGCCAGCTTCCAGGCCAGGGCGTGCTCCCTGCCGCCGCTGCCGACCACCAGCACCCGCTCTGCCATGGCCCTGCGGGACACACGAAACACCTGGGCTCAGCTGGGAACGTGGGGACAGCAGGAGCTCCAGGCACCATGCAGTGCTGGGGAGCTTCATCAGATGCACCCTGAACTTCATCAGATGCACCCTGAACTTCATCAGGTACACACGGAACCTCCAAGGCTGAGCTGAGCCAGAGCACGGCAGGAACCCGGCAGGAAAACCATCCTGCTCCCACTTACAGAAATCTGGGATAGAGGACAAAACCCTGCAGAGTGAGCAGGCTGGGATTTGCAGCCCAGAGAATCACAGACTCCCAGAAGGGTTTGGGTTGGGAGGGACCTTAAAGCCCATCCAGGGCCATCCCTGCCATGGCAGGGACACCTCCCACTGTCCCCAGTGTCCAGCCTGGCCTGGGACAGGGATGGGGAGTCCACAGCTCCTCTGAGCAACAAGTCCTTGGAGATTCCAAACCTGCAAAGGTCAAAGCCCTTCTGCTACACCCATGGTATGAACAGAGAGTGTCTGGTGCTGGTTGAGGCCACTCAAGAGATTTTAAAGGCAATGACTGAAAAGCTCTGAACACCTCATGGAAAGGAAAGGCTCCAAGCAATGAGACAACACAGTAACTTCCAGCTCTGGCTTTCCTTGGAGAGAACAACCATGAGGCCAGCAACAGGTGGAATTAATAAAGGAGCTCACTCACACAAGGTAGAGTGGGGTATCCACTGCACTCTCCCATTGCAGTGAGGCTTGGAAAAGCACATGGACACTGTGCTGGCCAGCGGGAGCAGGGTGCCCACGTCATCCCCTGGGTGTGCACACCTGGCTTACGCACGTGGGGCTCACAGCAACAGGACAGCGTGTTCTCTGAGAGCCAGGAAACCTCTGTGCCTGGGAGTCACTGCTCTGTGTACTCTCACATATTGACTGATGGAGGAGTTCACCTGCACTGAGAAATCCATCAGAGTTCAGAAAACAAGGAAGGATTCCAGGAAGGAATGACATCATTTATAAACTAATTATGTATGTCCATATTTGGAGCTAAAATAATTGTTTGGTTTGGATTGGGACAGACCTTTAAGTTCATCCCATTCCAACATGCCTACCATGGACAGGGACACCTCCCACTGTCCCCAGTGTCCAGCCTGGCCTTGGGCACTGCCAGGGATGCAGGGATGGAATTCCATGCCAGCCCTGCCCACCCTGCCAGGGAACAATTCCTCATTGCCAGGATCCCACCCAGCCCTGCCCTCTGGCACTGGGACCATTCCCAGCTGGGTTTGCACAGGGATCCCTGCCAGGGGTGGCTCTGGAAGGAACCTGGACACAGGGAGTGAGTCCTGAGGGCATGGAACTCAAATCACAGGGGGAAGGCAGAGGGAATCAGAGAAAAGGATTAACAAAATCTGGATTTGGGTTGGGAGGGACCTTAATAAAGATCTTCCAGTGCCACCCCTGCCATGGCAGGGACACCTCCCACTGTCCCCAGTGCCCAGCCTGGCCTTGGGCACTGCCAGGGATGCAGGGGCAGCCCCAGCTGCTCTGGGCACCCTGTGCCAGGGAACAATTCCTCATTGCCAAGATGCCCTCAAATCCTACTTTGAAGCCATTCCCTGGGTGCTGTCCCTCCATCCTTGTCCCCAGTCCCTCTGCAGCTCTCCTGGAGCCCCTTCAGGCCCTGCCAGGGGCTCTGAGCTCTCCCTGCAGCTTCTCCTCTCCAGGTGAGCCCCCCCAGCTCTGCCAGCCTGGCTGCAGGGATCAGCTCCCATCTCCCACTGCTGGGGGAGGAACAGAGCCCAGAGCAGGGTTCAGGACAGAAGGAGCCAGGAGTGCCCCTGGTGTGATCCCAGCACACACAGCACAGAACCAGGGTCACCTCCTCACACCGCCGGTCACTGACCCGCACGTGGCCAGGGCCCCGGTGAGCTCAGAGTCCCCTGAGCAGGAGGGCAAGAGGGGATGACAACAACACAAAATACATCTTAGAAAAGGGGAAAAAACAACACCAAATCCAGGAGATTTCTAAGGGAAAAGCAAAAAATGATCCAAAGCAGATTTTCAGGCCCTGCCCTCACATCAGCTGCTGCAGCTTGACCTGACTAAAGCTGCCCTGATGAGGGAAAATATTTGCATTAGGCAAAACATCCCAACAGAACAAAGTCAAAATAAATGTGGAGAGAAGGACAAAATAGAGAAAATGAACACTGAGTTGTTTGCTCTTAACTAAACATGCCAGAGCTAATATCTAATGGTAGTTCCTTGCTGGGGGAGACCAACAGGCTTCTAATCCAGTGTTGGGTCAAATATAGATATTGCAAAGTTACAGATATGTTTTAATTATAAAACACCATGATTACTTGCAATAAAAAAGCTCAGGTCAGGCTAAAAATTATCAGTTGTGATATAGATGTTTGAGAAACCACATGATGATCAACTCTTATATTGCAACTCAAGCAAGAAGGAAAGGTAAAAGAATGAGGGATAGAACAAAGGGGTGAATTAGATAAATACAGTAATATAACAGTAAGGTAGAAGAGCACTGATCACACAGCAGGCAGTGTCTCTGAAGTCAAATGAGCATTGCCAGTGGCCACTAAACTGTACTTTTTAAGGCAAATTTTATCAAGAATAAGTTGAACTATACCCAACATGATTTTCCGAAAATAAAAAAAAAATATTTAAAACTTTTAACTTTTAAAATGTTAAGAAATTTAAATTTAAAAATGTTAAAACTTTAAACCAGGATGATTTTAAACTACTCACTGTGTGCTGTGTGTAGCAGGCTGAGTGAGGAGAGCAGGACTCAGGAGCTCAGAGGCACAAAGAGAGCAAAGATTGGCAGCCCCTGGTTAAAATGTCCCTGTCCCAAGCCTCCCGCCCCACTGATGACCCTGCAGGCAGCCAATGGAAGGGACTCCAGCCCTTCCAGCTGGGGACAGGGGACACAAACTTCCCTACAAGTGCTCTGGGAGTGAGAGGCAACAGGAGGAGCAGCTCATCCTGCTGTTTCTAACTTCTCTCTCATCCCAGGTATTCTTTTTTTATAGTTAAAAGCTGTTCATTAACCAGCTTGTGAAGATTCTCTTTATATCTAAAAATCAGGATCTGCACTTTTGCAATAAATAAAAAATACTCTATGTGATCAGCAGCATGATAAATAGGGGGTATGATGCACATGATCATGGAATGTTTTGGGTAGAGAGAGACCTTTAAATCTCACCCCATCCCACCCTGCCATGGCAGGGACAGCTCCCACTGTCCCCAGTGCCCAGCCTGGCCTTGGGCACTGCCAGGGATGCAGGGGCAGCCCCAGCTGCTCTGGGAATTCTATTCCAGCCCCTGCCAGGGAACAATTCCTCATTGCCAAGGTCCCATCCAGCCCTGCCCTGCTTCATCCTAAGGCCCTTGTGAAATTCAGCACAGCCTGCAGACCCAGTGACACCATGGCCACCTCAAGGGACTCGCCATGATGGCAACTCACTCCAAGAGCCACCTCCTTGTCCTCCCTGAAGTAACACATTCTGGCACTACTGTCAGATGAAAGAATTCATCACACACAGGACAAAGCTTTCTGTAGGAGCAGTAAACAGAACAAGCCATGTCTGCTATTGTCAAATAATATTTGATCATTTTATATCAAAATGTGAGTGAAGATTAGGTTTCACACGTTTGTTTTGAAGCTCAGTGTTATTTGTGCATCCCACTATGGTATCCTAGCAACTTTTATTTAGGAATGTGCCTTGAGAAGAAGTTGTGGTGGCAGTGCCAGTTTAGGAGGCTCAGATGTAGCCATGGCAGCCTCTGTTTTATTTTACACTCATACTCAAAGATGTCATGGAGGCCCCTCTGCTGCCCAACAGGACCTCACTTTAAAAATGAAGATCCCAAGAGGCAACATTCTTTTTTATTTTTCTGTCACTAATCCAGCAGTCAAAAATGTGTTTCCTAAAGAGCTAAAGTCATTCACAAGGTAGATATTTACTGTCTGAGGATTATCACACCCCCAGGATTTCTGGAAGCAATGTGTGAAATCCCTAATGATTCCAAACCATGGGATGTCATTACCTTCTGCGCCCATTGCCTGCTTTGGTAAAGAAGGAGGAGATGTTTGTTTAAAAGATGCTTTAACATGAAGATAAGGGACATTTCAGAAGAGGCTCTGTTGTTAGATCCTTATATGAAGTGAGAGCAGGAAAGAAGAAATGAGTTAATCACTCGGTGTGTCCAGGAGGAGAGGAGGCAAGGACAGAGTGGAGCCAAGGAGATTCCCAGAGCTTATCCAAAGTCAGCAGGCAGGAACAGCAGCTCAGAGACCTTTATCCTCAGTGCAGGGAGGCAGCTGGGACTCACCAACACACCAGGCAACTCTTCCTCACCAGCAGGGCCTGTGGAGCAGAGAAAATCCAGTGAGGGAGGCAAAGCCCACAGTCCTGAGAGCCCTCCCAGCCCAGTTCCTGCACAGGGAGGCTCCAAACACAGGGAGCAGTGACATCAGGCTGCTCAGGCTGTCCCTTCCTGTCCTATCCCAGGGACAGGAGCCACTGACCCTCCCAAACTCACCCTGTGCACACACCTGGGGGTTACACTCAGCTCCTTGTCTGCTTTATGAACAGAGCTCTCTAAGAAAACATAAACTCCTTAAGCAATTCATTCTCAGGTGTGATGCAAGATACCTGAATATTCAATCTCAGCTGGGTGGAGTATTTTAATAAGGCAGTGCCTTATCAGCTCACCTCAAACTACAGCAGGAAAGGTACAACTACAATCAGACCTCTGCACTCCAGCACAAACAGCAAAGCTCACTCCTTCACACAGTGTATTTTTTTTTAATTAAGCTCCAGTGCTGTTGGTTTCCTCTGTATCTTTGTTTCCCAACACTGGGATTCAGGAAATCTGATGCAGGCATCCAGGTTTTTTTAGATCAAAAACATGGTCTTTGCCCAGAGTGTCTTAATTCAGGACCAGGTCGGACAGGGCTTGGAGCAACCTGGTCTAGTGGAGGGTGTCCCTCAACAGAGCAAGGAGCTGGAACTGGATGAGCTCTGAGGTCCCTTCCAACCACCCTGGGAGGGAATGAACTCCTACCCTTGTGAGAGCTGAGTCTGAAGAACAGCCCGGCACTTTCCCAAACACTACAGACCCAAGCCCAGTGTCACTGTGAAGGCTCAAATCCACAACTCGCAGTGCTGGAGAGGAGCTCTCATCACTTGGCTTTGGACTAAAGGACAAGGTTCATTCTTCCTCTTGCAGTTAGGCAGAAGAAAAAGAAAAATTCTCACAGGAGATAGAAAAAAGCCCAGATTGGGAAGGCTGTGCAGTTCCCACCCCACTGAGGGCTGTGTGTTTCTGACCCTAGCAGTCTGAGTGTTTATGAGTTTCAGGGTTTTTTTCATAGACTTATTATGGGATAAAAAAAATCAAAAGAAGGGATTGGAGAAGAAGCTAAAACTTGCAACTTCCTCCTCCCAACTTGAAACTTGAAACTTTCTCCTCTCAACTTCAATTCCCTCCTAGGATCCACCCTGCCATCCTTGACCCAGCCCCCAAACTCACCCACAGCCAGGCTGTGTGGCCCCAAACCCCCGTGGGCTGAATGGATGCCCTCTGGATGAGCCTCTCTGGCCATGCTGGGTGCCCCCAGAGCTGGCAGGCAGGAGGGGAGCTCTGAGGCAGCCTCCCAGGGATGTGTGCCAGCTGCTGGCCCCCGTTCAGCCGGGGATGCGCAAGCTGCGGGTTCAGCGACTGCGGGCGCACAGGGCCGAGCTGCCCCTGCCTGGGCCGGTCCCCATTGGTCCCAGCCCAACCTCTCCCCCTGCAGGCTCTCCTTCCCTCTGCTCCTGCCCGTGCCAGGGCACTGTGGGCACCTGGGGCAGGAGGGCAGTGCTGGAGAGCAGACACTGCGAGGGTAAGCAACGCAGCAAAGTGAACGTGTGACTGTGGGTATATAAAGGAAATGCACTCAGCTGCTGAGGGGTGAAGGATCACCACAGCCAGGACAAGGGAAGCAGCAGCACAAGGCAGCCAGTGAGGCTGAGAGAGCAAACCCAGCTGTGCCCTGGGTTGTAGTAAACCCCTCAGGTTTAGCCAGGGCCCCTTGGAGAATAGAATGCTGACACAGCGGCAAAGAAGTTTCCTGTCTCCAGGGACATCCGCCTTGTACCTTATCCCTATAGCCATGTAAGGCAATATTGTGTTAAACCCTACTATTGGTCACTTATGGTCACTCTAACACCTTTGCCATTGGTCAGGATTGGATCCAGGCCAAGGGTATAACAGTAGCATACTGTACCCCTACTAACTCGGAAGAAGAAGAGCTGAGACCCTTCACGGACCCTACAATAAAGCCACACTCGTGGAACAGCCAGCGTCTTCTGCTTCTCCTCTCTCTACCGTCTGCTGGAGCCTTAGGCCAAGGGAAAAGCTACCTAGCAAGCAAAGCTGAAATCACAAGAGCTGCCTAATCACTAAGAGCTGAATATCTCCCTGCTTGCTAGGGGCTGACCCGCGGCCTTGGTCTGAGAGCGAGCTGGCTTCTGGCACCCAGTCCCCTTGGGGACTGAGCTCTGGAGCTGGAACAGCTTGCATAGGATACGACCAAGCAAGGCTCACTGGGTCACCCCGATGGATGGAGGTGACAGGACACACCCAAGTTTGCATTCCCATTCCCACCTCCTGCCCCAGGCTGGCCCTGCTCCCAGGGACAGACACAGCAGGGAACCAGGGGCTGTGGAGGGAAGACATCCACCTCTCTCTGCGTTTTTTCCTTGTGAGGCTCAGTTTCCAGAGGGAATTCACTGTGGGAATTCACTGTGCCAAATGTGCAGGCAGCTCCGAGGCACAACAACAAACAGCCATGGCAACCAAACCTGCAAAATGGTCGGAATCCCACAGGGGAACTGCAGGTTTAGGTTGGGGCACAATTAGGCTCATCCTGAAGGCAAAAAACACAGCCTTAAAATCTTTTCACTTCCTCAGACTTCAACACATGAAGAGCTGCTTAAATAGCTTGGAGGCCTCCAGAATCTGGTAGCAATTATTATTTTTAGTTAGAGCTTTGGGTTAAATAAGCTTCTTTTAACTCATGTGTTTTATTTAGGATAAATTCCCAGCTCTCACCTGGCCATATAGAATCATGAAAAGTTTGGGTTGGAAGGGAACTTAAAGATCATCTCATTTCACCTCCTGCCATTCAGTATGGTGTAGAAAACAAAATAAAAGAAGTGATTATTATACATGTCTTTCATGGCCCCAGCTGAAGCTCTGCCACACAGGCCCCTTGTGTCCAGGTACGGTTCTCCAAACAGCTGGATTTGGCATTTTTCTAGGCAAAACACTCCCTCAAGATTTGCTGCTAAAAATAAACAGGATCATAAACTTTTACAACCACCCCCATAGTACTAAATTTGACACCTCAAGCAAGTAGGATGCTGGAAGTGCTCAGTGTTTTGTACCATGATGAGGGAGCAGCACAACCCTTGAAAAGCACTTTCTGTGTTACCCTTTCAGCTATATACCCAAAACAATAGCATAAGTATTAACTATGGCCAATTCCAACAGCTACTGGATAAATTAAAAAAAATGCTTCAGAAGTTGGTAAGCCCCCAACTTTGCAAACAGCAGGGAAAGAATTCAAGTGAATCAAAGTCCAAAACCAGAGACGAAATATTTACTTATTTCAAGTAAATATTTACCACTTTGGCTGTGAAGGCCAGGCTGTGACGGGATTGCTATGAGGGCTGCGATAGATGAGTAATGCCATGGCTGACTCTCACAACTCAAATGCAAATATCATGTATATTTGTTAGGAGAAGTTTTATAGATTTATAGTTATGTTTTACCGCCCTTGTGTTGTTATCAGGCTGGCCTGGGTTTGGGACATTTGGGAGGGTGGCACTGTTGCTGTGACAAGAGCTGGCCTCCAATTGAGATTGAAGGAAATGATCTCCACCACTGGACAGAGAAGGAGGAGTCAGTGGGCAGAGCTTTGGGAGGGGCCAAAGGGTTCAAAGCGCATGGCGGGGAAAAACTCCTTTGCTCCAGCTCTGTAATATTGTCTCTATTCAGTCTTCTGTTGTATTTTGATAAAGGTTTAACAAACCTTTTAAATTTTTGACAGTGAGTAGCGTTTCTCACCAGGCTAAGCCGTGATGGGGATTCCAAGAGGACCACGTCACGAGGGCCATGCCCTGAGGGTACTGCTGTGGGGACTGTGCTGTGAGCGCCAAGCCATGAGGGGACTGCCATGAGGGCCAAGCCATGAGGGCATTTGCCATGAAGGGGGTGCCATGAGGGCCATGCCCTGAGGGTACTGCTGTGTGGGCTATGCTGTGAGCGCCAAGCCATGAGGGGGATGCCATGAGGGCATTTGCCATGAAGGGGGTGCCATGAGGGCCATGCCCTGAGGGTACTGCTGTGGGGACTATGCTGTGAGCGCCAAGCCATGAGGAGACTGCCATGAGGGCCAAGCCATGACTGGGATGCTATGAGGGGCGTGCCTTGAGCGCCAAGCCGTGAGGGCATTTGCCCTGAAGAGCGGGGATACCCCATGAGGAGTGTCCCGCCATTTTGCGATGCGGGCACGGCGCACACGGCCCCGGGCCGCCCCCCGCGCCCCCAGCCCGGCGCGGGCAGCGCGGGGCCCACCGGCGGCGCCGGGACAGCGGCAGCGCCGGGACAGCGGCAGCCACGCACCCGAGAGAACCGCGGCTCCTGCACGCTTGCAGCGCGGCTCGGGGACTTACTGTGCTCCAGAGGGCATGCGATAGTAGAAGGAAACGCTCCGGAAATGCAACAACCAGAGAGCACCGCAGGGGGAGGAGGGACGGGAACCAGCGAGCAGTGTTTCGGCTGGGCCATCCGGAGTTCGCTTTAGCACAGAAATCCCTGAAGTCTAGAGCGGCTGGGGAAAGGGAGAGAGGCGGCCCAAAGACCTTAGGGATGCTTAGGTTGTTTTTGCTTTATCCATCGCCTCAGGGGCTGAGTGTGGTGGTCTGCCAGGGCTGTGCAAAGTTGGGTTTTGTCTCTACATCCCCTGAAATACCACATCCTTGGTTTGTCCCACATTTAGAACTTTTTGCTTTATGAAGCCAAAGAATATTAGTCTTAAGTCTAATTTAGCATTACAGTTGTGCTATGATACTGTTAATAAAACAAAATTTAATCCAGTTTTCCTCCCTTCAAGAGCTATAATGTGAGAACATCACTGTTCTTTGTAAAATACCTTAGGAAATAAAGTTTAATGTTCTTTTTTGCATATTTAAGCACCAGACCAGACTCCTCCTTTGAAAGGGAAAATAACATGAATAAATGCTCTAAGTAGTATTGATGATTGTAGCAGAACTATTACTAATGTAATATAAGTATTACTAATATAATCCTAATATATTACTAATATATTACTAATTAACTAATGTTGCTAATTGAACATTACCAGCAACAATCACTGGTCTCAACAAAATGAAAGTAAAATATTTAATTAATCTGAAAGCCATCTGACACTGAAACTAAATAAAAGAGTTTAAATAAAGGGAGTTTATTCACTAAATAGAGATGGAGGCAGCAAGAACAGTTATCTTCCTGTAGGGCTGTGGATCCTGATGTGTATGAGGAGAGACTTCTTGTAATTATCAGATTAGTTTTGTTTGTAAGGACTCAGAGGGGAACATGCAGCACACACTAAAATCCTTCTCTGGCTTTTTTGAAGCAACTTTTTTATGTTTTTGACATGCCTGGTTGAGACAAGGCCATTTGCATCAGCTCAATCTAAATATATCTGAAATTGTTCAACTGAAACATTTTCAGCCTTTATTTTGATATCAAAAATTACATAGTGTTCTTCCAGTAAATCTAACATATTAATGCGAGCATGGCATAAACAGGTAAAAGGACTTAACTGTAACTACTTTAAATGCAATAAATCAAGTGTGACATAGAAGTAAGCAAATTGATCCAAGTCTCTGATTCATTTTTTTCTCCAAAATCAGTATTAAGGCCGATCAGCAGGACATAGTGGAGAATTATGCTGATTTTAAGGGGTCTTGCAAGTGATCATTAAACAATATTGATGGTGAAAATTTTTAGACCCCAGCAGTAATTAAACAATTTTACTTGGGTTTTTACAGAATCCCAGGATGGCTTGGGTTTGAAGGGACTTTAAAAACCATTTAGTAATTATCATGAGCAAGGATGTCACTCACCAGATCAGGTTTGGAGGTATTTTAAATTTATTTCAAGTCAACTAACTCCCCTAAGTTACTACTACAGAAACTGTGTGTGGGGAGAGTTCCAGCTGTAGGACCATTCGTTTTTACAGCCTGTTTGAACAGCCATATAATTAAAATTTGATTTGATTAAGGCATCATGGGCAGCACTGAAGGGGTCCCCAGGGTGGCTGTACTCTGGACAAACTAATTTCTGTGCGTTCCATCACCGCCAGAAAAGCTCCGACTTTCCCAGGCGGGCAAAAGGCGCACTTTATTTATCCACCTCCCTTCGGTTTCCCCCCTTTGTTCCTTTAATTTTCGCGGCCCCGCTGCCAGCCCCCGGAGCACATGTGCGTGTCACTGCCGGGCGGAGGGGGAGGGAGGGAGCGCGGGCGGGCGCCTCTCGCATGGAGCCGGGGCTGAGGGCCCCGTGGTGATGCAGTAGCAGCCGCAGCACCGCCCGTGTGCGGGCAGAGCCCCCTGAGAGCCGCCGCCCGCCCGGAGCACACGCGGGGCTCGGCCCCGCTCCATGGGCACCGATGGAATCGCTCCCGATCGCAGCCGCCGGCGCCGAGCCTCAGCCCGCCATGGCCTCGGCCGGGTAAGCAGCGGCCGCCTCGGGGACTCCGGCGGCGCCGGGGAAGGGTGTGCGGGAGCCGGGGAAACGAGACCGGCGGTCGTGGCCGCCGCGGTGCTTTTTCCTGCCCTCCGCGGGCCCGCGGGAGCTCGGACGCGGCGTACGGGGCGCGAGAGGGGCCGCGACCGGCGGCGGCGGGGCGGTGTGTCTGTGTGGGGAAGGGGTCTGCGTGAGGCGGCGGTGTGGGCGCGGAGCGCCGGGGACTGGTTTAATGCTTTCACTGGGGGACGGGGACGCGCTCGGGGCGGCTTTGCCGGTGGCGGCGGCGGCAGGCGCGGAGCGCGGGGGGGCGGCGGGAGCGCCACAACATGGCGGCGGCGGCTGAGGGGACACGAGACCTTCCTCCCCCCCCGCCGGAACCCGCCGCTGCTCTATGGCCCGTGCGCCGCGCTAGAGCGACCGTTCGCAGCCGTACGCCGCCTCGGCCAATGGCGGCGCGGCTTACAGCGAACGCAGCCAATCGCAAAGGCGGCTGACGGCGGGGACGTCACCGCGCGCCCCGGGCCGCGGTGCACTGTGGGATGCTGGAGGCCTCGCGTCGGGGCAGGAAGGAAAGGGGGGGTGTCATGGCGACGAATATCGAGCAGATCCTTCGGTCCTTTGTGGTCAGCAAATTCCGGGAGATCCAGGAGGAGCAGCAGCAGCAGCACGGCGGGTAACGAGGCGGTGGGGAGCGGCGGGGAAGGACGCGGGGCGGAGAGAGACGGGCCGCGGCCTGAGGGTCGTGTCGGCGGCAACATGGCGGGACCGGGGGGTCGCGGCCGAGCGGGCGCCCTGAGGGGGACACGGCCCGGGGGCCGAGAGAAGACGGTGAAGGGACGCGCCCACCCGCTCTCTCTCCGCTCTTTCGGTGCTGCCCTCCCGTCGGGGCAGGCGCCTGTACGATTGGTCTGATTTACGGCTAAATTTGCCGAGTTTATCTCGTGAAAGAAGGAAAACCTTGGTAAGAGCAAGGAAAAGCTGGAAGGGAGCGCGTTGCGTGTATTTATTTTGTGGAGGAAACCCCTACAAGGCCGTACGAGCACGGGAGATGTGGCACATTCCAGAATGTGGTAGGTTTTTTTTCCTTGCGTCTCAGCCTCATCAGTCACAGAGTGTCCAGCTGAATAAGTGAGAATTTATCCAAAGGCAGAGTTTTCCCTAAGAGCACGCCTTTTTCAGGAGGCTGGAGTGCTGCTCGGAAGAGCTGGATATAATAAATGTATGTGAACGACAAAAAATGTCTAAATCAATGCTCAAAATGGCTTGTGTTAAATTGATTCTTTATTTCTTTTGGTTAGTGCAAATGTGGAAGGGCAGCCCAATGGTGACACGATCCCAGCTGAGCAGGCCGGGCCCTCCGAAGCCTCTGGAGCTGCTGGGAGTTGTCAGAGTGAGCAGATAGTGCAGAAAATAGAGGAAGTGCTCTCCGGAGCCCTCGGGACAGAGCTGCAGTGCAACCCAGGTAATAAAACTCCCTCTGGCAATTCTCTTCTTGCTAAGAAGGTTGTGACTGTGCCTAAGATCAGATCAGATTTATAGAGATGAAAATGTGCTGCTCCTCTGGCAAGTTGAGCATTAAATGTGGTTAAATATTTTCTTTACTGTTCTTTTACATCCAGAGGTGGCCAGAGAAATAAATGATTTAAAAATTGAGCTGGTTATATGTAACATTGGTATGAGGGCAGGTTGGAGTTTTTTTCTTTCCACTACTGAAACAGATAAATATTTTCCATATGTATGCATATATATGTCCATAAATTCAGAATTATTTTATATACAATTATATAAAATTATATATAAAATATATATGTATATTTTATATATAATTTTATATATACTGCAGTGACCCTGAAGTATATATATATATATTATTACTCCAGGGTCACTGAACTGTTCTTAGTACCAAAGTTGATGCTGATAGAAGCAGTTTCTGCTTTGGGTTGCTTTTCAGGATTATTTTGAAAGAACATTTATTACAAAACAGATCTGTGATGAACTGTCCAGTCAAAAGATGATTTGCTGTTGCACAGTGTAGGTACTTATATTACAGTCTTGCAAAGGGATTTTGATGTGTCAGTCTCAGATCTTGAATAAATTACTCGATTTTTTAAGGCTAAAAAGTCACATCTGAGTGTCCCCTCTCGTGGGACTGGTCCTTGCTATAAGATTTCTGCTTGTGGAGGGTTGGTGAGGTGATGAAGGCTGTAATTACTGCATTTATCATTTTTGGGAGTTCAAACCCAGGTGACTGCAGAGTGCTGGGTGAGTGCAGTTCCAGAGGCAGCACAGAAAAGTTTTCATTTCAGAGATTCTGCTGGCAGGAGTCTGGGATTGCTCCGGGGCTTTTTGCTCAGTGGTTTGTGTACCTTGAGCATTTTCAGGTTTTTAATTTCTGCTGTAGGAGCAGCACTTGAGGCTGACATGGGGAGGTTTGGGTCGGTTCTTGGTTGGTTGGTGATTTTTGTTGCTTTTGTCTGGTGATGTGATTTTTATTTTTATTTGTATATTTTTTGTTGTGTTCTTGTGTGGAGGACTGAGGCAAGGTCACATGGTAATAAAGAAGTGAGAGGTGTTAACTTGGGAGTTAATAAACCTGCCTGTGGCACATGTTTCCATTGTCCATCTCTAAAATGAGTTGGACAAGAGACAGTATCTGGTTATCTTAATCTAATGAATTATCTTTGCAGAAAAGTTCATTTTATAGAATCCCAGAATGTCCTGAGCTGCAGGGACCCCCCAGTGCCAGCCCTGCCCTGCCCAGAGCCCACCAAGCCCAGCCTGGGCATCCCTGGCAGCGCTGGCCAAAGGCTCCTGGAGCTGTGGCAGCCTCGGGGCCGTGCCCATTCCCTGGGCAGCCTGGGCAGTGCCAGCACCCTGTGGGCAAGAACCTTTCCCTGCTGTGCAGCCTGAGCTGGCCTGGCCCGGCCCCAGGCGCTCCCTGGCGCTGTCCCTGTCCCAGAGCAGAGCTCGGAGCTGTCCCTGCGCTGCCCCTCGGGAGGAGCTGCAGCCCCGGGGAGCTCTGAGCTCAGGCTGCTCCAGCCTGGGCTGCCCAGGGCACCTCGGGGGCCCTTCTACACCCTTTCCCACCATTTCCATGTCCCTCCTGGTTGCCAGGGCACTCCTGAGCTCCAGCTGGCCATGGACCAGGACCCCCAGGGCCCTGCCCACAGCTGCTCTCCATCCACACAGCCAGGCTTGCCCAGTCCAGCACTTCCCCTGTTAAACTGCACACAGCTGGGGAATGCCAATCTCTCTGATTTGTTGAGGTCTTTCTGCAGGGCTTCTCTGCCCTCAGGAGGGTCAACAGCTTCTCCCTGTTTAGTGTCCTCAGCAGAGTAATTATTCCTTTGAGTCCTGTGCCCAGGTTGTTAGTGAAGATGTTGAAGAGAACTGGGCTGAGAATGGAGCCCTGCAGAACCCCAGTAGTGACTGTTGAGCAGTCAGTGACACCAGCATAGTGACTGGAGTCAGCCCCATGTCACCCCAGTCACTGTCACCACTGGTGCCCAACCCCTGGCCCAGTTGCTCACCCACTGAGTAACGCAGCTCTCCAGCTGTGGGCTGGACATTTTGTCCCTAAATTTGACTCTCCTTCGCTGTTCCCTCTCAATGCATTCAAAGCAATGTTGGTGCAAAAACTATGTCTAAGTTGCTTGTCCCATAAATATGTACCTGCTGTACTTGTTGTGGAATCCCGAGTCACATTCATTTAACAGTATTGCAGTTAACGAAATGCTTTTGCAAGATTTTGGATCCTGGAAAGTAGTGAGCTTTGGGATCACAGATGCTAATTGGAAGGTCTGTGTTGCTGCCCTGGCCTGTATAGATAGAATCATTGAAAAGAACATGCAAGCAGACTCCAATGTACAGCTCATACTTCACAGAAATCCTAGCAAGTTGTCCTTAATCAAGTGCCTTTCTGCTGAAAACATGAAAACATGGCACTGGGGCTCCAGAAGGGCAAGTACCTGACAAAGGTTAAATCCAGAGGGAGGTGAGGTACAGAATTAAAAGCTGGTGATGGAAATCCCAGACTCACTCTTCCCCTTCCCCATCAGTGATTTGCTTGTCCCCACAGGCATCTGAATTTGTTACTTTCCTGTTGGAAGCAAGTGCTCTCAGAGGAACGTGCAGCTTTGCAGCTGCAGTCCTGCCTGTCCCTGTAGCTGCTCCAGCCTGCACTGCCTTAAAATGGGTTTGGGACTGGGGGCATGTGATGTTGTCATTCCTTACAACACACTGCAACAGACATGGATGCTCTTTCCCAAATTTGTTAGACCCTAGTGAGTAACTTGGTCAGTAAATGCCCAGGGAATTTCTAACCCAGCAGCAGCACTGCACTCACTCAGGGGTTAAAGCACAGCAGGGGACAGTGGCTGGTCAGGTCTCATAGCATAAATACCCACTTTGGGAATTTGTTTGGAAAATAAAATCTTGTTTATCTTCCATGTGCAGCACTTTGGGGGTTTGAAAGCACATCTCCAGCCTGCTGTTAGAATGTGCTGCCCCACTGAGTGTGGGTGGTGGGACATCCACCCCCAGAGCTCCCACAGGTGATTCCCCACCTGCAGAGCTGCCCCAACCCTGCCCCAGCGCAGGGAGGAGCTGGAGCTGCTGCAGAGCCCAGAGGAGGCTCCAGGATGGGCAGAGGGATGGAGCAGCTCTGCTGGCAGGAAAGGCTGGCACAGCTGGCATTGCTCACCTGCACAGGAGAAGCTTTGGGCTGAGCTCAGGGCGGCCTTGCAGGGCCTGGAGGAGCCCCAGGAAAGCTGGAGAGAGACAATTGCCAGGGGATGCAGGGACAGCACCCAGGGGAGTCATAAAATGATTTGGGTTGGAAGAGGACCTTGTAGGTTCTCTCATTCCAAACTCCCTGACAAGAGCAGGGACACCTTCCACTATCCTGAGTTATTCCAAACTTTGTCAAGCCTGGCCTTGAACACCTCCAGGGATGGGACAGCTTCCCTGGACAGCCTGTGCCAGGCCTCACCTTCCTCACAGGGGAGAATTTATTTTGAGATCTAATCTAACCCTACTGGCCCTCATTTTGAACCCACTGTCCCTTGCCTTGTCACTCCAGGCTCTTGTCAGTAGTCTTCCACCACCTTTACTGTACTTCAGGTGCTGGAGGGTCATGGTTAGGTCACCTGAGTCTCTCCAGGTGAGCAATGCCAGCTGTGCCAGCCTTTCCTGCCAGCAGAGCTGCTCCATCCCTCTGCCCATCCTGGAGCCTCCTCTGGGCTCTGCAGCAGCTCCAGCTCCTCCCTGTGCTGGGGCAGCTCTGCAGGTGGGGAATCACCTGAGGGGGCTCAGGGACACAATCCCAATCCCAATCCCTCTGCTGATCCCAGCTGGGGCTCAGCCCAGGGCAGGCCCAGCTCTCCCAGCACTGCTCCCTCTGCTCATCCCAGTCTGGGTTGATCTAGGGGTTGCCCCAGCTCAAGTGCAACCCCTGGCCTTGTTAAACCTCAGCAGATTCCCATGGGGCACTTTTTGAGTTTGTCCAGATCCCTGTGGACGGCCCCATCCTTCAGAGGTGTCACCTGCAAAACTGCTGAGAGTGCACTTGAGCCTGCTGTCATTAGTGACGATATTGAGTAACACTGATTCATTAATGATGCTATTGAGTAACCCTGGTCTCAGTACAGACTCCTGAGGGACACCACTGGTAGCTGATGTCCATCAGGACTCTGAGCTTTTGACCACTGTCCTCTGCCTGTGACCATCCTAACAGCTGCTAATGCCCCTGACAGTGCACCTGTCAAATTCTTCACTCCAGTTTGGAGAGGAGAAGGTTGTGGGGGCACCGGGTCAAATACTTTACAGCAGTTCAGATAAATGCCATCTGTAGCTCTTCCCTTGCCCACTGCTGTAGCCAGGCCACCACAGAAGGTCAGACAGGATTTTCCCTTTGTGAAGCCATGCTGGTTGTTTCAAATCACGTCTCTGTCCTCCATGTGCCTTAGCAGAGCTTCTAGGAGGATCTGTCCCATGATCTCAGCAAGGAGGTGAGGCTGACAGGGTGGTAACTCCCAGAATCTTCCTCTCTTCAAGGGAATGGCTTTTCACTGCCATGGGGCAGGGTTAGATCTTGTATTAGGAGAAGATTCTTCCCTATGAGAGTGGTGAGGCCCTGGCACAGGGTGCCCAGAGCAGCTGGGGCTGCCCCTGCATCCCTGGCAGTGCCCAGGCCAGGCTGGGCACTGGGGACAGTGGGAGGTGTCCCTGCCATGGCAGGGGTGGAACAAGATGAGCTTTGAGGTCCCTCCCAACCCAAACAATTCCATGACTATGATACTACGTGGAAAGAGCTGTGTTCCCTCTGGGCCTCTGTCCTGACTAACAAGATTTGGGTAATTTTTTGAAAGAAGTGTTGTTTTACTATTTAAAGTAACTCTGAGAGGGAGGAAAGAGAGCTGGGAAGGGAGTGTGTCCTGTTTGTGTGTGTGGAACTTCAGTGAATTGGGCATGGTTTGCAAGTTGAATTGTTTTGTACCTCTGTCCATACTTTACAACTAATCTGAAAGAATTTTTATATGCAGTCTTACAAATGTTTACAAGGTAAATGTCATTTTTTCTAGATGTAGACAAAAATACTGTGAAAAATAGTACTCAGTCTACAAAAAGGAGCTCTACAGGTGAAGATGAAATTCCTAGAAAAAAAGCAAAGAAAAACAAGAAGCACAAAAGCAAGAAGAAGAAGAAAAAGAAGAAGAAAAGGAAGAAAGAGAAGAAGCATAAAAAGCAACCAAAGGAATCCAAGTTGAGTGCACGTCCTGGAGAGCCTGCAGGCGTGCAGCCAGCCCCTCCCTTGGTGCCAGAGCAGTCCAGCTCCCAGGTGAATGTACAGCAAGGAGTGTTTGCAGAGGCAAACCTGGCTGGCCATGTGCAGCCAGAACTGTGCTCCAAACCTGCTGAGGGGCTTGATAATCAAGCTTTAGGACTTGTTTCTCATTCAGTGACTGATTCTCAGCAATCTGCAGAAAATCTTGGAAGTGGGGAGGGGACTTTGTGTGCAGCAAATCCTCCATTTAATTTAGAAAGTATCCAGTCTAATATCCCAGAAAATACTAGTATAGCTCAAACTAGAATTTGCACTAGCGAAGAACAAATTCAACAGTCACATGAAAATATTTATCCTGTAGCTATTAATGCCAGTGTTGTTGATACTGGAAATAATACTTGGTCCAGCATCCCATCTGGAATTGTCAATAAATCAGAGATTCAGAAAGATTCAGTAGAAGCACTGGGAGGTACAGAAGTCACTCTGAAATCTCAAAGCATTGGGGAAGTAAAAGCTTTGGACGCAGCTCTGGAGCCTGAGGCCATGGAGGTGTTGACTTACTCGGAAGTTTCTCATCAGTCTGTGTCTCCCAGGGCAGCACAGGGGTTAGGAACAGCTTCAGAATCCGTGTCCTTGGCAAGTGGTGTGACAGCAACCCCTACACCTGCAAATTGGGCACATCCAGGTGCTGTGACTGTAGCTCACATGGCTGTGGCTGGGCAAGAAGTGAAAATTCCAGAAACAACTGAAAAATCTCTACATGTGGGAAATGTGAGAGGTGTGGAGAGACCTTTGGAACTGGGGGGTGCGAGCAGAACTTTGGAGCCATCCCTGCAGCCCTCGGTTATGTCTGGGAGTTTGAGCATGACCCAGGGCAGCCCTCTGGAGGCTTCCAGTGTTCTGAAAGCAGGTGTACCTTTGCAGCATCCTGTGACAGTATCTGCAGCCACCCCTGTGACCCACGTGGAAATAAGTGCCAAAACACCTCCAGGACCAGGAGCTGTTACAAAAATGAAGGATATGGAACCAGCTGTGGGGAGTGTGAAAGCTTTAGAAACAACCATGGAACCTGTTGTAGCAAAAGATGTTAGAGCAGCTCATGAAAGTCTGCAAGGCAGAAGTGTGGAAGGAACCACTGGTTCTGCAACAGCAGTGGGTGCATCAGGAGTGTTCCTACAGCATGGAGTCTTGGCAGAAACAAGGAGTGTGGACAGAACCCAGGGATCTGCACTTCCAGCAGGATTGACAGGTACGAACGTGGTTGCAGAGACAAGAGGATTAGGAGCAACTTCAGAACCTGCAGCAGTTGTACAGACCTTCATTCCCCAAACAGCTCCACAAGTCCACGCGGCAGAGGGTTTTAGAAGTCCACAAGCAAAAGATCCAGAAGGTACTTCATTGCTGAGAGAATCAAGACCTGAGAGTGAATCACATGTGAGAGGTTTGGCACCTTGCCTGTCTTTGCAGAAGGAAAACACACAAGGTCCAGGAGGAGTCCTGAGACCAGTGCCTGGGGTGGAAGCAAAACCTTTCACAACAGCTTCAGTGTCCTTACAAGTAGAAGGTGTGAAAGCTTCGGAAGAAGCTGTGCATTGTGGGACTGTTGCAAGTCCAGGACTTCCTGCCTTAGAAAGGACTCCTGAACCTGTGGTTGCATGTGAAAGCGTGGAACCAGTTAGAGAGGCTGAGGCATCTGCAGGGGTGGTGCCATGGCAAGCCACAGCAGAGAGAGAAGCTCTCCATGCAAGCCAGACCCAGAGTTCCATCATTGCACAGTCACAGATGGTGACACACACAGAGCCCTCACACACTGAGGTGCTGAGGAAGAGAAGGGATTCGGAGCACGTTCCAGAAGCAGACACAAGGAGCAGAGAAGCAGTCCTAGAAACTGTGCAAACGTCAGAAACCGGTTCAAAATCTATTCAGGAACAAAGAGTAGGTCATTCAGCAGCAGTGTTGGAGTCTTTGCCCAGAGTGGAAGAAAACACCATGGCGTCAGGAGTACTGACAGATATGCAAACTCAGGGATCTACTGGAGAACATGAAATTGCAGCAAGGAGGACCAGCACACAAGGGAATGAGCTCTCAGAAATGGAGAAAGCAAAATATCTGGAACCAGCATCAGAAGCTGGAGGAATGAGGTGGCTAGAGAGAACAACAGAGTCTGCAACAGTAGAGGTGAAAGGTTCTGAAACAGGTGAAAAGCTTGAGGTACCCATGGGTGATGCTTCAGCAGCTGTTCCAGAATACTTGCATGCTGAAAAGCAGCAAGATCTTCAAGTAGTTCTAGAAGCAAAACCTGCTGCAGAATGGAAGAGTTCAGAAGAGGCTCCAGAAATCTTGGGTGTTTCTGAAATAAAACCTTCTGAAGCAGTTCCAAAACCAGGGGATGTGAAAGGCCAGGAAACCACACTGGAACATGAAGTGACAGCCGAGGTACAACATGTAGAAGGAGTACAGGGTCAACAGGTGGAGGATATGGTGATTGAGAAGGAAGATGCAGAAGAGACTCAAACTTCTGAGCCTTCAGTAGCAGAAACAGTTTTAAGTTCTTCACATGCAGCAGAGGAAAAAGTTTCAGCAGGGACTCCTGTAGCAGAAACACAAGATTTGGAAACAGCTCCTCGGACTGATGTAGAGCTGAAAGATGCAGAAGCAGCTGCAGGGTTGGAGGCAGAGACAAAAGATTTGGAAGCAGGTCCAGCACCTGAGACTGATGCAGAAGCAGGTCCAGAACTTATAGAGGAAGGCCAGTTGGAAGACACTCCAGAGGCTGAGGATGTCAAAGAAGCAACTCCTGAGGAGGACTCAGAGAAAAGAGACTCAGAAACATCGGATGTGCAGCCTGATGTGGCAGCACGAATGAAGGAGACTCTCATGAGGCTTGAGAATGTTGTTGAAAAAAGTAGTCATAGAACCAGTGAGAAAAAACATGATTCAAAGAAACAGAAAAGGAGCCGTTCCAAGTCTCAGTCCAGGTCTAGGAAGCGGAAGAAAAAATCACGGTCACGTTCCACCTCCAGGCGTTTGACCTCTAAAAGAGCGCGTTCTAGGAGCAGAAACTATTCGGTTTCCAGAAAAAAGCATTCCAAATCTAGGTCCCGCTCTGTGGAGAAGAGAGAGAGAAGATTGTCTTCCCGGCGGTCCAGGCGCAGACATTCTAGGTCATCTGACCGTTACAGGTCTAAATCCAGATCGGCAGAAAAGAGATTGTCCAGACGGAGACGCTCCAGGTCGTCTGACCACTACAGGTCTAAATCCAGGTCCGTGGAGAAGCGATTGTCCTCCCGAAGGTCCAGACGCAGACGCTCCAGGTCCTCTGACCGCTACAGATCCAAGTCCAGGTCCGTGGAGAAGCGATTGTCCTCCCGAAGATCCGGGCGAAGACGTTCCAGGTCTTCCGACCGCTACAGGTCTAAGTCACGGTCGGCAGAGAAGCGATTGTCCTCCCGAAGATCCGGGCGCAGACGCTCCAGGTCCTCTGACCGCTACAGATCCAAGTCCAGGTCAGCCGAGAAGCGATTGTCCTCCCGAAGGTCTGGGCGAAGACGTTCCAGGTCTTCTGACCGCTACAGATCCAAGTCCAGGTCAGTGGAGAAGCGATTGTCCTCCCGCAGATCCGGGCGCAGACGTTCCAGGTCGTCCGACCGCTACAGGTCTAAGTCACGGTCAGCAGAAAAGAGGTTGTCCTCCTGGCGATCCCGCCGCAGACATTCCAGGTCCTCCGACCGTTCAAAATCGAGATCCAGGTCTTCAGAAAAGGGAGGAGGCAAAGAGTACTCCTGGAGGTTCAGGAATCGGTCTGGTTCCTCTGATGGTTCAAAATCCAGGTCCAGATCTGTTGAGAAAAGAGGTCGGAAGGCGTCTGTGCGGAGGTCCAAACGTCAGCGCTCAAAGTCCTCGGATCGCTACAAGTCTCGGTCCAGGTCGGCAGAAAAAAGGGATCGAAAGCAATCGTCGCGGAAATCTAAACGTCAGCGCTCCAAGTCCTCTGACCGCTACAAGTCCAGATCCAAATCTGTGGAAAAAAAGAAAGAATCCTCGCGAAAATCCAAGCGTCGACGCTCAAAATCTTCTGAGCGTTACAAGTCTAGGTCTAGGTCTGTGGAAAAAAAGCGCAAGGAGTCTTCAAAAAAATCCAAGCGGAAACGTTCCAAGTCCTCTGACAGTGTTAAGTCAAGGTCCAAGTCTGTAGAAAAAAAAGATAAGTCATCCTCAGCAAAGTCCAGTAGCAAGCATGAGTCTTCTGAACTTCAGGAGGCAGCCAAAGGTCTTGATGAAGATGTTCCCCAGTCTTCTTTTGGAAGTGACGATAAATCCTCTAATGGTCCCACATCAGTAGCTTTGTCTGATGGAGTAAATGGCCCAGTTCTGCCACCATCATTTGGAAGTGGATTATCCAAAACTTCAGAGAGCCTTGAGGAAAGGTCCTCATCTGTTGAAAAAACAGCAGATCTGCAGCATTCTGCCACATCTGAACTTGATACCTCCAAAACCCCAGATGACCAGGAACTGAGATCCACATCGGTGGAAAAAACACAGGATTCAGAGCTGTCTGTGACATCTGAAAATGGATCAACTGAAAAAGCAGCAGCTCTGGAGTCTTCATTGCTACCTGAACTTCCATACTCCACATCCAAGTCAAGATCCTCATCTGTTGAAAAACGAGGAGATCTAGAAACTTCTTCAGTAGCAGAATTTCGTGTCTCTGCATCCCGTGAAGGTGAGTCCAGAACTGCACCTCTCAAAGAAGTAGAAGGTCCAGAGCTTCCTCCAGCACTAAAAAGAGAGATGGAACTTCGGTCATCTCTCCTGTCTGAAGGTGGAGTCTCCAGCTTGTCTGATGGTCACGATTCACAGCATATCCCTGGTGAGCACAGAGAGCTCTCACAGGTTCTGCAGGTACCTGAGCGTGAGTCTTCCCAGCTGGCTGACAGCCCTGGAGCCGTGGAAGCTCAGAGGCCTTTGCTGCCACCGGAGATGATCCGCCCTGTGATCCCTGATGGCTGTGAGTCAGGCCAGATGCAGGAGCCTTCTCTGCCTTCTGACAGTGGACATTTTGTGTCTCCTGATGGACATGGATCAGGATCCAGCTTTGCTGCACCAACAGATCAGCATCCATTGTCTGTAGGCGAGTCTTTTAAGTCACCACATGGAAATGAACAAAGATTTTTATCTGTTGAAAAAGTCAAGACTCCAGATGTTTCCCTGACATCTGTGTGTGGTTCTGTTGAGGTGTCTGCTGACGTCATTTCAGTGTCTTCTTTTGAAGTTCATGAGTCCAGACCATCTGTTGACAAAGCTTTAGATGGTCCAACACTTCCACAAGTGCTTGAGGTTGAGTGCTCCAGATCTTCAGAAATGCACGAATCAAGATACCTGACTGGAAAAATAGACGGTGCAGGATCTTTGGTGATGTCTAAAAGTGGGATTCCCATATGCCACGATGGCCACAAAGCAAAGTACAACTCCTTTGAGCAAGCAGAGAGTGCAGACCTGTCCGTGGCATCTGAGCTGCGGTGTTCCATCTTGCCTGAAGGCTATAAATTGACATCTGCTGCAGTTGAAAAAGTGGAGATCCAGAAGCCTTCTCTCTCACTGGAAAGTGGCTTCTCCGTGTCTGCTGATGGCTGTGAATCAGTGGGCACACCTGAAAAACTGCAGCCCCCAGTGGCTGCTGTGCCATCAGAAGGTGGGGTTCTGCTGTTGCCCGACAGTCATGAGCAGAGACCCGTCCCTGCAGAGAAAGCAGAAATGCTGAATTCATCTGAACTGAAACACCTGGCATCCCCTGATGGCTACAAGCTGAGATCTGCCTACAGTGAAGAAGTGCAGGAGCCCATTGTGGTACGGGAACGCAGGTGTTCTGTTGCCTCCGATGGTCATGAGTTGGCATCCACCACTTCTGAAAGAGCTGAGGAGCCTTCTCAAGTGTGTGAAAATGAGTACACAGCAGGGCTTGATGGTCCGGAGTTGACGTCAACCCCTGCTGAAAAAACGGAGCTGCGGAAGCTTTATCAGATGCCTGAGGAAAGATGTCTGGAGTCCATCGACAGCCAGGACCTGCAGTCACCCTCTGCTGAAGAGACACAGATCCAACAGCCTGCTCTGGTGTCTGAAAATGATCATGCCGTGTCCTGGGTGGGCCAGGAGTTGAGGGCCAGCTCTCCTGAGAAGGCAGAGATGCAGGAGGAGGCTGTGGTTCCAGAACCAGAAGTGCAGGAGCGTTCTGTGCTGCCTGAAAGTGAATATGGTGAGTCTCCTGAGGGCCAGGAGGTGGCTGAGGCCAGCCCTGCTGAGAAGGACCTGCAAGAACCTTCTGTGACACCTGGCAGGGAATGTTCCATCTTCCATCAGGGCCAGATACTGCAGTCTGGCCCCACCAAAAGCACAGCAGTGCAGCAGCCAGTGCTGGTGCATTATGCTGTATCTCCTGAGGGGCAGGAGGTGCAGGACTGTTCTGTGCTGTCTGAAAACGAGTACGAGACATCCCCCAAAAGGCGTCATTTGGGATCCAGTCCTGTTGAAAAAGAACTGGAGGAACATTCTGAAGCATCTGAAAGTGAAAGTTCAATATCCAGTGATAGCCAGGAGTTGCAGCCTGCTGTTGCTGGAAAAACAGAGGGGCAGGAGTTGTCCTTGTCTGAAGGAGAGTGTTCCATGACTCCTGAAGGTCAGGAGCTGCAGTCCAGCCCTGCTGAAAGAGTTCTAGCCAAGGAACCTTCTCTGACATCTGAACATGCTCTGTCACCTGAAGAGCGCGAGTCGAGATTGGAGCGTGCTGAGGAGGCAGAGGGTGTGGATTCTGCTGTGGCAGCTGAACGTGACCATCTCTTTTTTGAGAGCCAGGAGGTGAGCTTCACCTCTCTTCAGAAAGCACATGTGCGGGACCGTTCTCCAACACCTGAAAATGAACATGGAGCATCTCCTGATGGGCAGGAGTTGAGATTCACCACTGCTGAAAAAGTAGATGGTCTTGAACCATTGAGAGTGAACGATAGAGCCTCCATGTCCCCTGATGGCAGCGACTTGAATTCCATCCCTGCTGAAAAAATGGATCATGCAATGCCTTCTTTATTGCCTGAAGGGCGCTCGGTGTCTCCTGATAACTGCAGTGTGGGCCCTGGAGAAGAAACGGGGGATCTGGAGCCCTCTGTGAGATCTGAGCGTAGAGACTCCACATCCTCCTGTCAGGAAGGTCATGAGCCAAGGTCTCCCATGGAGGAAGAGGGTCTGGAGTCCTCTGTGACTTCTGAACACAGACAGTCCCTGTCCCCTGAGGGCCATGACCAGAAGTCTATTGCAGATGAAGAAATGGATGATCTGGAGAGGCGTTCCACTTCTCCTGATGAGCACGAGTCAAGATCTAGCACTGGTGAAGAAGCAGAGGATCTGGAGCAGCCTTTGACAACAGAACGTAGGTGCTCTGAGTCCTCTGATGAGCACGAGTCAAGGTCAACCACTGGAGAAGAGGCAGAGGACGCAGAGACCTCCTTGGCAGCTGGAAGAAGAGATTCCGTATCCTCTGATGACCGTGAGTCGAGGTCTGCTGCTGGGGAAGATGTAGAAGATGGGGAGCCCTCCTTGACAGCTGAACGTAGACACTCCACATCTTCTGATGACCACGAGTCAAGGTCTTCAGCTGATGAGGAAGCAGAGGATGTGACCGCTGATCGTCGCTCTGTGTCTCCTGATGGACGTGAGTCAAGGTCCACGGTTGGTGAGGAAGCAGAGGACCAGGAGATCTCTTCGACAGCTGAGCGTAGACACTCCACGTCTTCAGATGAACAGGAGTCAAGGTCTACTGCTGGTGAAGATGCAGAGGATGTGGAACCCTCCTCGGCAGCTGAACAAAGAGATTCCACCTCCTCGGACGAGCAAGAGTCAAGGTCTACTGCCGGTGAAGAAGCTGAGGATGCGGAACCTCTGACAGCTGAACGCAGGCGTTCCGCATCCCCTGATGGCGCTGAATCGAGGTCTACCACTGCTGAGGAGGAAGGAGAGGATGCAGAGCCCTCCTTGGCAGCTGAACAAAGAGAGTCCACCTCGTCAGATGAGCATGAGTCAGAGTCTTCCAGTGGTGAAGAGGAGGGAGAGGAGGCAGAACCCTCTTTGGCAGATGAGGAAAAGCAGGATTCCGTGCCTCTTGAGCAGTCAGAGGAACAGGACTCTTCCTTTGTCCCTGAAAGCAGACGTTCTGAGTCTTCCGAGCGTGAAAAATCCAGATCCAAATCTGTGGATAAAGCATCTGACAAGGAGTCTCCACAGAGATCTGTAAGCAGGCACTCAAAGTCTCCTGCTCCCCAGAAGAGTCGATCCACATCTGTGGAGAAAACAGCAGACAAAGAGTCCGTGCGGAGGTACAGACGGAGACGCTCCAGGTCCACGGCTCGCCAGAGGAGCCAGTCAACCTCCGTGGAGAAAACAGCAGACAAGGAGTCCTCACGCAGGTCCCGGCGGAGACGCTCCCGGTCCGCTGCTCGCCAGAGGAGCCAGTCCAAGTCTGTGGAGAAAGCAGCAGACAAGGAGTCCTCGCGCAGGTCCAGGAGCCGGCGCTCCAGGTCCTCCCAGCGCCGCTCCAAGCGCTACGACGCGGACTCGCGCTCCAGGCGCAATCGCTCCAGGTCAGCCACACGGAGAAGAGCGTCCCGCTCTCGCTCCAGCTCCCTGTCGCGTTCCAGGCACAGGAGGAGAAGCAGGTCGAGGTCGGCGTCGCGAAGGCGGCGTTCCTTGTCCCGAGACAGGCGCAAGAGGTCTCAGAGAAACAGGTCGAGGTCCACCGAGAGGAGGAGGAGGAGATCGGACTCGCGGGACCGCAGGATATCGCTGCGGCTGCGGAGCAGGAGCCGGACCCCTCTGCGGCAGAGGCGCTCGCGCTCCAGGGGCAGGAGGAGGAGCTCCAGCCGCTCCCCGATCCGGCTGCGGCGCTCGCGCTCCTCGGGCCGCAGGCGCTACAGCAGATCCCCCGACCGGCGCCGCTCCCGCTCCTCCGAGTTCTCCAGCAGGTCCCCCAAGCGCCTCACAGACCTGGGTAAGTGCTTGGTTTCACTGGCTCCGTGCTGGGGTGCTGGGGCTGGGTTTGCACATTCATTCCTGAGGGATTTCTTAGAAGTCACTCTGTGCAGTAATCTCAGGCAGTGACTTCCAGCAGGAAGGTTTATCAATGCTGAGCATTTGAATGGAAGCCTCTTAAGAGCCAGTTTTACCTTGGTTTTAGAGCTTTTGTACAAAAGTAGCGTGTTTCAGCCTCGAGGAGCATTCTGAATAATAGTAAAGACCGAGTACTTCAAGTACTTGTATGTAAGAAAATTTAGAATTTCTACTCCTGAGAACAAAGGTCATTCAGGTGCCAGTTGTAGAGTCCCGAGCTATTCCCAGAACTCTGTCTTGCTTCTTTCCCATGGTAAGAGCATAAAGGAAAGAGAGACTTGTTTGTGAAAATACTCCCAGACCCAGCAGGTCAGAAAATAAAATAAAATAAAATAAAATAAAATAAAATAAAATAAAATAAAATAAAATAAAATAAAATAAAATAAAATAAAATAAAATCATGAGAGCCCTATCTTTTCTCTGAGCTTGGAGGAGAAGAGACTGTGTTGTTTCTATGAGTTAATAAGGGGATAGAAGGTTTGAAGTGGGAGATCAGCTCTTGTACAGAGTGTGAGGAAACCTCCTGTGGTGGACTTTGAGGTTCTGAACCTTCCAGTCCTGCCTCAGAGTTGCCATGGAAGCCTTCCAGTTAGGGAGTTATTTACAAACTGGCAGAAGGCTTAATTTAATTTTGTTTGCTATTTCTATGCTAGGGCTGTCCTTTTTCTCCTTATTAAAACAAAATACTGTTCTGCTAACAGTTTTGCATCTAATGGTATTTTAAGCAAGAGCACGTTTTACTTCCTCAGAGCTTGTTTTTCTGTTTGGTGAGTGTAAGTGAGTGGCTTTTGGGCTACATCTGGGGAGATGAGGCTTCCTCCAGAGGTTTGAGAGCTTTTCAGAGGTAGATAATGAGGAAACTCTGGAGTTTATGCTGTGTGGGAAGGACTCAGTAATGCCAGGACAGGAATAAATCAGTCAGAGGCATCAGAACAGGGTGGTTGGGGGATGTTGAAGCTGGGACTGCTGGGTTCCATTGCAGTTTCACTTGCCTTCTGCACAGCCCAGGCTTAAAGTCTGGAGCAGCTCAGTACAATCCCAGTTATTTTCACAGAACATTAAAAATACACAGTGCGGGTAGAACCTTGTTTAATTTACCAGAGACATTTCTTTATATTATTAAAACAAGAATCTATAAAAATAATGACTTCTCTGTGAAAATAAAACCAATGCTTTTAGACAAGGCGCAGCTGCTGGAGATCGCCAAGGCCAACGCGGCCGCCATGTGTGCGAAGTCGGGCGTGCCCCTGCCCCCCAGCCTGATGCCTCTGCTGTCCCAGAAGAAGGATGACAAAGCCAACCAGAAATCCTCGAGGGACACCCTGAAGGAGCTCACTGAGGTGAGGGGGAGCAGCAGCATCCAGGCTGGCACTGAGCACACCGGGCTCGGTGACCTGTGGGAGTTGTCGCTGTGTGCTGCTGGCACTGGGAGCTGCCCCAAATCCCTGGGCTGGCACAGCCCTGCCAGCCCATGCAGTGCCAGCTGTGCCCAGCCCAGAGCACTCAGTGCCACCTCCAGACCTCCCTGGGCAGCCCCTGCCAAAGCCTGATCACTCCTTTGTGCCCTTACTCTCTCCACAAGTTTTCTTAAGACATGAATGTGAGATCTCAGCACCTCAGGACTGAGGTGTCACCGAGAGCACCCTTGAGGGGCTCAAAAGTCCTAAAATGTTGCCAGAAGTGTCTGGTAACTAGACTTTGATCCTACACAAGAGACGACATTTGTATGAAGATAAGAAGATTTCACCAAAGTGAATAGTAAAGAAATAAGTTAATTAGAAAGTGAAACACAGAGTTTAAGATTTCTGTACAGAAGAGTTTAGGGAAGTAAGATAGAAGAATCGAAACGTGTCCTGTCCTTCTTCTTCTTCTTCTTGTCCTCCATCTTCTGTAGTGATAGTGACACTTTGAGATTAGTCATTACTAAAAGTGCACTGGGCAATAAGAGTGAAAAGTATTAGAGAAAAATGATAAATATTGTACACGTAACCATGGGTATAAAGATAGGTGACCGCCCGGAGGGCAGGGAGTGTGCTCATGGCTGGCTGCTGAGCAGAGCTCTGTCGGGCCCAGAGAAAATCTTTTAGATAAACAATTAATAAACACCGAGACCGAGAAAAGAACTGAAGCCTCTTCTGTTCCTTTGATACGCGGCTGCCCCAAGGCCACCCCGGGCCTTTCCAGGCCCTCCAAACAGCCGAAAATCAGACAATGAAAACTGTTACTTTTTAATTCTGTGGAAATGCATAAAACCAAATTATTTTGGTTTTTCTTCTGTTTGGTTTTGATCCTGTTCTAATTTTGTACAACTTGGTGGTTGTCCCTGCAGTCCTGTCAGTGAAATCCAAAGCTTTCAGTGCTGATTTTTTGTTCTGGTGGTGTTAGTTATGGCTTGAGTTGGAAGGAGCTTCAAAGCTCAGCCTGTCCCACCCCCTGCCATGGGCAGGAGCACCTTTCTCTGTCCCAGCTTGCTCCAACCCTTGTCCAGCCTGGCCTTGGACTTACCTCAAATGGAGAAAGTCTGGAATAGAAAAGTGCCTTAATTTTTTTTTTATTACATCATGAGTGTGACAGTTCTGAACTTGTGTTCACAGAAATAATCTGAGAGGGAGCAATGTGCAGGTGCTGAGAGATAATCTGCAGTTGTGCCTGGGCTGGGGGAGCAGAAGTTGTGAGCCAGAGCTGAGTTGGTGCAGGTGCCCTGTGGTGACACCCAGGGTGGTTTCTCACATACCCTGACCAAGATCCAGCTTGTGCTGACCTGCAGGCCCCACATCTGCACCTCCCTTCCCTTTCCAGCCTTGGAGATTGAATGATGTTGAATTGTGTTTCTGTTCTTTAGACTCAGAACTGTCCACAGAGCAGTGCAGGTGCTAGAAAATCAGTCAAGACATTTTAACCATAAAATTCTGGCCCTTTGAGACAGTCTTTTGGTCTTTGGTTCTTTGCTTCCTCTCTTTTCTTTTCCCCCCTTGGAGGCTGCTCCCAGTTTGTGGTGTCCCCACAACACCTCTGTGTTTCAGTTGTGTTGCTTACACAGAGCATTCCAGAAGAATCTGAGCTCTCTTGCAGCCATCACTTCTGACAGAGTCCCAGAGAGCTGAGTCAGTAACCAAGGGGTGCCTGGCAAAGCCGTGGTTGGATAATTTGTGTACAATATCCCAAGTACATCTGTTGCTGCTGTTGCTGAAAGATTTTCCATTCCTGGTTTAGTAAAAAAAAAAACATTTTTTTTTAATACAAATGTGTTTTGTGAGTTTGGGTTGAAAGTTCAGGTTTACTCAGAGCTGACATTTCCCTGTTTTACTTTTCAGAAATGCAAGAAGATTGCTCAGAGCACTGATGATGTGATAGTGAACAAGCCTCACGTTTCTGATGAGGAGGAGGAGGAACGTCCTTTCTATAACCATCCTTTCAAGCTGAGTGAACCCAAACCTATTTTCTTCAATTTAAGTGTGAGTGCTACTTATATTTTTAGTATTATAAGTAAAAATATGTAGCACTTATATTTTTATAAGTGCTAGTTATATTTTTTAATATTTTGCTTACATTTACTTTTAAAACAAATCCTTGTTCTTTTTAAATAATGCATGTAATTCTGCAGAAATTTATCAATCTTGGTGAAACTAGGAGTATTTTTTAATCAGTTGAAAGGAACATTCCCAATTCCAACAAGATTAAATTGATAATCCAGTTTTACCAATTGGTAAAATTGTGAGCAATTCTTTAAATGCATCTGGAAATCAAATGCTTTGAAGCATGGATTAGAATTTGTTCAAATTTTTTTTTTTTGTGTTTGGGGTGGTGGGTGGGGTTTTTTTAAGTTTTATTTGGGGTGGGTGGTTGTGCCCATGAAAGTCTGTTGTGATTTTGCAGGATATAAAGCACTAAAAAAGCTTTAATATGCTCAGCACAAACAGAAATAACATTCCTGGTTTTGTGTATAAATAGCTAGAGCTTGAGCTGTATACAAAATAAGCAGTAATGCACATTTACATAAGGTGTAAGGTGAAAATGGATTTAGAGTTTATATTATATGTTAGAAAAGGCTACAGGGAAACTCAAACCTTGGGATTCTTCCAGGCTCTGAGGAGGAATGAGTGCTCTGCAGTGGCTGTGGGCTGCTCTCCCTCTTGGTCTTGCTTTTGACCCTTTCAGTTTTGTTCTTTCTCTCTCCTGAAACCATTGCCATCCATATTCCCAGGAGTTTATCCAGTCTGACCCAGTGCTGCCAGCTGTGTTTGCCTCTTGGAAGGGAACCTGGCAGGGATTTCTGCAGATTGTAATGAATTAACAGCACCAAGCAGAACAAGGCCACAGACATCATCTGCTCAGAGGCTGCTGCTAAAAATGGGCCAGGATGGAAACCCAAATGCTCAGAGCTGTTTTCTCTCCACTCATGGGCAGCTTTGGTCACAGGCAGTGTTTTGCTGCCCAGGATTTTCACCCTGGAGCTTTCCATACAAAATACCCGTTGTTGATGTGAATGGGGTCAGCTGGAAGAGGAAGGTTGGGGATTTTGGGTTGCTGAAGTTGTTTTTAGGGATTTTTATCTTCTCTGATAGCACAATTTGTGGGTCACTTGTGTGTTTTTAGGGCTGTGCCAAAATGATGAATTATAAAAGCTTATTAGTAAAAACCAAATCCCAGGTGTTTGCAACAAAACCACCTCATCACTCGTGGGTATTTCCAAACCTGAAATCTTTATCATTTTATTTCTTTCAGACTCCCAGCATAAAACCAGCACCACCACCCCAACCAAAAAACCAGGTCAGCCTGTCCAAGGAGTTCCCTGTGTCCTCTGGGTCTCAGCATAGGAAGAAGGAGGCAGACAGTGTGTATGGAGAGTGGGTTCCCGTGGACAAGAACGGCAAGGACGACGGCAAGGACGACGTTTTCCCCAAGCCAGCCATTGAGGTAAGGAGGGCAAGGAGAGCTTATCATGTAAAAAAACCAAACCCATCACCTGGGCACTCTGGTACCCAGCTGCAGTCTGGGAAAACAAAAAAAGGCACTTAAAAAGGTGGTGCCTAACACTGCACTGAGCTGAGCAGCTGAGCTCTGCACTGGGGATGCTCACATGAAGCAGCTGCACCCATCCTGCTGCTGCTGCTGGTGGCTTCTTGGTCTCAACAGAATTGAAACTGGAGCTGGAAGGTGAAAAAACTTCCTCGTTCAGTTTCCTCAGAGGTTAATTAATAATACCTTGAGATTTGCACAGTATGTAGTGCTAATTAAAGTTGTCCCACCAGTCTTAGAACAAGAACATCACACTGGAATGTAATCAGTTAAAAATTGAAAGTCACTTCCTCTGGATGTATTCGTTTTTTAGCTTTCCAGTTATGTTTTCTCCAATGGCTGTCTTGCACGTGGCCTTCCAAAGGAGAATCTGATTGTATGGATAATAAACTAAAAACACCAAAGCAAGTGTTTTGCCCCTTGAAATTTCTTCTAAAGAACATTTCTGGGGGCTGTTGTAATTAAGTAAATTAAATATTTAAGAGAGGTTACTATTTTTAAGTGTGTGTTGCCTCAGTGCACCTGCAGCCTTGTTCTCACACCTTCCAAAGCCAAACCCCAATTTCTGCCAAAGCCATCTCAGCACTTGGTGCATTTTGTTTCTGATGCTGGTCAGTTCACTCCCTGAGGCACAGAAGGAGTTTCCTTGTGGCTCTTCTACAGCACCAAAAGCACAGGGGATATAACTTAGCCAGCATTTCCATGGAATCCCTCAGGATTTGATGGTTGGGCACCCAAATCCTCAGCACAGGTGGGAGCTGCACTTGGGGCTCTCCTGCTCCAGTAAACCCTGAGATGTTTGTGCAGAATGTCATTCCCACTTTCATGGCAGTAAATATATTTAACATCACTTCCTTTCCTTTCTGTTGTGTGTACCTTTATAAATGCCTGTAACTGTGTTGTCTGGTTTTACATTTTGTAAATAAATACTTTGATTTGCCTTTACCTTAACTTGGTTTGTGTTAAGGGTGATTTCAGGGGTGTTAGCTGCCAGCAGGCTGTTCCATGCATGCCCTGGGCTTTGGGGAGTGCTGGGTGTTTCTCCAGGGAGCCTGCCAGGTGACACAGTGCTTTTCTGCTGAATTGTGCCGTGTTCAGGAGGACTCTGAGCTGGAAATGGCTCCCTTGGAGCAGCATGGGGCAGATCAGCTCCATGGCTGGGGGAGTGGAGAGCTGGGGCTGCTTGGAACTCAGGAAGTTTCCCCTAGAATTGACCTCCATTTGTTGTTGCTGATTTTGCAATACTGTGGCAGTTGTGGTGCAAGTCCTGGCATGAACCCCCACACAATTGCTTTTGTTGTTGTGTTTTAACTCACCTATTAGCTATGGGCTAGGTCTGAAATGACCCTGCTGGTACATTACAGCTTGTTCTAATAAAACCTGATGCCCTAAAGGAGTTGTGTGTGGCAGCAGGAGATGGAGGGGAAGGTCTGGGGTGGTCTGGGGGCTCATCATGGCTGTGGCAGGCAGAGACCCCTGAGGAAGGAGTGTTGGGAGTGCAGAGTCCCAGTCCCAGAGTGCTGGGATCTGAGGCTGCAGTAAAAGCATTTCTGGAGCTCCAGAGTGTGTAAAACACCTGCTTTTTTATTTGCTTCAGTATTTGTGATTTGTGGGGCAGGTGTGAGAAAGGGGATCAGGCAGGAGAGCTCTGGGAGAGAGCAGCACCTCACTTGGCTCAGGAGTAACAGCAGCCCCTTACACCTCGAGCAGGGATGGTTTCCCCAAGATCCAGAGCTGCCATCGAGTGTCTTGGCATAACCCAGAGAACGGGCTCCAGCATGGGAGAGCATTTGGGAATGAGCCCAGCAGGGAGTGTTGCCAGGCCCAGTAAAGCACTCCCACACCTCTGTGGCATGGCAGTGTCCCCATGGCTTTCATGGGCTGCTTCCATGCCTTTGTGTGTTGCTGCATTGAAACTTGGTGAGTAGAAGAGCTTTGATTTATCTCCTGCACCAGGTTCCTAAACAGAGCATTAAATCAATATTTTAACTGTGTGAGAGAAACTTGACAACTCGGCCAGTGTGCATTTGAAACAGGCATTTTTACATCCTTGCTGTTGTGTGAGGGGTTGTTATATAATATATTAATTCTTTTTGTGCCTTTTTTAATGTTCTGTGTGACAAAATATAATCACTGAACTCAGTCCATAGACACCTGTGACTCGTGGGATTTTAGTTGTGTTTTGGTCAGTGCCAGATATTCCAGCAATGATCTTCCCAATAGAAACACTTTTGTCCTAAACACCAGCAAAAAATCAGATTTAACAGAGCACAAAAGCAATTCCTGTGTTTGGTGCCACTGTAGGTGTTCATCTCTGTCTCTTCCTTTCAGTATTCACTGAATTCCTGACCAGGTTCCTGGGACAGGGTTTATGGTTTAACAGTGTTTGTTTTGTTCAGCTGAGTCAGTTTTAAAGGAGTTTCAGTTTCTCTTCCTGGCCCTTCAGTACAAAATGTGTTAGAGGTAGGGGTTGTGGCAGCAAAAGAGGCCAGGCTTTTACAAAGCAAATGAAAATGAAGTTTGGGGTAACCCATCACCTTGATGTGTGTGTGTGAGCTGCATTTCTGATTATTGGGTTTTTCTGTGCCTCAGACTGTCCCAGCCCTTCCAGCTTCTGTCACATCTCAGGATTTGTCTTTGCACCCTCTTCCCTTCCTGCTTTCCACACAGAATGATCCATAATGCACATCCTTTGAGGAGCAGGCCCAGGGATTTTATAAAACAGCTGCCAGCAGCCAGGGTTCATCACAGCCCCAAATGTTGTGGTTTCTCTTGTATGGCTTTGCCCACAGGGAAGGTTTGCAGAGAGCTCCTTTGTGTATTTCACATTTCCACCAAGTCATTCTGCAGCATAATTTCAAATTTATTTTTCTTTATATTTTACTGCAGCTCAGCAGCACAGATGTAGATAATTCTTTCCAAAGCAGTGGATTCTGTGAGCTCACAGCCTGGTTTTACAGGATCCCTGGGGCTGGCACAGCCCTGCCAGCCCATGCAGTGCCAGCTGTGCCCACCTTGTGCCCAGCCCAGAGCACTCAGTGCCACCTCCAGGGACACCTGCAGGGATGGGCACTGCAAAGCTCCCTGGGCAGCCCCTGCCAAGGCCTGAGCTCCCTTTCCATGGGCAAATTGCTGCTGCTGTCCCAGCTGAGCCTGCCCTGGCCCAGCCTGAGGCCGCTCCCTCTGCTCCTGTCCCTGTTCCCTGGGAGCAGAGCCCGACCCCCCCGGCTGTGCCCTCCTGGCAGGGCCTTGTGCAGAGCCACGAGGGCCCCTGAGCCTCCTTTGCTCCAGCCCCAGCCCCTTCCAGCTCCTCAGGGATTCTGCAGCCCCTTCCAGCTCCTCAGGGATTCTCCAGCCCCTTCCCAGCTCCCTCAGGGATTCTGCAGCCCCTTCCAGCTCCTCAGGGATTCTGCAGCCCCTTCCAGCTCCTCAGGGATTCTGCAGCCCCTTCCAGCCCCTCAGGGATTCTGCAGCCCCTTCCAGCTCCCTCAGCCCCTCCTGGGGCTCCAGCCCCTTCCCCATCTTCATTCCCTTCTGGTTTAGGCTGGAGATGAAAATATGAAACACTAAAGTCAAGATTGTTGAATGCATCTGATTCATGCTGGAATTACTTTATGCAGACAAGCTTTAGTGTGACTTATTAGCAGTGCTCATGTGATCAGCTCTGCATGAGTTTTTAGTTAAATTGCATTTCATTCTGTTGGTTTAGAAGATCTCATTGAACAGGAAAATGCTTCTCTGCTTATTACACACCAGAATTTTTTGTGACAGTTTTAGATAATAAGTCATTGGATATTTTGTGTGTGCAGGTGATTTTAAATTACCAGGGTGTTACAATTTAAATTCAGATTTGTCTTTGTCCAGGAAAGCCCATCTTGTGTGGATTTTAGCAGTCCCAGGATTTCCATCACATTGCCGTATTGTCAAACCAACAATTCTCTCTGTAACCCCACTTGGGGGCATTGATCCTCCAGCAGCTTTTTCCAGCTCAAGTGGACACTGTTTGTGTCTGCTGTGTTTTTACAAATGCTCTTTTTCCTCCTAGTGTGTGGACATAACCACAGCCATGAACGACAGAGCCGTGGCCCAGAAGAGGCTCAATGAGAACTCCTTTGACCTGGAGGCCATGTGCATGCTGAACCGGGCACAGGAGCAGGTGAGCTGGGGCCTTTGGCAGCACCTGGGGCAGCCTGAGGGAAATCAGGGCTTTCCTTTCATGGCAGCTGGTTCTCCTCTCCCGTTTCAGTTTGGAAACCCAGCTGTGGGCCAGTGTTTCAGAGTTCTGCATTTCTGACACTGAGTTGTGATGAGCTCCTTTGTGTATTCTGTGTTTGCACCCAAGTCACTCTGAAAAATAGTTTCAGATGTAATTTTCTTTAAGTTTTGTAGTAGTTCAGCAGCACAGATGGAGGTAGTTGTTTCCCAAACAGTGGATTCAGCAGTTTGGGGGTGAGGAGCTGGAGCTCAGGTTTCAGGGTGACCATTGAGGTGCTCAGATTTTGGTAGCGCCCGCTTCCATCCGAGCGTCAGTGAGCACACCAAATCAGCACACCAAATCCCAGCAACGTGCTGTGACAGCTCCTGGGGGCACAGAGGGGTGCAGAGGGAATGTGGAGGTGCCAGTGCTGATCCCAGTGTGGGTTTTGCTTTGCAGATCGATGCCTGGGCTCAGTCCAACTCCATCCCCGGGCAGTTCACGGGCAGCACGGGCGCGCAGATCCTGTCCTCGGACGAGCTCACCAACAGCGGCCCCCAGGCGTGGATCCGAAAGGTAGAAGTGACACAGCCACTGCTGTCCCAGCAGTGACCACACTGGCAGCAGCCAAGGATTGCACAGGGCACCACCAGTGCCTCACCCTGTGGCAGAGCACGTGCCCAGTGCAGCAGGCTGGGCTCAGTCCCTGTCCCTCGGTGTCAGCGGCCAGACACGGCCTGCCACTGCCAGGACACTGCTGGGCTGCTGTGCTGGCAGGGGCACCTCCCTCCCTGCCTCCCTGGCACTGGCACATGCCAGGCAGGGCTGATCCTGCTGCTGTTGAAATCAGGTTTTTGTTATCGGCTTCAGCGAACCAAAGTCCAAACTGCCCTTGGGTGTGCCTTGGTTCTCTCTGGTTGCTCCTTTGCCTCTCTCTGCATCACCAGGGTTTTGTGGGAGCCAGAGATGTGGAGGATTAAAGCAGGAGTTGCAGTTGCTAAGTTCCTCTCGCTGTGGCATTGTTGGGGTGCAGTGCAGTAGCTCCCTGTTGCTGTGGGTTGTCATGGCTGACTTTGGGCTGTGCTGCGTCCTCCATCCGTGTGTTCTGTGCACTCAGTTCCTCAAGCTGCACCCGTGCCTGTGAGCTCTGATGTGGTGCTGTGTCAGGAAGGAGATCTGAGGAGATCCCCCTTGCAGGCCCCAGGAGTGAGGGGCTGAGCTGGTCAGTGTGGCAGGTGCTGCACTTGGGTCTGTGTCAGCTTGGGTTGGGGCACCCTCCAAGCTGGGAGGTCACATTTGGGCCTTAGGTGGAGTTTTCCGTAGAAGTTGGTGTCAGCTGAACACAAAAGTCTGGAATTACAATATTCTGAAAATAGAAACATTTTCTGTCAGGATTCACTAACTTGTTTTTTCACCTCATATAGCCAAGCAGTGCAGAGAGCCAGGGAACACAGACTTGGGTCACTGGCCAGATGGGAATCTTCTGGGATCTTGCCAGTGTTAATGCAGAATGTGCATGATAGAGTCTGATTTTAACAGCTGTGAACAACTGAGATTGTATTAAAATGCTGCCTTTGATGAAGGCAATCCTTGTTCTGGCAGAGGGCACTGTGAAGCACAGGATGTGTTGGTGAGGAAGGAGCTTTTCCACGGCGGGGCTTGGGAAGGAGACCAGCAGGGCTGTGAGGGGAGGTTCTCCCTGTCTGCAGCACCTGGAATGGCTTCCCAAGCCCTGGAAGGCCTTGGGAGCAGCTCTGAGCTCCTCTTTCCCAAACCCCCTCCCTGGGCTCTCCTGTGGCAGGAGGGGCTGCCCCAAGGGTGAGGTGGAAAGGACCTGGTGTGATTTCCCTGTCCTCCAGCTTCACTCTGGCATCTGCTTTAAAGCAGCCCAGCTGGACAAACCAAAATAACAGCAAAAAAAAAAACCAGATACAAGCCAAACAAAGTGCTTCGAGGGAAGGGAATGGGAGAGGAGTGTGCTCTGTGCTCGTGGACACGACTGCTGCAAGGAGCAATGCTGGAACATTCTGTTGGATCTGGGCTCAGTGGGGCAGCAGCAGCTCCCCTGCCCTGCCCAGAGCTGGGCATGTGCTGTGGGCACAGGGCAGCCTCTGGGGCTCCTGCTGGCAGCACGAGGAGGTGGAGGGTGAGGACAGAGTCCCCTCCCTGCCCTGGCTCTCCTCAGCTGCTCTCCTGCTCTGCCAGAGCTGCAGGAACGGTGGGAAAGGCTCACACAGGTGCGTGTGGGGCCCTGCTGTGGCTGCAGGAGGGTTTCACAGCAAGGAGCAGGGATGTGGTTCTGAATCCACGTGATCCTCCTCAGGGACAGGAACACACACCAGCCATGAGGTGCAGAGTGCTGGCTGTGTGTTACTTGGACACCTGAAATTGTGTGACAATGACCAGTTACCTAGTCAGGCTTGTGCTCCCTTTTGTGCTCCCTTTTTGGTCTGAACATTAAAAAATTGGGTATTTTTCACTCAGGCCAGGAGTTGGACTTTGATCCTTGTGGGTCACTTCCAGCTGGGGCTGTTCTGTGTTTCTGTGGGTTTATCTGCCAGCAGGGCTGTGCAGTTCCCTGGGGATGCTGGCTCTGGGTGAGTGCACATTCCTGGCTGTTTGCTGAAGGCATGCATTTATTTCCCTTGGGAAATATTTATTTATTTATTTGCCATGGGAGGAGCTGGGAGCACCCAGCACAGACTGAGGCTGTGGCAGCCACTGAGGAAAGGAGGAATCAGAGCAAGCCCTGGGTGTGACAGAGGCCACCACAGCACCAGGAGAGGGACCCAGGAGGGCAGCAGGGACTTGGGGACTCCTTTGCTGAGCTCTGTCCTCACTGTGCACTCTGTGGGTCTCACCTTTCCTTGTCCTTTCCCAGGGACTGGAGAGGAAATGTGCACCCAGCCCAGACCCAGAACCTCAGTTTGGGAATGAGGAACTGCAGGGATTCATGTGCAGCACTGGGGTGGGGACACTGAGTAGCAATAAGGTTTATGTGTTTAATTCCTGGACTAATTAATTCTTGGTGTTTATGTGCAGGGGCCTGAACAGGGTCCATAAAAGAGTGATGTGGTGTTAGGTATAAAAAATTTATGAACAATCTCACCTTTCTCTTTGAAAAAGTGGCTTCTGTTTCAGTTTGTCACCATCAGTGTAATCAGTTCACAAACGTGACTCATCTTTTCTGAAGGTTGCTTCTATTTTTATTCCCTTTTTCCTTCCAAACACACTGTGCTGCTGAAGAAATGGCACAGCAAGTGGTCAAACATTTTTTGTTTCTCCAAGCAAATTCTGTTGAGGTCTGTTTACTCCCCCTTTCCCAGACTCACCCCTTGGTTCTGGATTTATCAGCTCAATTCTGGAGCCTGAACTTGCTCCCCAAACCCAGGGTTGTGCTCAGGGGTGGCCCTGGGGAGCTGCTGGGTCACTCACTTGTGCAGAAAGTTCTGGAAAGTGCAAACCTCCCTTCCATTCTTGCAGGCATGAGGAGCTTTCCTTGGGAGCCAGGCTCAGCTGGCAGGGCAGGGCAGCTCTGTGCTCACTGAGGATCTGGGCAGTGAGGAATTGTTCCCTGGCACAGGGTGCCCAGAGCAGCTGGGGCTGCCCCTGCACCCCTGGCAGTGCCCAAGGCCAGGCTGGACACTGGGGACAGTGGGAGGTGTCCCTGCCATGGCAGGGGTGGCACCAGGATGAGTTTCAGGATATTCCTGTGCTGGCAGGAAAGGCTGGCACAGCTGGCATTGCTCACCTGCACAGGAGAAGCTTTGGGCTGAGCTCAGGGCGGCCTTGCAGGGCCTGGAGGAGCCCCAGGAAAGCTGGAGAGAGACAATTGCCAGGGGATGCAGGGACAGCACCCAGGGAATGGCTTCACACTGAAAAATTACAGGTTTAGATCAGATATTAGGAACAATTTCCTCTCTAACAGGGTGGGAAGGACTGGGATGGAATTCCATCCCTGCATCCCTGGCAGTGCCCAAGGCCAGGCTGGACACTGGGGACAGCAGGAGGTGTCCCTGCCATGGCAGGGGTGGCACTGGGTGAATTTTAAGCCCATTTTGCCCCATCCCAGTGTGGATTCCCTGGAGGTGAGCTGTTGCACTGGCTGCTCTCTTTCCCAGCCATCCCATCCCCGTGTCCCTGCTGTTGTGCAGCTCTGAGCAGCACCTGTGGGTGCCGGGGGCTCAGGGCTTGTGAGGCACTGCTGGGCCTCTCCAGCAGGGGATCCCTGCTCTGGCTGGGGAGGGATTGGGGCTGAAGGGGCCAGAGCATCTCCCAGCTCAGCAGCCAGCCCAAATTCCCTGCAGGAGCCACAGGGAGCAGATCAGAGCTCCCAGGGTTGTTCAGGGCCAGGAGCTGCACTTGGATGCTGCTTGTGGGTCCCTTCCCATCACTCAGGAGATGCTGGGATTTCATGGACAATTCTGCCTGGCACAGGTTTTTCCAAACTTGCTTATTCCTGGGACTTGAACTTCCGTGGAGTTCAGCCTTTAGTCCTGCCCTGAGCTGCCCCCCTGCCTTCAAGGCTTTGCTGTCTTTGCTTCCTAAATTGTTGTTCCAAAGAGGAATCAGCAAGAAAGTTAATTAAAGCTGCTCTAAAGCCTCTGAAGGAATCAGGTTTTAATTTCCCTTTAAAGCAAATGCTGACACAAGAATGTGGCTCTTGAGTGTCTCCATGTGTTGGCAGAATGGAAGTGGGATTTCATGGAATTTAGAGCTCAAAATACAAGGAAAAAAGTATCAAATTGTCCTGCAGGCTCCCTCAAATTAAGATCAGAGAATGAATGAAAGAGAAATGCTTTTGTAAATAATGAGTTAGTTCTGACAGCAGTAACCAAATGCTGACAAACCTGGGGCTTCTTGTATTCCATCCCCTTTAATTTATACTGCCAAGGCCCAGGAGTTTTTGGGAGACTCACCCTTGGATGGTTTTTAAAATGAGAAGAATTGTGCCTCTTGCTTCCCTGCTTTTGTGATCATTTCTGTTGATTCTGTGGTTTTCAGTGAATTCCAAACCCAGCCCCAGTTTTACCCCACTCATTAAATCATGGGCTGAGGGAAGTTGTCTGTTACTAAACTACAAAAACACACAATGTACAGGTGGCATTAGAGGTTTACATTCACTTTATTATTAAAAGGAAAAGAAGAAACCCCACAGAATCAAAATGCAGGAACTTCTTCCTTGCTGCAGGCCTTTGCTGCCTCAGTGAGCTGAGTCCAAGGGGATTCTCCTGGCTCCTTTCCCACTGGTACCAGGATTCCTTCCCCGTGCCTTTTGGTGGGAGGCACAAGGATTTGTGTGTTCTGGAATGAAATTATTATTAATAATAATTGTTAGACGTGTAAGTCATGGTTGTGATTAGAGTCAGCACAAAGTTGCTGCTGCAGTTCCCCTGCAGGATCCTGAATTCCCCACGGAATTTAACAATTTTAAATTTATGCTTTAACAAACAGCCCTTGGGACCCTGGAACTTGCAGATTGCAGTTTCTGGAGTTAGTTCAGGCTGTGCCAGTGCCTCAGCAGGGGCTCAGGGCTGTCAGCAGAGCAGGATGTCTGGTCCTGCTCTGTCCTGGCTGCCCCTGGGCCGGGCCGTGTGTGGGAAAGCCGCGGGAGCGCAGTGACCTCAGCAGGAGCTTGCAGTGTCCTTTGTGAACTGAACACACCCCGAGGTGCTGCAGGAACCCCGCAGGAGCCAGCCCAGACCTGCAGGGTGCTCCTGGAGAGCAGGGAGGGAGTGGGAGCTGAGGGAAGGGCTCTGGGTGCTGTGTGTGAGGGGCTGGCTCTGCACCAGCCCCAGCTCTCCGGCCTCGTGGATCCACATGGATCCACACAGGGCTTTCCTGGCCCAGGCAGGGATTGGGACATTGCTGGCACAGGCTCCAGCAGGGCTTTGCTGGCACATTCTGGCAGCGTGGGAGCAGGGAATCCCTGAGGAACACACAGTGTGCCAGAGGGAGCCCTGAGGCTTTGTTCCCTGCCCGTGGGCATGCAGGGAGCCCCAGTCGTGCCCTGGTGGCGGCGCCAGGCCCGTGCTGAGCTCCAGCAGCTCCCAGGGCTGCCCAGGCTGTGTGGGGCCAGCGCTCGGAGCCCGTGGATCCCCTGCAGCAGCTCAGGAGTGTGTGACTCTGGGACTCCGGGACCTCCTGGCCTGGCAGCTCCAAGGGCAGCAGCCCCGAGGCTGTGCGGGTGTGCCCGGGCAGCGAGCCAGCCCTGCCCGGCCGTGTGTGGGGCAGGCCAGGCCAGGCTCTGTGTGATGGAAATGCTTGACTTGCTCTGGGGTCAGCGGGGGGGCACGAGAGATGATAGTTCACAGAATAACCTGTGAACTTTCACCCCTCTATATGGAAACTTGTTTCAGGGTCAAATCCTTGTAGCCGCCTTCTTGCCACGGTCAGTGCCAGCCCTACTATTCACAACACTGCGGCCAGCGAGGCCTAGGTACGTAACATTTAAGGAGTTTTTACAGTTCTTTACATCAAAGCAGATGTTTAAACTTTCTGTTGATAAGCTTTCACCGTTTAACAACTTTTGTTAATGCTCATTTGAAAGAATGTGACGACTGCTGCTGCTAAACTGGGGGGCCAAGCGCCTTTTTCCGTTAAAATAAAGAGAGGGGAAAGCAAAAGCTGTTTGTTCCATGTGGAATTTCAGAGTAGAACTTGAATGTGCAACTGCTGTGTAATGAACCAGGTGGGGAGAGGTTTTTTTTTTAGATTTAAATCCGCCTAAACAGCCTGTGAATGTCATGACTAAATGTGCTTGTGTTCTGTTGGACGAGGAGGTGCCCTGGCGCGGCTGTGCCGGGGTCGGTTCCCATTCCCGAGCTGAGGACATCTCTGGGACCAGGGCAGAGTCTGTAGAGCCTTTAGGGTCTGTAGGTTGTTGCTTGGTTAAACACATCTGTCTGCCAAGGGTCACTGCCACTTTGGGATCACCTTAGACTTTTCCTAAGTTGTTCTTTTTTGCCAAACATTGATTTGTGTCTCGTGTGTCCGCGTGAGTTCCGGGTTCCACGCACTGGTTTGGGCTAAAAATCCACAGAGCTCAGGTGGATTTTTTTTTTATTTATTTTTATTTTTAATTGAGTCTGTGAAAAGTTGTTAGAAACATTTTTTTTGGAAGTTCCCACTTCTTACTTAAAATCCCAGCGCTAACTTTAGGCCTTGTTTTACTTCTCTCTTTCTGGATAGGATCAGTTCTTAAGAGCAGCCCCTGTGACGGGAGGAATGGGAGCTCAGCTGATGAGGAAGATGGGCTGGAGAGAAGGAGAAGGCCTTGGCAAGAACAAGGAAGGCAGCGTTGAGCCCATCATGGTGGACTTTAAGACAGACCGAAAAGGTGAGTCCTGCCCTGCCTCGGGGGTGTTTGTGGCTTCTCAGCTGCCCTCAGACACCCTTGGGTTGTCTGGGGGCTTCACTGGCACATGAACAGGTTCTGGGGTTTTGCCTCAGGTTTGCCAGGGCCTGGGGTCACTGCAGAGCTTTGTCCTTGAGGAGAAGCTGCAGTGGTGGCTGGAGCAGGAGCAGGGGTAGCAGAGGGAATGGTGGGGTCACTGACTCACACTCGGGCCTTTGGGGCTTCCCTGGGGATTCTGCTCCTTGTTTGTCCCTGCTGTTCATCTCCAGCCTGATCCTGCTGAAGGCTCATGCTCAGGGCTGCTTCCAGAGGCAGCTTCAGCCTCCACTTCCCTGGGAACCTCCCCTGTTTGCCGTGGTTTCCAGCCCATGGCCACAGGGGAGAGCTCTCGTGGTGCAGAACCATCCAGTGCTGCTGCTCCTTCAGCTTGGCCGCTGAGGTTTGTGTGCTGGACATTCTCCATCTGCAACACCTTCTGCTTTAAATCCAAAATTCAGCAGTCAGGATTTCTAATTTAGTTGTTCTGTGCATGGAACAAAATAACTCCACACTGGCAGTGGGTCAGGTTCCTGTCTGTTCCAAAGATTCCTTCTGCACCAGGAGCCTTCAGTCCCATCTCAGAGGGGTGGAAACACTCAGGATTTTCATTTCAAGGCCATTGGATGGGGCTTGGAGCAGCCTGGCACAGAGGGAGGTGTCCCTGCCCATGGCACTGAGTGGGCTTTAAGGTCCCTTCCCACCCAAACCATTGTGGGATTTCAGGGCTTGTGTTGGCTTTTGTCAGTGCTCAGAACTGAGCGTGGAATGGCCCAACCCCTCACATGTTTTTATTTACAACCTCTCTGTGTAAAGAAAGCAGTGAAACCCCAAAGGTGCCTCCAGGCCTGTGAGAGTCCCCTGAGAGCAGGGCCAGCCCTCAGACAGCCCAGCTGGGCTTGAATTCCCTGGCTGGGAAATGTTCCTGCTCACTGCAGCCAAACCTGGTCATTGCCACAGATTCTGCTGCCTGCAGAATTCCCTCTGCTCCGGGGCCACCCAGGGCTGGCACAGGGGCATGAGGGGCACCAGGTGCCCTGCTCACAGACAAGAAGGAAACATGATTATATATTATATATAATGTATAATGTATTATATGTTATATATTATATATTATATATAATGTATTATATATTATATAATGTATATATTATATATATAGGACTATGGATTTTCTATAATTTTATATACTATATAATATATAATATAATGTATACATTATATACTATAATATATATTATATATTTTATATATAATACATATTTAGGGCAAGGGATTATATATATTATTATATATTATATATTATATTTAGGGATTATCTATTGAGGACAGGTAGTTTTTCAGACATCCGAGTTCTTGGGTGATTAAATAGATAAAACAAACTTTTTTCTTTTAATTTCTGTGTACAGTTTTAAAGTCCACAGTGTTTGACAGGAAGGCTGTTATTAACCCACCACCCAAGTTTGTTTTGTAAGGGATTGATTAGACATTTTTCAATGTAGAAACCAAGTATTTTATTATTTTCTAAATATTAAAATTTATATTTTAATCATTAATAAAATACCTATTTTGATATATATTTATAATTATAAACCAGCCCAAATAAAATAAAATTCCTGGTCTCTGATGGCTTTATGGCCCTTGGGAATGCCCTGCTTAGGGGCTGCAGGAATATTGGGAGGAATGTCTGATGAGGAGGGAAGGATTTCCCTGTAAAGCAAAAGAAACCCAAATGCCACCCCCAAAAGCTGAAGGAGCAGGAAGGCACTGGGAGCAATTGCAGTATCTCCCTGTCTTTATTCACCAAAGCCACAGCAGGAAATGTGGAGGCAAGAAACGAAGGCAAGGTTGAAATCTGAGAGTGGCAAAATCCATGGGGAGAAGCTTGAGTTTCTCTGCTGGATTGTCACTGGAATTCAGACGTTTCTGGCAATTCTTGAGTTCATTCCCTGAGTTGTGAGAGTTTCAGCAGAGCAGTGTTGAGCTTTGGTGATTGCAGGGGCTCCAGGAGAGCCTGGGCAGCCCCTGGGGCTGTTCCCTCCCTGCTGCTTTGCTCCCAGGGATGGAGCCCTGCAAACCAGAGAGCACAGGGAACAACCCTGGTGTGTGGTGTCACCCCTGGCAGGAGGGACACGGGGACACCTCTGGGTGATGGCAGTGGCTCCTGTGCTCCTGTGCAAACTGAAGGCAGGGGGTGCACAAAGCAGCTGGAGAATGTTCCTCACTGCCTCCCTTGTTGATTGTTTCTCCAAAGAGGGCATGGAAAACCAGGTTTCCATGGAAAACCAGGTGTTCCTGCCTTGTGTGAGACTGCTCAGAGTTCTCTCCTGGCTGCTTCAGAGTCTCCTTTGGGAATAATGTGTTGAGTGGAATGGATGGAACAAATGGAGGGCTGAGAGCTGGGTGGGGTCTCCAGGTGTCCCCTGGGACCCTGGCTGTGCTCTGCTGCTGCCTCAGGGAGAATGGGAGAACTGGGAATGTCACTGGGGACAGGGAATGTCACTGGGAACAGGGAATGTCATGGGAACAGGGAATGTCAGTGGGGACAGGGAATGTCATGGGAACAGGGAATGTCAGTGGGGACAGGGAATGTCAGTGGGATCAGGGAATGTCACTGGGGAATGTCATGGGAACAGGGAATGTCACTGGGGAATGTCAGTGGGGACAGGGAATGTCACGGGATCAGGGAATGTCACTGGGGACAGGGAATGTCAGTGGTGACAGGAATGTCACTGGGAAAGGGGAATGTCAGTGGGAACAGGGAATGTCACTGGGAACAGGGAATGTCACTGGGATCAGGGAATGTCACTGGGAATGTCAGTGGGGACAGGGAATGTCATGGGATCAGGGAATGTCATGGGAACAGGGAATGTCATGGGAACAGGGAATGTCACTGGGAATGTCATGGGAACAGGGAATGTCAGTGGGGACAGGGAATGTCACTGGGAACAAGGAATGTCAGTGGGGACAGGGAATGTCATGGGAACAGGGAATGTCATGGGAACAGGGAATGTCAGTGGGGACAGGGAATGTCAGTGGGATCAGGGAATGTCAGTGGGGAATGTCAGTGGTGACAGGGAATGTCATGGGATCAGGGAATGTCATGGGAACAGGGAATGTCATGGGAACAGGGAATGTCATGGGAACAGGGAATGTCACTGGGAAAGGGGAATGTCATGGGAACAGGGAATGTCATGGGAACAGGGAATGTCATGGGAACAGGGAATGTCACTGGGAACAGGGAATGTCATGGGAACAGGGAATGTCATGGGATCAGGGAATGTCATGGGATCAGGGAATGTCACGGTGCCCGTGTTGTTTGCAGGGCTGGTTGCTGTGGGAGAGAAGGCCCAGAAGAGGTCCGGCCATTACGTGGTGATGAAGGATCTCTCAGGTGAGTTGGGTGCCCGGATGGCTGCAGTGCCAGGGGCTGGCTGGGCACTGACCCTGCTGTCTGTGTGCCAGGGAAGCACCCGGTGTCTGCGCTGATGGAGATCTGCAACAAGAGGAGGTGGACGCCGCCCGAGTTCGTGCTGGTGGACGACAGTGGGCCTGATCACCGCAAGCATTTCATCTTCAAGGTGGGTCTGGGCTGCCTGCCCCTGTGCTGCTTTCTCTGTGCCAGGGGTGAAATCCATGTTTCTGTTTGATAGAAACACCTCACGGGGCTGGCTGAGGATGGTGGAGCCGTCTCGGTGCTGGAACGTGCAAGTCCTGTTCCTGGAAAGGCCAAACCGAGTCCCTGGAGCACTTTATTCTGGGATCCCAGGGCTGGAGCCCCTCTGAGGCCAGGCTTGGAGAGCTGGGGGTGCTCACCTGGAGGAGGGAAGGCTCCAGTGAGACCTCAGAGCTCCTTGCCGGCCCTAAAGGGGCTCCAGCAGAGCTGGAGAGGGACTGGGGACAAGGGCTGGAGGGGCAGGACGCAGGGAATGGCTTCCCTCTGCCCGAGGGCAGGGCTGGATGGGATCCTGGGAATTAGGAATTCCCTGGCAGGGTGGGCAGCCCGTGGCACAGGGAGCCCAGGGCAGCTGTTGCTGCCCCTGGGTCCCTGGCAGGGCCCGAGGCCGCTGGCGCTGGGAGCAGCCCTGCACGGTGCAAGGTGCCCCTGCCATGGCCGGGGTGGCACCGGCTGGGCCGTCAGGTCCCTGCCAGCCCCGAGCACGGTGGGATCCCCCGCAATGCCCTTGCTGGCAGGCAGCCACGGGGTGTGTGTCCCTAAAAAGGAGCTGCCCAGAGTGTGCCTGGGGCAGGCACGGCCCCCTCGCTAACCCCTGGTTCCCCCGTGCCAGGTGAGAGTCAATGGCAACGAGTACAGGCCCACCTTTGCCAGCCTTAACAAGAAGCACGCGAAAGCCACGGCGGCCACGGCGGCGCTGCAGGCCATGGGACTCGTACCAAAGGAAAGCATGGTCAATACCACCATGTTCAGGAGTGCCTCACACCGCTAAGCTTGGCTTTACTGGGACACTGGTTCTGAGCATTTTACTCTGCACAACAAATGGTATTTGCCCCTCTCATGTTGTAAATACATCGGCGATTCCCACCTTGTAAAAACTGTACAGACACCCGCAGGTTTTTTCTTTTGTACCATCCAAATGTATTTAAATCATACTTAGTTTTTGGTATGTTTATATTGTTTACATTAGTGATGTAATTATTTCTTAAACGACTAAATCAGACGACAGACTCTGGAGGCATCAGAAATCCAGACCCTTGGCTGAAGCTCCTGCAGTTCCTCTCCTGTCAGAGCGTTGACCCTTTCTTTGATACAGTTTTGTAGTGGCTGCAGAGTCCCCTGGGCTCGGGGGTGCTGGGGACACCCTGGGGCCGTGCCCGGGCGCTGCCCCCTCGGTGCCACCCCAGGGCACGGCCTGGCCCAGCCCCCCAGGGGCTGCCATTCCCAACCAGTGAATCCACTGCCTGATGCTGATTGTACGGATTTGTGGTTCATGTGAATTTTAAACTCTTTAACAAATCTACAACTGGATTTGGGGGGAGGGAGGGGGTAGAATGACGCTTCAATTGTTGTACCCAACTTGGTCAATAAAGCAGCACAAGTTCATAATCTTCACCCCTGGTCAGTAAGCAGTGATTGCAAGGGATGCCAAGCCAGGAAACAGGAATTTAAACTCGCCAAAATGCCTTCTGCAAGGAACACACACGTACAGAAGTGGCTTTGTGAGGATTCCCAACAGCCTTTGGGATGGCAGGAGCAGGTCAGGTGGTTTTTGTTAGTTTTGAACTTTTACAAAATAACTCCTTGGGATGCAATGTTCAGGATAAGGATCCTCTGCCCTCAAGGAGCCTGATGCAGAGTTTGGGCAGTTGGACAGCAGAGAGGATGTGGAAAGCTTTTCCTGCTTTTTATTCTTTATTTAAGAAGCATTAATCTTTGATCTGTGTGCACCCTCCCCGAGGGGTCTGAGTTAGGGGCGGGCTGCCGGCATTCCTGCACTGGGGTCCTTCAGGGGCTTGTCCCAGACAGGTCTGTGTGAGCTGTGAACCTGAGCAAACCCAGCCAGGGACCCCGTGGCCATGGGGGTCCATGGGGCTGAGGAATCCCTGGTGCCCAGAGCCCTGTGGGTCTGTCAGTGTCACAGAACGCGGAGTCTCCTTGCTCTGCAGGGACAAGGCTTGGTGTCCCTGTGCACCAGGGAGTTGGGCTTGGTTTGGAGGCACAAAAGCCCCTGTGAGTCTGTCCAAGCGCTCCGAAAATGCTTCAGTTGATCTTCATTTCATGGACGTTGTTGTCTTGAATTAAACTTTTTTCCCTTTGGCATCTCGCCTTTGGTCTCTGACTGAACGTGTGGAGCTCGTCCTGCAAGTGCCTGGGAGGGGGGAACTGCCAGGAGAGCTGGGGGGATCATCCTGGGGGTGCTGGGGCTGGAGCAGCTCCCTCCCTGTCCGGTTTTGGGCTGTTTGGATGGCCTGGAAAGGCCCGGGGTGGCCTTGGGGCAGCCGCGTTTCAAAGGAACAGAAGAGGCTTCAGTTCTTTTCTCGGTCTCGGTGTTTATTAATTGTTTATCTAAAAGATTTTCTCTGGGCCCGACAGAGCTCTGCTCAGCAGCCAGCCATGAGCACACTCCCTGCCCTCCGGGCGGTCACCTATCTTTATACCCATGGTTACGTGTACAATATTTATCATTTTTCCCCAATCCTTTTTATTTTTATTGCCCGGTGCACTTTTAGTAATGACCAATCCCAAAGTGCCACCATCACCACAGAAGATGGAGGAGAAGAAGAAGAAGAAGAAGGACAGGACACGCCCCAATTCCTCCATCTTACTTCTCTAAACCCCCCTGTACAGAAATCCTAAACCCTGTGTTTCACTCTCTAATTAACCAATCCCTTCACCATTCACCCCGGTGAAACCCTCCTGTCCTCATACAGGTGTCGTCTCCTGTGTGGGATCAAAGTCCAGCCACCAGACACTTCTGGAACATTCCAGGACTCCCGAGCCCCCCAAGGGTGCTCTCGGTGACACCTCAGGGCTGAGCTGCTGAGCTCCCACACCTCCCCACTCAGTGCCTCGGCAGAGCCCAGGCCCCGCAGCTGCTGAGGATTCTCTGCGTGGCAGCTCAGGGGTTACAGCTGGACAAATCACATTTGGGAATGTACAACCCCTGTACTTGTGTGCTTCCTTTTTCCATATCCCTGTTTCCCGTGCCTAAGGTAAAGAGCTGAGTTCTGTCCCAGCAGCAGAGAAATCCACTCCCACTAAAGACTCCATTTGAAAAATAACTACTCAGAAAGGTCTGGATTTCATGGCTTGAAGCTGAGGGGATCTGTGTGTTCCCTGGAGCCACATCCTTCAGGAACAGCCCTGCATCCTGGGAGAGCTGGGATTTGCTCCTGGGGCTGGCAGCTCACAGCAGTTCTGTAAAACCCAGAGTTCCTGCAGAGCTGCATCCCTGCTGGATCCTGGGCAGGACACTGACCCTGCTGGAGCCTGAGACAGACAGACAGACAGACAGACAGGCTCTGGGGGCAGAGGAAGCCATTGCTGGCCCAGGCTCAGGGTTGGGTTTGTGGGGCTTTGCTGGGTGATGCCAGAGCCCAGGGGCAGCAGCAGGGAGAGCTGAGCTTTGCTGCCCACGGCTTCACTTCAGTAACAAACACCAGATTATAGAAATGCACCTGGAGAGCACAAACAGAGTTGGTTCCACTTCCCACTCACCTGTGGCATTCCCTGCTGCAGGAATGTGCTCAGCCCAGAGCTGTGGGAAAGGGACACCTTCCCCAAAATGCCTGGGAGCCTCTCCCTGCAGGGAAACACTCGGGGCACCTGCTCAGACCCTGCTCCTCTTCCTCTGTCTCTGATCCATGGAATCCCTGGGGCTGGCACAGCCCTGCCAGCCCATGCAGTGCCAGCTGTGCCCACCTTGTGCCCAGCCCAGAGCACTCAGTGCCACCTCCAGGGCACACCTGCAGGGATGGGCACTGCAAAGCTCCCTGGGCAGCCCCTGCCAAGGCCTGGCACCCTTTCCTTGTGCCCAGGTGCTGCAGCCATTGGATTCCCCCAGGCTGTGGTTTGTAGGCCTGGGTGGGTGTGGGAGCTCTGACCTCCCTTCCTCCCTGTGGAGTTCCGAGATGGCCCCAGCCCAAGAGGTGCCACACACCAAGGTGCAGCTGCTGAGGGTGGCAGGGGCTGTGAACAGTCTGGGAAGGGGTTTGGCCAAACATTCCACCCATCCATGGGATCCCAGAAGGTTTGGGCTGGAAGGAACCTTAAAGCTCATCTGGTTCCTATCCCCTGCCCTGGGGGAGTTCAAGGTCTGACCTGGTTATGAGTTCCTGCTCCAAGCAGGAGCAGAAATTCCATGCTTGGAACAGAAGGGGAATACCAACCTGCCAGGGGCAAACCAGACCAATAAAACCACGGTTTATTTTAAAAACACTTTGTACAATAAAAAAGGAGATGTCCAAGGCCTTTCCCCTCCTTTCCCTCAAAGCCCTTGGAGGTTCCTGTGCAGCAGCTGTGTGGGTGTCCCTCCCACCCTGCCCCACGCCCGGCACCTGCAGCCCAGGGAGGGCGAGTCCTGCCCCAGGGCCCAGCAGCGTTCCTAGGCCTTCCAGGTGTAGCTGAAATCCTTCATCTCCAGCAGGCGGAGGGAGGATTTCCCCAGCGTGGGACACTGACTCAGCTGAGCCAGAGTCCGGGGGTGCAGCCCGCAGGCCGGCAGCTCCTGCTGCTCCTCCTCCTGTGGGGGCACCGGCACCGAGTGAGGCTTTGTGAGGGAAATCGCCCCGGGCAGTCCCGGTGTGCGCTCCCTGTCCCGGTGTGCGCTCCTGTCCCTGGCTGTCCTGAGCTGTCCCGGTGTGCCCTCCCCATCCCGGCCTGTCCCGGTGTGCCCTCCCCATCCCGGCTTTCCCAGTGTGCCCTCCCCATCCCGGCTGTCCCGGTGTGCATTGCCCATCCCGGCCTGTCCCGGTGTGCCCTCCCCATCCCGCCTGTCCCGGTGTGCCCTCCCCATCCCGGCTGTCCCGGTGTGCCCTCCCCATCCCGGCCTGTCCAGGTGTGCCCTCCCCATCCCAGGCAGTCCCGGTGTGCCCTCCCTGTCCCGGTGTGCGCTCCCTGTCCCCGTCCCGGTGTGCCCTCCCCATCCCGGCTGTCCCGGTGTGCGCTCCCTGTCCCGGTGTGCGCTCCCTGTCCCGGTGTGCCCTCCCTGTCCCGGTGTGCGCTCCCTGTCCCTGGCTGTCCTGGTGTGCCCTCCCCGTTCCCGGGCTGTCCCGGTGTGCATTGCCCATCCCAGGCAGTCCCGGTGTGCCCTCCCCATCCCAGGCAGTCCCGGTGTTCGCTCCCCTCACCTGGGGCGGGCCCGGGCTGGCGTTGAAGGCGGCGCTGGGCTCGTGGGGGCTGAGCAGGGCGCGGAAGGAGCCGCGCTGAGCCGGGCCCAGCAGCAGCGTCAGGGCGTGCAGGGCGTGCGGCAGGACGGGCCCCAGCACCTCCAGGCTGAACACGTCCTCAAAGCCGCCGGGCACCCGGGCACGGCCGCTGACAGTGCGGGCCTGGGGGCGGGGAGAGCAGCGCGGTCAGTGCTGCACAGCACAGCACAGCACAGCACAGCACAGCACAGCACTGCACAGCACAGCACAGCACAGCACAGCACAGCACAGCACAGCGCAGCGCAGCACAGCGCAGCACAGCACAGCACAGCACAGCACAGCACAGCACAGCACGGCACAGCACAGCACAGCGCAGCACAGCACAGCACAGCACAGCACAGCACAGCGCAGCACAGCACAGCACAGCACAGCACAGCACAGCACAGCGCAGCACAGCACAGCACAGCACAGCACAGCACAGCACAGCACAGCACAGCACAGCACAGCACAGCACAGCACAGCACGGCACAGCACGGCACAGCACAGCACAGTGCAGCACAGTGCAGCACAGCACAGCACAGCGCAGCACAGCACAGCACAGCACAGCACAGCACAGCACAGCACAGCCAGCACAGCACAGCACAGCACAGCACAGCACAGCACAGCACAGCACAGCACAGCACAGCACAGCACAGCACAGCACGGCACAGCACGGCACAGCACAGCACAGTGCAGCACAGCACAGCACAGCACAGCACAGCACAGCACAGCACAGCACAGCACAGCACAGCACAGCACAGCGCAGCACAGCACAGCACAGCACGGCACAGCACAGCACAGCACAGCACAGCACAGCACAGCACAGCACAGCACTGCACAGCACAGCACAGCACAGCACAGCACAGCACAGCACAGCACAGCACAGCACGGCACGGCACAGCACAGCACAGCACAGCACAGCACAGCACAGCACAGCACAGTGCAGCACAGCACAGCACAGCACAGCACAGCACAGCACAGCACAGCACAGCACAGCACAGCACGGCACAGCACAGCACAGCACAGCACAGCACAGCACAGCACAGCACAGCACAGCACAGCACAGCACGGCACGGCACGGCACGGCACGGCACGGCACAGCACAGCACTGCACAGCACAGCACAGCACAGCACAGCCAGGAACCGGCACCGCTCTGGCACCACAGGCCACGGCCCCACTGAAAATGGAAACACTTCTCAGTGCTGCCCACTCCCTGTGCAATGCATGAGGCTTTACTGTCCCTGTAACAACTCCTAAAATGTGTCCCTGCACTGCAGGAATGCTGTAGGGATTGGGAAGTGCCCAAGAACTTCTCTGCTGGAACAAGCAGCTGATCCTGTTCTTACTGGGAAGAAAATTGGGTTAGATATAGGGAAAGAATTCTTGGCTGTAGGGTGGGGAAGCCCTGGCCCAGCTGGGCCTGCCCCTGGATCCCTGGAAGTGTCCAAGGTCAGGCTGGATGAGCCTTGGAACAACCTTGGATAGTGGAAGGTGTCGCTGGCCATGGCAGGGGTTGGTCCCTCCCAATCCAAACCATTCCTGCAGGAACAGAAGGGGAGCTCTGGCTCAGGGGCTCCTCCTGCAAGGGGCTGGGATGGTCTGAGAGCCCATAAGAGCTGGGGAGAATCCTAACAACACTTTCCCTATGGGCAGCCCTGCACAGCCTCTTGTCTATTGGGAGGTGAGGAAGGGGATGCAGGGATGTCAGTTCAGAGCAGGGATGTCAGTTCAGGGCAGGGATGTCAGTTCAATGCAGGGATGTCAGTTCAATGCAGGGATGTCAGTTCAATGCAGGGATGTCAGTTCAGGGCAGGGATGTCAGTTCAATGCAGGGATGTCAGTTCAGGGCAGGGGGGTCAGTTCAATGCAGGGATGTCAGTTCAGGGCAGGGATGTCAGTTCAATGCAGGGATGTCAGTTCAGTGCAGGGATGTCAGTTCAATGCAGGGATGTCAGTTCAGGGCAGGGATGTCAGTTCAATGCAGGGATGTCAGTTCAGTGCAGGGATGTCAGTTCAATGCAGGGATGTCAGTTCAGTGCAGGGATGTCAGTTCAATGCAGGGATGTCAGTTCCCGGTGCAGCAGGGAGTCAGTTCAAAGCAGGGAGTCAGTTCAATGCAGGGATGTCAGTTCAGGGCAGGGATGGGCAGTTCAGTGTATGGGAGTCAGTTCAAGTCAGTTCAATGGCAGGGATGTCAGTTCAAGGCAGGGGGTCAGTTCAGGGCAGGGATGTCAGTTCAATGCAGGGGGGTCAGTTCAGGGCAGGGATGTCAGTTCAATGCAGGGGGGTCAGTTCAATGCAGGGATGTCAGTTCAATGCAGGGGGGTCAGTTCAATGCAGGGATGTCAGTTCAGTGCAGGGGAGGGGGTCAGTTCAATGCAGGGGGTGTCAACAGGGGTATTCAAAGCAGGGATGTCAGTTCAAGGCAGGGGGGTCACAGTTCAATGCAGGGGGGTCAGTTCAATGCAGGGGGTCAGTTCAATGCAGGGATGTCAGTTCAATGGCAGGGGGGTCAGTTCGCAGGGCAGGGATGTCAGTTCAGGGCAGGGATGTCAGTTCAATGCAGGATGTCAGTTCAATGCAGGGATGTCAGTTCAATGCAGGGGGGTCAGTTCAATGTCAGGGGATGTCAGTTCAGGGCAGGGATGTCAGTTCAATGCAGGGATTCCAGTTTCAATGCAGGATGTCAGTTCAGTGCAGGGATGTCAGTTCAATGCAGGGATGTCAGTTCAGGGCAGGGATGTCAGTTCAGGGCAGGGAGGTCAGTTCAGGGCAGGGATGTCAGTTCAGGGCAGGGATGTCAGTTCAATGCAGGGATGTCAGTTCAGGCAGGGGGTCAGTTCATGCAGGGATGTCAGTTCATGCAGGGATGTCAGTTCAATGCAGGGATGTCAGTTCAGGGCAGGGATGTCAGTTCACGGGCAGGATGTCAGTTCATGGGCAGGGATGTCAGTTCATGCAGGGATGTCAGTTCATGCAGGGGATGTCAGTTCAATGCAGGGATGTCAGTTCAATGCAGGGATGTCAGTTCAGGGCAGGGATGTCAGTTCAATGCAGGGGGTCAGTTCAATGCAGGGCTGTCAGTTCAGGCAGGGATGTCAGTTCAATGCAGGGGGGTCAGTTCAATGCAGGGATGTCAGTTCAGTGCAGGGATGTCAGTTCAATGCAGGGGTCAGTTCAATGCAGGGATGTCAGTTCAATGCAGGGATGTCAGTTCAATGCAGGGATGTCAGTTCAGTGCAGGGATGTCAGTTCAATGCAGGGATGTCAGTTCAATGCAGGGATGTCAGTTCAATGCAGGGATGTCAGTTCAATGCAGGGATGTCAGTTCAATGCAGGGATGTCAGTTCATGCAGGGAGTCAGTTCAATGCAGGGATGTCAGTTCATGCAGGGATGTCAGTTCAATGCAGGGATGTCAGTTCAGTGCAGGGGGGTCAGTTCAATGCAGGGATGTCAGTTCAGTGCAGGGATGTCAGTTCAGGGCAGGGATGTCAGTTCAATGCAGGGATGTCAGTTCAGGGCAGGGGGGTCAGTTCAGTGCAGGGATGTCAGTTCAATGCAGGGATGTCAGTTCAATGCAGGGATGTCAGTTCAGGGCAGGGATGTCAGTTCAATGCAGGGATGTCAGTTCAATGCAGGGATGTCAGTTCAGGGCAGGGGGGTCAGTTCAGTGCAGGGATGTCAGTTCAGGGCAGGGATGTCAGTTCAATGCAGGGATGTCAGTTCAATGCAGGGGGGTCAGTTCAATGCAGGGATGTCAGTTCAGGGCAGGGATGTCAGTTCAGTGCAGGGATGTCAGTTCAGTGCAGGGGGGTCAGTTCAATGCAGGGATGTCAGTTCAATGCAGGGATGTCAGTTCAATGCAGGGAGGTCAGTTCAATGCAGGGATGTCAGTTCAATGCAGGGATGTCAGTTCAGTGCAGGGATGTCAGTTCAGGGCAGGGGGGTCAGTTCAGGGCAGGGATGTCAGTTCAATGCAGGGATGTCAGTTCAGTGCAGGGATGTCAGTTCAGGGCAGGGATGTCAGTTCAGGGCAGGGATGTCAGTTCAATGCAGGGATGTCAGCTCAATGCAGGGATGTCAGTTCAATGCAGGGATATCAGTTCAGTGCAGGGATGTCAGTTCAGGGCAGGGGGGTCAGTTCAGGACAGGGGGGTCAGTTCAGTGCAGGGATGTCAGCTCAATGCAGGGATGTCAGCTCAATGCAGGGAGGTCAGTTCAATGCAGGGATGTCAGTTCAATGCAGGGATGTCAGTTCAATGCAGGGATGTCAGTTCAATGCAGGGATGTCAGTTCAGGGCAGGGATGTGTTGCAGGGATTTAGGAACAGGCTGTGCCTGCACACAAGGTGCTGACTCAGGCATCAGCCAGAAGCCCCCGCTGTGGTGCCCGAGGAACCCCCCGAGGCAGGGGCTGATCCCCGGGTAAGGAATGGCTCCCTGCCCACTCCCGGCCCGCCGTGCCCTCCTCACCTTGAGCGTGTGCAGGGTCCCGCCCCGGAAGGCCACCGGGGACAGCAGCGTCGGGGGCAGCCCCGCCTGCGGCCCCGCCACGGCCACCAGGCTGCGGCAGCTGATGAGGAAATTGAGCAGCCTGAAGGTGTTGCTGCCCCTCACCAGCACCAGCGACTCGGGCCTGTGATCCACCTGCACCTCGTGCTTCTCCCTGCGCCTGGAGCCCAGTCAAGGGAAAGCCACGGAGCCCTGGGGAGCATCCATGGGCCAGAAAGGTGGAGCTGGGAGCCCTCCCTCAGCCCGTCTGACCAAAATCCCCAAACACAAACCCCACCCAGCTGTGCCCCCACCCACATCTGCTCTTCAGATATTAAACAGCATCTTAATCCTGGCTTCAACTCCTAGAAATACTTGCAAAGTAACTAAAAAGAAAATGCAGTATCTCATCACGTGCAGGAACGTGAGGATTCATACTTGTAAGAGTTCTCAAAAACTTCTACAGAACTCAAATGCACCACAGCACTGGAAAAGCTGCAGGGTTTGCCCGTGTGACACATCTGGAAGATCAGAGGAAGGATACATTTGGATAGAAATGGTGTCTGGTTTCTTCACCTTGTCTTGGACTCCCATCTCCTCAAGCCAAGAGAAGCTTCCATCATCATCGTCATCGCTGGGAGCCGGTTCCCTGCGACACAGGATCAGTGTTAGCAGGGCAGTGCCTCTGAGGGAGCTTTTCCAAAGGGACTGTGCAGGAGCCTGGGGATGCCCCTGAATTCCAGCACTGCACAGCTGTGGGAAATGGAAAGATAGAAACTTCCACAGATTCGGGAGGGTTTGGGCCTTGGAATGAGCATGGATTGATGCAAAAATAAAGAACATTATTAAGTAGAATAACAGATGTTAAGAACAAAAAACAGACATTAAGTATAAAAAGCATAAACTTATTTTCTATAGTTGTAAGTAAGAATATGCTTTAAATAAGTGAGAAACTGTATTGATAAAATGGTGAAGGGTTTATACTGTAAGGGTGTGGTTGTACAGAGTAACTAAGAGTTCAGAAGTTATAACAGAAGCACATGTGTGTAGGTGAGTTAGACACCCATTGAATAAAAGTATCCACAGTAAGTAAAGGTGATAGGTTAGAAATGCAAAATAAGAAATGCAAAAAGTTCTGTATTGCCTTCTAACAAAGAAACTTGTAACTACTTTGAGCTATGGTCGAATGCTTGCTCCTCTGAAATCTCAGAGCCTCTGAGATGTTTATCTGATCAATGAATCTATGGCTGAATGCTTGCTCCTCTGAAATCTCACGGCCTCTGAGCTGGTGTTTATGTGAGCAATGAATGGATGCCGGCCCCTTCCCTCTATGCCAGTGCCCACAGCATTGTCACTCACCCCACATCCTCCACACTGCTGCCCGCTCTGATGCCCTCAGCTGTCTCTGTCTCCAGACTCTCCTCAGAGTTTTTCTGTTTCCTGGCTCCACTTTCCTCCAGCAGAGGCAAGGAGAACTCTATGCCTGTGGTGAGGGGAGGCAGCAGTGAGGGGCTGTGTGCCAGCCCCGTGCCCATCCCCATCCCCATTTCCCTTACCCTTGGCGCGCATGGCATGGCACAGGCCGAGCGTGGTGCGGGCAATGGCGGCCGTGTGCCAGCCCTGACCTATCCCCATCCCTGTCCATGCCCACCCCCATTTCCCTTACCCTTGGTGCGCAGGGCATGGCACAGGCCGAGCGTGGTGCGGGCAATGGCGGCCGTGTGCCAGCCCTGACCTATCCCCATGCCCAGCGGGTACCCTTACCCTCAGCACACATGATGTGGCGCAGGCTGCGCGTGGTGGGCACGATGGCGGCCGTGTGCCAGCCCTGTGCCCATGCCCATCCCCATGCCCATTTCCCTTACCCTCGGCGCGCATGGCGTGGCACAGACCGTGCATGGTGGGCACGATGGCGGCCGTGTGCCAGTCCTGCCCATCCCCATCCCTGTGCCCATGCCCATCCCAGTTCCCTTACCCTCGGCGCGCATGGCGTGGCACAGACCGTGCATGGTGGGCGCGATGGCGGCCGTGTGCCAGCCCTGCCCATCCCCATGCCCATCCCCGTGCCCAGTTCCCTTACCCTCGGCGCGCATGGCGTGGCACAGACCGTGCATGGTGGGCACGATGGCGGCCGTGTGCCAGCCCTGTGCCCATCCCCGTGCCCATCCCCGTGCCCAGTTCCCTTACCCTCGGCGCGCATGGCGTGGCGCAGGCCGCGCGTGGTGGGCGCGATGGCGGCCGTGTGCCAGCCCTGCCCATCCCCATGCCCATGCCCAGCGGGTACCCTTACCCTCGGCGCGCATGGCGTGGCACAGGCCGCGCGTGGTGGGCGCGATGGCGGCCGTGTGCCAGCCCTGCCCATCCCCATGCCCATCCCCATGCCCATCCCCATGCCCATTTCCCTTACCCTCGGCGCGCATGGCGTGGCGCAGGCCGCGCGTGGTGGGCGCGATGGCGGCCGTGTGCCAGCCCTGTGCCCATCCCCATGCCCATTCCCATTTCCCTTACCCTCGGCACGCATGGCGTGGCACAGGCCGCGCATGGTGGGCGCGATGGCGGCCGTGTGCCAGCCCTGCCCATGCCCATCCCCATGCCCATCCCCGTGCCCATTTCCCTTACCCTCGGCGCGCATGGCGTGGCGCAGGCCGCGCGTGGTGGGCGCGATGGCGGCCGTGGGCTCGGCGCTGCCCGCCAGCCCCGCGGCGCGGAACAGCACCGAGAACTGCGCCGAGCACACGTAGAAGTAGGGGCAGAGGCGCGCCCGCAGCAGCTGGTACAGAGAGGTGAAGCTCACCGACCTGCCAGGGAACACAGCGCTGGCACCGCTGGCAGGGCCCCTGCCCTGAGAGGGAATGGGGACAGGGCATGCAGGGACAGGACACGGGAATGGCTCCCAGTGCCAGAGGGCAGGGATGGATGGGAGATTGGCAATGAGGAATTGTTGTCTAGGAGGGTGGGCAGGGCTGGGATGGAACTCCATCCCTGGACCCCTGGCAGTGCCCAAGGCCAGGTTGGACACTGGGGCTGGGAGCAGCCTGGCACAGTGAAAGGTGTCCCTGCCATGGCAGGGGTTGAGATGTGATGATCCCTAAGCTCCCTTCCAACCCACACCGTGCCATAACCCTGTGATTAATTAAAATCTGCTCACCTCACACCCACCCAGCCATCAGGCCGCACTCACCAGTCACTCATGAGCACTTGCTGCAGGGCCTCATCCTGTGCCCAGGGACAGGCCCTCCCGGCCATGCTCCTGTCCGCCCCGAGGCGGGGGAAGAGCGGCAGCCAGGGCAGCGAGGGGTGCAGCCAGTAGAGCAGGCTCTGCTGGAAGGCACAGCGCAGCTCCGAGCACAGCCGCGGCTCCTGCGGGGCGCAGGGCGGGTGAGGGGCACGGCAGAGCTGCGGAGCGCGGAGCTGCAGCCCCAGGCACCCGCCCGGCCCTCACCTGCACGCTCCGGGGCAGCGAGGCCGCCGCGGCCCGGCAGTGCTGAGCCACCCCCTGCGCCTCCTCGTGGCCTTTCAGGTGTTCTGCCCACGTGAAGGGCTGCGAGGACATGAAGAGAACGCGCGTTTTAATGCTCCAGTCTGCGGGGAATTCCTGGCGCGGCGAGGAGGGAGCTTTGGGTACGGCGAGAGGGGAATGAAGGTCCTGAGCAAGCAGAAACAGCATCCGTTAACTCGCAGAACATTCAACCTGTTCACAGGCTGACAGGTATTTTTTTATTATTTATTCTATATTTATTATTTATATATTATTTATTCTATAGTATTTAATATTTATATTATGTACTATTATTATTATATTCTTATTTATATATTTTTTTATGCATTATCATTTTGATTCTTTTGCTCAGCACCAGATTCGAACATAAACACTCCATTCTATTGCCTATAAAACCACATTGAGCTGACAGTTATTATTTAATATATTATTATATTATTTATTCTATAGTATTTAATATTTATATTATATACTATTATTATTATATTCTTATTTATATATTCTTTTATGCATTATCATTTTGATTCTTTTGCTCAGCACCAGATTCGGACATAAACACTCCATTCTATTGCCTATAAAAACCACATTGAGCTGACAGTTATTATTTAATATATTATTATATTATTTATTCTATTATTATTATTTAATATTTATATGATATTATATACTATTATTATTATATTCTTATTTATATATTCTTTTATGCATTATCATTTTGATTCTTTTGCTCAGCACCAGATTCGAACATAAACACTCCATTCTATTGCCTATAAAACCACATTGAGCTGACAGTTATTATTTAATATATTATTATTTATTCTATTATTATTAAATATTTATATATTATATACTATTATTATTATATTCTTATTTATGTATTATTTTATGCATTATCATTTTGATTCTTTTGCTCAGCACCAGATTCGAACAAAAACACTCCATTCTATTGCCTATAGAACCACATTGAGCTGACAGTTATTATTTAATATTATATTATTTATTCTATTATTATTATTTAATATTTATATGATATTATATTCTTATTTATATATTATTTTATACATTATTATTTTGATTCTTTTGCTCAGCACCAGATTCGAACAAAACCACTCCATTCTATTGCCTATATAAATAATATATTTAATATATTATTATATTATTTATTCTATAGTATTTAATATTTATATGATTTTATATACTATGATTATTATATTCTTATTTATATATTATTTTATACATTATTATTTTGATTCTTTTGCTCAGCACCAGATTCGAACATAAACACTCCATTCTATTGCCTATAAAACCACATTGAGCTGACAGTTATTATTTAATAGATTATTATATTATTTATTCTATTATTATTAAATATTTATATGATATTATATTCTTATTTATATATTATTTTATACATTATTATTTTGATTCTTTTGCTCAGCACCAGATTCGAACAAAACCACTCCATTCTATTGCCTATAGAACCATACGACAGGCCTTGCACTCATTACTCCTTCCAACAGTATAAACTAGGAACAAATAAAAAGCTAAATTATTAAAACAAAAAAGCCCTGAGCCTGATGTTTATGAAGGCAAGAATTTCCATGCCAAAATGGTTATTTCATTTCATCCTCTCCTGGTGACTGTAAGGTCACAAGCTGAACAAAGCCCTAGGCACCTCCAAGACAGTTTGTTCTCTTTTTTCTATCCTTCCAATTTAGTTTGAACTTCAGTTTCTGCACCTAGAACAACATTAGAGAGTGTCTATTGAAACCCTGTTTGAATTTCAAGGGCTGGTTTTCAGGAATTCTTGCTTTCCTATGTGCCTGATGAAGTGCTCCATTTCTGTAGCTGAGAACCAGACTGCAGGAGGTCTGTCTGGTGAAAAACATCCTCATCTCAACTACATACAAAACTAGGAAACAGTAAAATTATAGTCAGGAAAACTGAAAGAAAACAACCTGTCCATGGAACTACAACAGCAGTGAGGTCAGGCAGAAGGCTGGGTTTAGAAGACTGTCACCAGAACAGGAAACATCAATGTAAGAAATTTCCTTGAATACTGACATTTCAGTACATTCTTTTATGCAAAGATGGGCCACCAAATACCAAGTGAAACAGTTTCAGCTTTCTGTGTGCCCTGAGAACAGATGGAATGTTTTCAGCAGCGTGCGCTGTTTCATACCTGGCTTAGGGCGAGGATGTCGGAACTTTCAGCAGGCTCCGCTCTCCCGGGGGGCTTCTCCTCACAGGCCGGCTCTAAAAACTGAATGAAAGAGCAGCATGAGGCACAGCACAAAGGAGCACCGGGCTGGTCATTTTAAACACTGCCCTTGCAGTGACATTTCCCGAGTGACCCTCAGCACCCCGGGCCGCAAACAAACCCGGCTCGGGGCGAGCACAAGATCCGCATCCAGAGCTGAGCAACAGCCTGAGCCCAGCAGGGCCTTGGTGGAGCCGGGGGCGAGCCCGGGGCTGCATCGGGAAGGGGCTGAGGGGCTGGGGGCCATGGCTGAGGGCGATGCCCGAGGGCTGAGAGCAGAGGACCCCGCTGCCAGGGCTCGGTCCCACCTGCCAGAAGGGCACTGCCGATGGATCCCCGCCCGCGGGGGTCGCTGCTGGAGGCTGAGGGGCGGCCGCCGCCCGCCGCGGAGCGTTGTCCAGGCTGGAGAAGGGGTTGCGGCGGCGGGCGGCCCCAGAGCCCCGCGGGGCCGGGGCGGCGGCGGCTTCCGCGGCTCCGTCGGAGTCGCTCCTCCGCACAGGACGTTTGCGCTTCAGCCGCAGCAGCGCCGGCGGCTTCTTGAAGCCGGGCGAGTGCCCGGGCTCGGCAGGGGCGGCCATGGCCGAGCGGGACCCGGAGGAGCCGCGCTCCGGTCTTGGCGCCAAAGAGCGCCCGCTCCGCCCCGGGGCGGTGCTGAGGGAGCGGCGCCGCCATTGCTGCCGCCCCCAGGGGCTCTGAGGGGAGCGCGGCTCCCGCCAGCCCCGCTCCGTCCGCACCGGCCACACAAACACGGAGCACAAAGACAGACGGCGCTGAAATTGTGTCCGTGCCTTGCCAAATGCACCCGGACAGCGGCCCCAGGGCCTGGGCTCGGCTGCGGCAGCATCGCCACACGGCTGCCCCAGGGCCAAATCCCCTGTGCCCATACCGGGGCCGGGGATGTGCGATGGCACACGAACCACGCGGGGTTCAGCCTCTCTGGGAGAAAGAAACGAGTGTTTGAGGCTATTTGGGAGAGAAAACTACACTCGATGTTGTACAGGGAGTTCAAAAGGCATAACAAATACTAGAGAAGTATTAGACATCCATGTGGTTCAAAAGGCATAAAGAGGTAGTCAGGAGCAAGAATTTTACCGACAAAAGATTTAATAAAAGAAAAACGATACTTTTAAAAGATCTTTCGTCTGCAGTTTTGTCCCTGCTTGAGCTTGGTTTTTTAAACTTACTATCTTACTTCATCTGCTTTCTTTTGGAAACATTGAAGCAAAAGTGAGCAACACCAGGGAAACACCAGCAGCTGGCTCCAAGGCTGCAGAATGGCTGTGCAGCTCCCACAGGACTGCCACGCTTCAGCCGGGCACAAAAGCCCCTCTCCTTTCCCACAAGGAGTAAAATCAGAGCTCCTCTGGATTTCCTAGGCTTGCCCTGCATCACTGATCCAGAACCTCCTCCAAGTGTGGTGAGTGAGAGGAGACAAAAAAAGGGTGCTTCTGGTTGTTTCCTCTCAAATTTTCCCACTGACACAGCTTTGAAGTGACCATGTCCATGGTTTGAGTGATCCACAGCAAAAATGAGCAACACAGCTGAAAGAGAAAAAGTATTTTTGCTCTCGAATCAGAGCATGTAGGGAGGCACATGCTTTGAGGAAAGCAAAATGCAGTTCCTTCCCCACTGCTGACTTTCAGACAGGCCACGATCATGGATAATGCTGGAGAGACAGATCTGGGCTATGCTGAGGTTAAAAGAGGGAAAATGAACATGCACAAGCTACACAAAGTGCCTCAAACACCTGACTCACACAATTCCACCAGCCTGGGGACTCTGGATTGCTGCCTTAGTGCTGAGAGGAAGGGAAAGAGCTGGGGGAAACTCCTGCTGTCAGTACCACGTCCTTCCCATCTGGCACCCTCCCAACCTCGATAACTTTGCCTGTCCTTCAACTGAGCAACAATTTTAAATGTGGATTAAGATCTTTAAGTGTAGCATTCAGTCTCAGTGCATCCAAAAGCAAAAGGTAACTATAAAAGTAACTACTGGTAGGGGTTGGAGACAAAAGACTAATAAAAACATCTTTTTTTCCCTCTTTAATCTCTTAGGGTTGAAAACCAACAGTGACTAGAGTTTTCCTGTAGATGTTTCTGACATTTTAAAATATGGCAGAGCAGACAAGATTTTCATGTTAAGGCTGCTTCTTTAGAAGCTGCTGATGGGAACATTCTGCTTAAGGGAATTTAAAAACCCTGAAGTCATGGAAGCTTCAGAGACCATTTGAGCTGAGGTACAAAGAATGTTTAAATTCTCTTCACTGCCTGCAAGTGTACACTGATTTATTCCACAAACACATTTCTTTATCTTTCCCAGCTGAGAAATCAGAAGTTGTGTGTCAGAACTGGATGACTTGTCTCTTTCTTGCTTGATTCTTCTGAACTATTTCCATGGAAACTTTGGCTTCATACAATGGGATGGGTTCATCCAGCTGAGGCCTGAAATGAAACAGTAAAAAGTGCTGGTGAGCACACTCAGACCACAGAAATATCACAGGACAGACTTTACTTTCACTGTGTCAGCCTCCCTCCTCACACAAAGTAACAGGCTTATGGCTTTGCTCCAGTGCACAGAAGAAGGGAAAAGCCCCAGAGCAAACAGGAGCCCCAAATAAATGAAAATAGATCCTTCTTGCAGGGGAAAAAGGGGTGGTGGGGAGGGTTCTGCTCAGCAGCAGTTGTTACCCTGCTTTAGGGATCTCCCATTCCCACCTCACTATGGGAATCTTCCCATAACTTCCTGAAGCTCTGCTCAGGAGTGTTAGTGCTGGCCAGAGTTTTCTGCTTCTAATGCTGAATTTAAAAACCCACAAAAATCTCCACATTGCAGGGGGATAGAATATAAGAAAATAAAGACAGTGTAGAAAGAAATCTCACCCCTAAGGAGCTGCAGCCGGGCCAATTATCAAAGATCAGGAACAGACCTGACTTTACCAGGCCACAGCTGTACCCAATGAGAAGCAGATGCTATAAAAGAGTGGGGTGGTGTTAGGAAGGGAACTGGAGTTAGTTGGGTGCTTTGTGAAGGAGAAAGAGTCAGTGCTCTGAGGAGATGCCCGTGAGAAACACCAAGAAGGTGTGAAACTTTTGCAAAAAGGATACAGCACTATGGAACCCCTGCAATAAGATGACAACACCACGTCTCTCACCTGAAAATGCCATTTGATAATTTGTCCATGATATCTTCCAGGATGGGTATCCAAGAGGACTGTTAAGGAACAATAGAGCTGGAGAGAAATCTCTTTATAATCACCTGTGCTGGTCACAGGCCTGTACTGATACAAACTCAGCAAGATCAAGGCAAAATGAACCTCAATTCCAGGCTTTAGATCAGATTTTTTGCACTTGTTTCTCTATCAGAAACCTCCTTTCCTGAAATAGGATGCAGAAATGAAATATGGAATATTTCAATTATTTCAATATGAAAATCTTCAGTATTTCAATATGAAACACAAGTGCAGCCTGCACTAGTACAACATCAATCAATCATTAATCAATGGCACTTTTTGTGCAGAATGAAGAGAATTTTGGGACCGGGTAGCTGTTGTGACAGGTTATACAAGTACCTGATAAAAAGCCAAAATGGAGTTGGGAACACAGCAGAGGCTGGGAATTCTTGGAGCACACTGCCTTGTGAGGGGTCTGTGAGTTAATGACACCAGCCAAGACAGCCCAATACAAGGAGCTGTATTTAATCAGTCTTTGTATGAAACCCAAACAAGGTTCATCCTTCATTTTAAGGGCAATCAGGCTGATACTTGGAGCTCAGGTTCTTTTAAAAAGTGATCAATTTGTGATTTCTTCAGATGACTTTAATGCCAGATGCTCCAGAATTTCACAAGATATACAAATTCCTAAAGCCAAAAGCACCCAAACCTTCCAAGGCTGAAAATGTCCTGCCCAGGGAGCTCAGTCCAGCTGCACCAAATGTAGGAGATATTCCTTTTCCTGTTCCCAACCAACCTTGTGCCTCCATAAATTTCATGTACAAAACAAATCAGTACATTTTCTGTACATTGAAAATAAAGGAGAAGTTAGGAAGCCAAAACAATTCTACTTTTGCAGTGAACACGAGTGCATTAAGTTTACAGGTGATGCATCTAATGCCCAAAAGCACAACAGCTAAAAAAAAAATCCAAAATGTCTCTTGCATAAAATAAAATCCTATAGAGTCAAATCTTCAATTAATTGGTTCAATAATGAACCAAAACACTGCGTTTTTTTTCCCAATGGGTGTTTTGCAGCACTGCTTTTAATGAAGCTTGTAGGGCCATTTCCAAGGCCAGGTTGGACACTGGGGCTTGGAGCAGCCTGGGGCAGTGGAAGGTGGCACTGCATGAATTTCAAGGTCCCTTGCAACCCAAACCAGTGTGGGATTCCACAATGAATTTAAAAGGAATGCAGAAAATCCCTTAAAACCTGAGTGTCTCCCATCTGTTATCTCCTGCTTTCAGCTGGCTGGCAGCACTGAGCACAGGAGAACCTCTCAGTGGGATCTCCCAGCTGTGCTTTCACTCCTTCCAGCAGTGACAATTCCACAGCACCACCAAAGGATATCGAGATACTTCCCCTGCTGCACATTGGACAAGTTCCACACCTCCTCGTTCAGGAAGGACACTGTGGCTCCCTTAAGGAACAAGGAATGGCTGTCTGGAGGATCCAGCTGAAGCAAATGGAAGAAAAATGTTATTTAGTTACATTTCCCCATACAAATATAAAGGTTAAATGGTTATTTTATAGAGATGGTTAAACCAAACAAAAAAAGAGAGTGTCAGTGTAACAGTGGCAGCTTGAAACAACAGTTTCATGTGTCTGTCTGTCTGTTTGCTGTGGGACCAGCTCCTCCCTGCACAGGCCCCTTTACCTGCAGGTTCCTCTCGGTGGTTATCCAGCGTCCCCCGACCCCGAGCAGGGTGATGATGTCGTGCTTGTGAGGCAGCAGCTGGCACCTGGAAGCTGGTTCATCTTCAGCACTGTACAGCCTCACTGGGAGGGAGAACAAATTCCTCTGAGCTCAGCAGGAAATGTGCAAAATTCAGTTTGTATTTATTGCCGCACCTTTCAGTGGAACTCTGAGGTTTTTTTGTTGTTTCAGCTGAAAATGGTTGAAAACTCTGAATTTATTATCTCATTTATACCCTGAGTATTTTATGTACTTTACTCAGAATAATATAATAGCTCTGAAGTTACTATTCAGAGGAATATTTTGTTTATATTCATATTCATAATACTGTATAGTAACAATATAGACTGTGATACAGAATATTACCTATATTATACTATATTGGAGTATACTATAATATATATACTATATAATATATATACTATAATATAGTATATTACATATATTATACTGTATTATATAGTATATAACATAATAGTACATATTACACATAATATTGTATACTATACATCATACACTATATATAAGATAATATATATAATCTATAGTATATATAACTTAATGCATAATGTAAAAAACACCAAATATAACTATAAAATATAGTATATTATACTATATCTATTGTAGTATATATAATGTAAATTATTATATAATTTAAATTTACAAATTATACATCTAGATACTATTATATATTTAAATAGTATTATATACTTACATACCATTATATAAAAATATATATCAGCAGTATCTTATATATCAAATATACAATAATAGTAATAAATATATATAATATCTAGTATAATGATATTTTATTTACATAACTCTAAATAGTAACTTCAGGGATTTCATCTATTAGAGTTGGTTTCCAATAGAGGTTGACAGTGCTGTTAATTAATCAGGGTTAATTTCTGTATTCAAACAAGGCAGCAAACTCTCTAGAGCCATTTTTAATTTCCAGTTTCAAAGAGAGGACTATTTCAGCCCCATTCAGCAGCTGCCTGGGAGGTGCTGGCAGGCAGCAGTGGGTGCCAGAGCAGCTCTGGCAATGAGGGGACGCCACTGCCAGGCATTGGAATATCACCAATATAACTGGGTGGGATGTGCCTGAGCTTGTCTGGCCCTTGGAGCTGGACCAAATAGTGGCACTGTGGGGTTTGACCCACAGACACTTTTGGCTGTGGGTGTGTGGTGTTTGACCCCAGGGACATTTTGGCTGTGGGTGTGTGGTGTTTGACCCCACAGACACTTTGGGCTGTGGGTGTGTGGTGTTTGACCCCACAGACACTTTGGGCTGTGGGTGTGTGGTGTTTGACCCCACAGACACTTTGGGCTGTGGGTGTGTGGTGTTTGACCCCACAGACACTTTTGGCTGTGGGTGTGTGGTGTTTCACCCCACAGACACTTTTGCCTGGCTGGGTGTGTGGTGTTTCACCCCACAGACACTTTTGGCTGTGGGTGTGTGGTGTTCCACCCCACAGACATTTTGGGCTGGCTGGGTGTGTGGTGTTTCCCCCCACAGACACTTTGGGCTGTGGGTGTGTGGTGTTTCACCCACAGACACTTTTGGCTGTGCAATGTGTGGTGTTTGACCCCACAGACACTTTGGGCTGGTGGGTGTGTGGTGTTTCACCCCACAGACACTTTTGGCCAGCTGGGTGTGTGAGGTTTCACCCCACAGACACTTTTGGCTGTGGGTGTGTGGTGTTTGACCCCACAGACACTTTGGGCTGTGGGTGTGTGGGGTTTGACCCCACAGACACTTTGGGCTGTGGGTGTGTGGGGTTTGACCCCACAGACACTTTGGGGGTGGGTGTGTGTTTGACTCCAGGGACACTTTGGGCTGTGGGTGTGTAGTGTTTTACCCACAGACACTTTGGGCTGTGGGTGTGTGGTGTTTCACCCCACAGACACTTTGGGCTGTGGGTGTGTGGTGTTTCACCCCACAGACACTTTGGGCTGGCTGGGTGTGTGGTGTTTGACCCCACAGACACTTTGGGCTGTGGGTGTGTGGTGTTTGACCCCACAGACACTTTGGGCTGTGGGTGTGTGGTGTTTGACCCCACAGACACTTTGGGCTGTGGGTGTGTGGTGTTTCACCCCACAGACACTTTGGGCTGTGGGTGTGTGGTGTTTCACCCCACAGACACTTTGGGCTGGCTGGGTGTGTGGTGTTTCTCCCCACAGACACTTTTGCCTGGCTGGGTGTGTGGTGTTTGACCCCACAGACACTTTGGGCTGTGGGTGTGTGGTGTTTCACCCCACAGACACTTTGGGCTGTGGGTGTGTGGTGTTTCACCCCACAGACACTTTGGGCTGTGGGTGTGTGGTGTTTGACCCCACAGACACTTTGGGCTGTGGGTGTGTGGTGTTTCACCCCAGGGACATTTTGGGCTGGCTGAGTGTGTGGTGTTTCACCCCACAGACACTTTGGGCTGCTGGGTGTGTGGTGTTTCACCCCACAGACACTTTTGGCTGTGGGTGTGTGGTGTTTCACCCCACAGACACTTTGGGCTGTGGGTGTGTGGTGTTTCACCCCACAGACACTTTTGGCCAGCTGGGTGTGTGGTGTTTCACCCCACAGACACTTTGGGCTGTGGGTGTGTGGTGTTTGACCCCACGGACACTTTTGGCTGTGGGTGTGTGGTGTTTCACCCCACAGACACTTTGGGCTGGCTGGGTGTTTTAGTTGGGCCTGTGGGGACAATTCCAGGCCTGCAGGAGCCCCGGTGGTGCTGGGATGGAGCTCCTCTCACAGAGGGTCCTCTCCCCATGTTTCCCTCTTGCTTCAAGGCCATGGTGAAGGACAGGAGTCGGTTCTGCTGGAGGGTTTGGGTCCAGAGCTTTATTCTGGCCCACAGGCCTCTGAATGCAGCACCAGCTCCAACAGAACTCCCTGAGCCCGTGGTTGCTGCTCCTTTAACCCGGGGAGAGGGGCAGGGAAGGGGCAGGGAGCCACCAAGCAGGGACAGGAGGGGAGGGACAAAGGGACAAAGGACACCTGGATGGCCCAATGCTCCCACCCTTTGAATCTGCCAATCACTCAACGCCCTTCTGGAATGGCAGGACTGACAGACAGCGCTGGGAGGGGAAAGGAGAGATGACTGCCACACCTGGCAGGGAATTCTCAGGGAGTGATAAACGCTGAAATCACAAGAAGGCAGGAGCGCCCCCGTACCTCCGGCATCCAGCACGATGTCCACGCCCAGCCCGCCCGTCTCCTCCAGGCAGCTCTCGGCCACGTCGATCTTCCCGTGGGACACATCGATCACCCGGGCTGCCAGAGCAGGACAGCAGCAAAAACCACCTCAGACCCATGCAAAAGGAGCTCAGGTGCTCACAGCTGAGAGCTCAGATCCCCAGCAGCACACGAGGTTTCTGCTCTCTGCAGGTACCACAAACGGGTTTGCAGCTACACCCAAAAAACCCAGCACATCTTTCTCTTTTTGGCATTTTCAACACAGTGCAAAATCAACACCAAAAGTATGAACGCAGAGTTAATTCATGAGTTTGTTGGCCCAAAAGGATAAAATGTGGCAAATCCTTCTCTAAGTTCATTTTTTGCTATTCTTGTCCAACTCCTGGCTCTCTGGGTCTTAATTAAATGTTTAGATGAAGAATTTACATCTGCTCTTCAAATATTGCTGAACTGAAAGCCACCAACACGTTTTCCTGTCATGTATCTATGATGCCCTGATTATGGTTGGTTATAAAGAGTTAACACAATCAGGAATGAGAGAATCCTGGAATGGTTTGGGTTGGGAGAGACCTTAAGGATCCCATCCCACCCCTGCCATGGCAGGGACACCTCCCACTGTCCCCAGTGTCCAGCCTGGCCTTGGGCACTGCCAGGGATGCAGGGGCAGCCCCAGCTGCTCTGGGCACCCTGTGCCAGGGCCTGCCCACCCTGCCAGGGAACAATTCCTCATTGCCCAGATCCCACCCAGCCCTGCTCTCTTTCAGGTAAAAGCCATTTTTAACATTATAACAATAACACAGAGAAGGAGCAGCCACAGGGTTTGTTTCATCATTATGAGGTAGAACAAACATTTATAAACCAAACAGGGCAAGGACTTCACAGCAAAATGAGAACTGCAAGAACATCAGCCAAGTGTGGAGCCTGAGCTCAGATCTGCACTCACCCACCAAAGGCTGCCGCACTCCTGGAGTGTGATCCCAGCAGCAAGGAGGGAAGGAAAAATGCAAAGAGCTGGTCATTAAGGATATTCACAAATCATCAATAAATGCCTTGGGTTTGGGTCTTTTTGTCCCTTCAAATCCCCAATCTAATCATAGGATGCATTCAAATCCCAAGTCATTCCTTCTTTTTTTTTCACTGAAGTCAAATGATTTCACTGTCAAAATTTACTAAAGATGGGATAATAATTAATTATTAATGATACCCACATTCCTCATATGCAAATAAACCCCCATAATATCCTTTTCTTTTTAGTTTCCTTCAGTCAAGAAGTTAAAAGGTTTTTCTTACCAGGGCAATTTGACATGGTATTATTTTGCAAATAATTTCACTTTTTGAAAATAATTCTGGTTTCATAGACCCAAAGCCTGGCAATCAAAAAGAAAAGGCCAGAGTTCCACCATTGTGACTATTTTCTGATTTCTGTATAGCAAAAATGTCCAGTTTTGTTCCTTAACTCAGCACAATAGTTCAAACAGTACTTATCAAAATCCTGGTCAACTTCCTTCCTAAAAAGTGCTGGAAAAATTTCTCTCCATTGTGGAAAAGGCCAAGCAACAAACTGTAATATAACTTTCCATAACCTTTGTCACTGATGTATTTCTCACAAAATACTGACATATGAGTTCAGTTTCTTCTGCTGGCACTTGCACAGCTTCCAAAGGAAGATTTTTCTGACTGGCAAAACTTCAGTTCCTCTCCTCCTGCTCCACTGTGGGGGCACAGAAACCCCAGGATCCCACAGCCTTTCCCAGAGTTTGCTCTGGGGGGTTCTGAACAGAGCTCAGTGCTGGTGGCACAGAATAAAACCTCACCAAGCAACCAAGGAAAAGCAGGAGGTGCCCTTGGGAGCAGAGGAAATGTCTGTGCATGTGCAGATCCTTCCCTTGGGTTCTCTGACAGAAACTCATCCCATTGCTTATGGAATATCCTGTCCCAGCCTCAAACACAGGCAGTAAAATGTCAAAACCTGTTAAAATCCCTTCTTTTATTCTATTATAACTTTTACTCCAGGGATTACTAAAGACAAAAAAAGCCCCATCCTGTTGGTCTAAATACAAATCCTGAAGCATTACCAGAACTTCTGCTTCAGGCACTGGAATCACATTCATTAACAAACAAATCAAAAAGTCTGAACACTTTTAAAAGCTTTTTGCTTTTGCACTCAAGCTGTGTCTCTCTTCAATGCTGCACCCAGGTTCTATTTCTTTATTTGAAATAAAGTTGCAGTTATCATTTTTCCCCCTCAGCCATTCCACAAAGCAGCTTGGTATGCTCAACAGTGATAACACAAACTGCCCAAAACTAACCAAAAACCCCCTGAACAAGCACAAAACTGAAAATTCACCACCCACAAACACAAGAAGCCAATTAGAGCTTGGTTACTTATGCTCTATTTGACATTAACATTCAAAGAACTTAAAAATGCTGTAAAAAGTAACTCAGGACTGTGAGAATAAAATTGCTAAATCCTCTCCTAGCTCATGAATTTTTCATTTAATTAGCAAAATGTACCCATAAAATGTTACAAAAGGAAGTTTTAGGTCTTCTGTATTTCCACTTTGGCCCTGTAACAGCTGGAGCCACAAGGCTCTGCACAGCAACAGCATTCCCAAAAATCTTCCAGTTCTGATGTGTGTCACAACAGCCAGTGCAGTAAAATATACAAACATAGAGACAGAAAAAAGGCTGCTGAAATCAGGAAAAAATAGGGTTTTTTTGGGTCAAATTGCCTTAAAATAAAAAGTTGCTCTCAAGCTGCAGAGAAATGAGTCTGGCAGGTGCTGCAGAGGCAGCCCTGGGGTGCAACCAGGTAACCACAGGATGCAACCCAGCTGTAACCACACAGATGGGGCTGACAAGGCTCCCCCAAAGGCATTTCCAGCTCTGTAACCCCAGTGAAGGCCAACAAACACCATCCTCTGCAAAACAAACCTGGCAATCACACTGCAGCACTTGGTATTTGCTGCAGGAAGGAGCAGGCACCAGTTTTAACCTTTTGCTGCCATCCAGCCAGACTGACAATCCATCATTTATTTTCAAACTGTCAGAATAAAGGGATATTCCACTGCCCTCCACAAAACACCACCAAAATTTTGGTCAGAAAAGATTCTTACACAGAGTATATTCTCATGTTGTTTTCAGAGGGAAAAAACCCCAACTTGAAGTATGAAAGGGAAGAAGTCAGGGAAGAATGGCAGTGCTGAGTGAGGCCAAGCTGCTTGGGGAAGCAGAGAATGCAGAGGCTGTGCAGGGGCAGCCCCAGCTGTGGCAGCACTGCCACTGAGGAGCCCTGGCAGCAGCAATGTGAGGGCTGAGTGCTGGGTGCCAGTGTGGGAGCTCTGGCACAGCTGGGTGTGGTGAGCCAGCAATCACTGACCTCACACGGACACATTTCCTGAGCACTTGGGCCAAAAGCCAGCACTCAGCACTGCTGGGCAGCACTGCCACTCATTACCACTGAAATGGAGAATTAAAATGCCATTAAGTACACCTAAACCAGAAATTAAACACCTGTGGAGCACAGAACAAACCTGAAAACTGTTTAATTGGACTATTTATCAATTTGTGCTTAATTTTTACAGCATTTAGTCTCTAGACCTGACAGTAAAAATCTTTTGAGACATTCTTTAGGCCAGACTTCAGCCCTGAAGGATAAAACTCACCCCCAGCAGGCCTGAGCCTCTCCAGGTACTGCTTGTCCTCCAGGCTGTGGGCAGTGGAGATGACTTTGGCCCCTCTGTGCTGGGCCAGCTGAATTGCAATGGTACCAAATGGCTGAGAGGGGAAGAGCAGGGTCATTGGTTAATTGATTCATTCATTTATTTACACCAACAATTTAATGTTAAGAACAATTACATTGTAAAGGCCAGTCAGGAGAATACCCAGAAATGAACTTACTCCTGCAAAAACCCACAGCTGAACCAGGAATTGAATATTCACAGATCTGCTTCTGCCCTAAGTGAGGCCAAAACAACTTTTCAGTGACTGGGGAGCTCTGAATGAACTTTTGGTGAGTAACTGGTACTTGTCATCAATAAAACAGCTCAGATTCTACTTTAATTACCACAGCAGCTGGAATTCAGAGCTTGAAGGGAAAAAAAGCTCCAAGGAAAAGGCCCCAGCCATGTTTACATTACAGAACCTTGGCTGAGGGGACCCCACATCTTCATTAGCACCAAGATGCTAATGAAGGGATGCAGGGATTCAAATCAAATTATTTATATCCAAGAAAAGGTAAAAAGCAGAGGTGGGAAAGGACTGAATAATAAGGCATTTTCCTGCAGTTCCCCCTGAGGACTCAGTGCAAAACCAGCACACCCTCCCTGTGTGCACCCCCCACCCCAGGCAGGACCATATCCCTGCTCAGGATCAGGATCCACACGGGACAGCCCTTCCTGCAAAGCCAGGAAAGGAAGGGCACTGAGCACTCCCAGAACCAGGGGCTGCGTGCAGGGGGCTGTGTGAGCCCAGGTACCCACACTTGCTCCATCCAGGACGAGGACACTGCTGCCCGGGGACACCGGCGCCAGGTAGTGCAGGGCCGTGTACGCGCGGAGCCCGTCCCGGAGCGTCCCTGCAGCCTCTGCCCAGCACAGCTTCTGGGGCTTGTGAGCTGGGGGACAAACACAAACACCCCTGATCAGCTCCTCTGGGATCCCCCTGAGCTGTGTGCTCTGCCCAGCACAGCTTCTGGGGCTTGTGAGCTGAGGGACAAACACAAACATAAACCTGATCAGCTCCTTTGGGATCCCCCTGAGCTGTGTGCTCTGCCCAGCACAGCTTCTGGGGCTTGTGAGCTGGGGGACAAACACAAACACAAACACAAACACCCCTGATCAGCTCCTTTGGGGATCTCTGGGAACCCCTTAAACTGTGTGCTCTGCCCAGCACAGCTTCTGGGGCTTGTGAGCTGGGGGACAAACACAAACACAAACCTGATCAGCTCCTCTGGGATCCCTGAGAGCCCCCTGAGCTGTGTGCTCTGCCCAGCACAGCTTCTGGGGCTTGTGAGCTGAGGGACAAACACAAACACAAACCTGATCAGCTCCTTTGGGATCCCTGGGAGCCCCCTGAGCTGTGTGTTCATGTAGGAGGACACAGTGTGGGTACATGAAGGTGGTATAGAATGTAATTTTATCCCCTAAAAGAGTTGCAGCTGAACCAATTACTAAAGATTAGGAACAGGCCTGATGTTAACAGGCCACACCTGTAGCCAATAAGAACAGTGGTATAAAAGAGAGGATTGGTGGCATCTGGAGTCAGATGGCTGTGAGGATCAGGAACAGTCAGTGCTTAGAGGAGCTGCCTATAACAAACACTGAGGAGGTGTGAAACTCTGGTGATATGGAATCCTTGCACCATAATGATAATAGAACTCTTGATATATAGGACAACATGCTCACTGGGAGCAGCAGGCAGGCAAGGAGACCCCACCCAGTTCTGGGGGTGCTCATTAGCTGAGGGTTTATTGGGGGTCCCTGAGGGAGAGCCTGGGGAGAGAAGGGGCCAAGAGAGAGCAAAGAGCTGAGAGAGCCTCTCACTCACTCCCCTGGCACAGCTTCAAAGGGAAATTCAAGGTGGGCACAGAATCAGAGCTGGGCCAACAGGATTACAGGATTAACTGATACTGCAGGGGAGGATCACAGGCTTGCTATAAACCCCACATTTTCAAGGGGTGAGACAGAGCAAACCATTTAACTAAAATGTAACACCACACACACCAACAAACACGGCAAAGAGGTGGTAAAAACCCCAGCAAAACCCCTGGGCTTATTTAGCAAAAGCTGTCACAGTGAGTCAGGAAGGCTCTCCCTGCAAGCAGGTCAGCACCACTGGCTCCTGCTTCCTCTCCTATTAAGAAGCCATGGAGAGGATATTGTGCCATATTTTACAAAATCAAATTAGGGATTCAATTTTGATATAACCAAGTTTAAGGGAGCCCCCTCATAACTCAGGAATTCATGGCAGTCACAGAAAACACAACCCAAATTTAGGCATTTAGAATCCCAGACTGGTTTGGGTTGGAAGGACCCCAAAGCCCACCCAGTGCCATGGCAGGGACACCTTCCACTGTGCCAGGCTGCTCCAAGCCCTGTCCAACCTGGCCTTGGGCACTGCCAGGGATGGGGCAGCCACAGTTTCTTTGAGAAGAACAAATTTTGAGCAAAAGAATAGCTTGTTCAAGGCTACAAACTGCTGGAAGAAGAACAGGGACTCCTACATTTAGTATCCTACTCATTAAAGTAATCTATGTCCAGAAAGGGAAAACTGGAAGCTCACAATAACTGAAAACAATGTTTCAACATCAGGCTTTCCCTGACCCTCCTCCCTGAAAATTCCAGTCTCCATTTCCAGTCTCCTTGTTTCACCCCATCTGTTAGTTGGTCCCAGGTGATAGTCCCACACTGAGTCAAAGGGAAGAAAAAAGCAAATTTCTCCTCATTACATTTTTTGACAGGTTAGGAAAAGGTATAACAACAACGAAGCAACAGAATGGGAAGTTAGAAGGGAAATAAAAGGAAAAGGAAAAAAACCAAACCAAGGTCAGCTCATGTGGTTTAGGCCATCATGAACTGTGAAATGGTGACAGCAAAGAAAAACCCTTTGAGTGTTCAAACTTCTGTGATTTGTGGGGCAGCTGGAATTTTGGAATGTTGGCATGGAAGGAGTGTGCCCAGAGCTCCATGGTAATGGGGTCCTCTTTAGAAAAGCTAAAACAAAGTCTACAGTAAAAATTATTATTAGCAAAATTTATAATTTACAAACCCAAATAATGCTCGTGAACCAGGACAGCTTCACAGACACCAGACTCCTCAGAATCCAGGGGCAGAATTCCTGGAAAAGAAGGAACACAGACCTTGAATTTCACACAAGCAATCATTCCAACCAAAGCACTGTCCCAAGGAATTCCCTGCTCCTGTCTGGGTTCAGTGCCCTCTTGGCAGGCTTAGGACAGGTCAGAGACCTTGGCCAGGTCCCAGCCCGAGGTGTCCCTGGGCACAAGGGAGTTCCAGAGGTGCTTCCATGTGGGATCTCAGCACCTCAGGACTGAGGTGTCACCAAGACCACCCTTGGGGGGCTCAGGAGTCCTGGAATGTTCCAGAAGTGTCTGGTGGCTGGACTTTGATCCCACACAGGAGACGACACCTGTATGAGGACAGGAGGGTTTCACCGGGGTGAATGGTGAAGGGATCAGTTAATTAGAGAGTGAGACACAGGGTTTAGGATTTCTGTACAGGGGGGTTTAGAGAAGTAAGATGGAGGAATTGGGGCGTGTCCTGTCCTTCTTCTTCTTCTTCTTCTCCTCCATCTTCTGTGGTGATGGTGGCACTTTGGGATTGGTCATTACTAAAAGTGCACTGGGCAATAAGGGTGAAAGGTATTGGGGAAAAATGATAAATATTGTACACGTAACCATGGGTATAAAGATAGGTGACCGCCCGGAGGGCAGGGAGTGTGCTCATGGCTGGCTGCTGAGCAGAGCTCTGTCGGGCCCAGAGAAAATCTTTTAGATAAACAATTAATAAACACCGAGACCGAGAAAAGAACTGAAGCCTCTTCTCGTCCTTTGATACGCGGGCTGCCCCAAGGCCACCCCGGGCCTTTCCAGGCCCTCCGAACAGCCGGAAACCGGACACTTCCACAGCATTTTGGGATTGAGGGAGGAAGCATGGGGACAGCACAGAGTGCTGGCAGGTGTCAGACGTTTTTGTCTGAGCTCATTCCACACTCTGAGTGTTCCCCTTCCAGGGCAGGCCATGGATCCCAGAGCAGGGATGTGAGCACAGAGCAGCCTCCCCACAGTGCTGACCCTGGGCTTTGCAAAGGCAGCACCAAGGGCACAGGAAAAAGCAGAAGATGGGCACACAGGAATGTGGAAGTTTCAAAAAGCAGGAATAAGAAAGAGGAAGTGCAGGAAAAACAAACTAACCAGGGAAGGCAGAGAGAGCAAAAGCAGAGTAGGCAGGAAAAGCCCTTCCATCCTGGTTATAGCTGAGCTTTTTACCTTCACTGGCCACAGAACTCTCCTGAACAGGAGGTTCTGGCACCTGCTCCATCTCCTGAATTAACATCCCTCTATCCCAGGGAAATAATTCTTTTCTTCCCTCTCCCCCACAAATCTCACTCCATTTAGACCAAAGGGCTTTGCCTTGCAAATGTGGCTGCTGTGCCCAGTCCTTCCCAGTTCCATTAACAATGTGCTTGTGCCCACCTGGAGCTGTGCCCAGTCCCTCCCAGTTCCACTAACAATGTGCTTGTGCCCAGTCCCTCCCAGTGCCATTAACAATGTGTTTGTGCCCACCTGGAGCTGTGCCCAGTCCTTCCCAGTTCCATTAACAATGTGCTTGTGCCCACCTGGAGCTGTGCCCAGTCCCTCCCAGTGCCATTAACAATGTGTTTGTGCCCACCTGGAGCCGTGCCCAGTCCTTCCCAGTTCCATTAACAATGTGCTTGTGCCCACCTGGAGCCGTGCCCAGTCCTTCCCAGTTCCACTAACAATGTGCTTGTGCCCACCTGGAGCTGTGCCCAGTCCCTCCCAGTTCCACTAACAATGTGCTTGTGCCCACCTGGAGCTGTGCCCAGTCCCTCCCAGTTCCATTAACAATGTGCTTGTGCCCACCTGGAGCCGTGCCCAGTCCTTCCCAGCTGCCATTAACAATGTGCTTGTGCCCACCTGGAGCTGTGCCCAGTCCTTCCCAGTTCCACTAACAATGTGCTTGTGCCCACCTGGAGCTGTGCCCAGTCCTTCCCAGCTGCCATTAACAATGTGCTTGTGCCCACCTGGAGCCGTGCCCAGTCCTTCCCAGTTCCATTAACAATGTGCTTGTGCCCACCTGGAGCTGTGCCCAGTCCCTCCCAGTTCCATTAACAATGTGCTTGTGCCCACCTGGAGCCGTGCCCAGTCCCTCCCAGTTCCATTAACAATGTGCTTGTGCCCACCTGGAGCCGTGCCCAGTCCCTCCCAGTTCCATTAACAATGTGCTTGTGCCCACCTGGAGCTGTGCCCAGTCCTTCCCAGTTCCATTAACAATGTGCTTGTGCCCACCTGGAGCTGTGCCCAGTCCTTCCCAGTTCCATTAACAATGTGCTTGTGCCCACCTGGAGCTGTGCCAGACCCCAGACTCTGCCCAGAGCAGCTCCTGTGCCATGAGGGAATAATGCAGCAAGGACCACAATGCCCCAACACACACTGTCCCCAGCACCTCCACTCTGTCCTGCTTTCAGAACTTCAGCCACCCTCTAATCCCTTCACCCAGCACACAAAACATCAACATGTGGCACAGAATGCTCTAAGAAATAACTCCTCTCTCCTAAGGCATCACTCACAATCTGATGGTTAACACAACATCATATTTCAAATCCTAAGGGAACATTCTTAGAACAGAATTCCCATTTATAAGTTTATTCCTGTGACAGCAGTTGAATTCTGAAAATACATGGTGGATTTAGCCTGACCAATTATTCTAAGCTCAGTCATTGATTACAAAAAGATGACTGCTGGTGTCAGCTGAGGCAAACAGGCATTAACTTACCCACCACTTCATCATCTGGCTGGAAAAAGGTCACCTTGCTTCCAACTCACCAGGGAGAGGTGAAAAGGAGGGAAGAAGGGAAGAAGAGAAATATTTAGAGCAGGAATTGGATGTGCATTTGGAAGCATTGGTTATCACTAGCTCACAAAACTAAAGACACGCATTTCTTGTGAAAAACCATAATTCTATTGATTACAATTATTGATTGATTCTTGATGCCAAGCCCAAATGTTGAACTCCCAGACTCTGGCACAAGGAGCTCCCTGCAGGAACACACAGGGCTGGACTCTCCACCTCAGGGGAGTGCTACCAGCACTGGGAGCAGCCAAGAGCTCCACAAAGCTCTCCAGAGAGAGTTCTGGGCTCTGAGGGGAATCCCTGCTCCCTCCTCCCTCCCTGGCCACTGCCACTCACTCACCTTCCAGCACCACTCCTGAAATTTCTCTCCCCACAGGCACAAGTTCCTTCTTCAGTTTGATTTCTGCCAGGAGCTAAATGAAAACAATGCTGGCAGCATTCCTGCTAAAGCTCTGCATTTATAAATGAATTACATCTCACAGTGTTGGATCATCCCAGGAAGCTTGGGCCATTACCAAAATGTTATCCAGGGGAAGGAAGTGCAAACCTTCCCCAGTATTAAACCATGGCACTGAATTCTGTATTTAAATTTAGAAACATTAAAAAATAAAAGCAGGGAGTTACTACCAGCCAAGCCAACCTGTGGCTTAGATGAAGATAAAAGGGATTTACTGTAAGAGATCTCAGGTGACAACTGATCTCCATGAATTAGGAATCAAATTCCAGATGCTCTCCAATCAGAGCTGTGCAAGAAGCCCAGCCCAGTGCTGTGCCTGTGGAAACCTTCCCGAGGATGCCCCTGATGGGGAGACCCCTAAAACGTTCTGTGCCCACTGCCAGCAGCAAAGGCACAGCTGAGCTTGTGCCAGCCCAAACCAGGGCCATGGGAGCACAGACACCCCCAGCAAAACACACAAACAAATAACAAATACCTGAGTGTCCACCCTGCTCAGAGCACAGGCTCTGACCTGCACCTTCACATCGTGGGCTCTGCTGGGAGGAAGGTTCTCCTAGGACACAGGGACAGCTCCTTGTTACACACTGCACGTGCCCCCAGGAGCCTCTCCAGCTCCTGAAAGCACTTCTCCTCCTCCTGGGTTGTTTTGTGGGGAGAGCAGGCAGCAATTGTCAACAAAAAGGGGCTTACAACACCATTTTTTGAGTATATTATTATTATTATTATTAGCATTAGCATTATACTATTATTGGAAACTGGTATATTACTATTATATATTTTTGCTATGTTATATTATATATAATTTATATTAATATTATATGCATTATATATATTATATATCTATTATATATAATATAATATATTTATAATATAATATATAAAATATACTATATAATATATATAATATATAATATATTATATAATATAATATATAGGTATAATATATATTACATATTATATAGTATATAGTATTATATATATTATATACATATATTACTATACTATATTACTACATTACATTACATTACCATATTATGATATTATGTTTGCAAATTGACCACCACACCTTACTAAACCTCATCAGCCACTGACATTATTTTTCTGTTGAGGTTTTATTTCACTTTATCTGAGGCACAAATCCTGACAGACCCACTGAGGTCAACACTCAAGTCCAAAACAAAGTCCAAATGTTGTCAAAGGAACAACCCCAGTAAGAACTGGAGTTCTCACCCCAAACCTGATAAATTCCTCATCTCCATTTCTACTTTTTCAAGGAATAGAAAATTCAGGAAATGTGGTCCCAGGGTTTGTTTTTCATGCCTGCAAAGCTTGTTTGTAAAGTCTGGGCACCAAAACTGCAGAGCAATCCAGCAGGGGTCTTGGCAGTGCTGCCTGATGACAAAATGCACCTCCCCTCCTTCCCTGCCTGTGTGTGCAAGGATCCCCCCAGTCCTTCCCAAGCCTGTGCAGGATTTCTGTGCCTCAATTCCCCCGTGGCACTGAGCCAAGCTCTCCTGTCCCACTGCCTGAGGGCCAGAGCAGTTCTGAAAGGAACTCACCCTTTCCTGGAACACAAATGTCATCTCCTCCCCAGGAGAATTCTGCTGAGCATACAGAGCCTTCATAGTGACCTGAAAAACACAGCAACCAAACTGTGACAGCTGCAGGGGCTCTGGCAAACAAGGCACTAAAGCCCTGCTAAATTAAATTAAATTAAATTAAATTAAACCACTCTATAAGAATCACCGGCATTGTTTGCAGGCAATTTGAGTCTTTGTGATACAGAAGCTCTAAACCAGATCAACAGGTTTAGATGCCCGTAACAGAGAAAATCCTCAGGAGTGAGGATCCCAAAATCCCAGACTGGGTTGGGTTGGGAGGGACCCCAAATCCCACCCAGTGCCACCCCTGCCATGGCAGGGACACCTCCCACTGTCCCCAGTGCCCAGCCTGGCCTTGGGCACTGCCAGGGATGCAGGGGCAGCCCCAGCTGCTCTGGGCACCCTGTGCCAGGGCCTGCCCACCCTGCCAGGGAACAATTCCTCATTGCCCAGATCCCAGCCAGCCCTGCCCTCTGGCACTGGCAGCCATTCCCTGGGTGCTGTCCCTGCATCCTTGTCCCCAGTCCCTCTGCAGCTCTGCTGGCACAGCAGAACAGGCCCTGCAGCACCCAGGATTTACTGGGGGGCAGTGCAGGGGCTCTGTGCCACACAGCTCACACCGGGGCACTGCACAGGGAACACAGGGAACTCCTGGGCAGGAATACAGCAAAACTTACACCAGACTTCACCACAAATCACCACTTGGCTTTCTGGCTCCTCTCCTACTTGGCCTCTCCTCTCCCGTGTGGTCCTCAACGAACAGGAACCTTTAGAAGGGGAAAAAACACAAAGAACCAAACAGTAAAATTGAGTTAACAAGGAAAAGGGAAAGCAGGAGCTAGAGACAGAAAAAAAACCCCAAACCCCCAACCAACCAAACAGTAAAACTGAGTTAACAAGGAAAAGGGAAAGCAGGGGGTAGAGAGGGAGGAACCCATGGCACCATTGCTGCAGCTCTGACCCCAGAGGGAGCACCCGAGACCCCCGCACGTCGGGCCCGCCCCGCCACCCCCGGGGAGCGAGCCCGGCCCGCACCGAGAGGCTCCGGCAGCCCCGGGGGACCCTCAGGGGATCCAATCGGACCCGGCCCGCACCGAGAGGCTCCGGCAGCCCCGGGGGACCCTCAGGGGCTCCGCGGGACTCCCGAGCGCCGCGACGCGCCCGCGGTTGCCATGACACTCCCTCACTTCCGCCTCGCCCTCAGGCTCCGCCCTCCCGCCCTGCAACCAATCACAGAATCGGGAAGTACCCTGAGCGCTTGCGATTGGTCGTAGTGGCCGCCATTCATCGTGAAAGTCGAGGCAGGATTGGTCCGCGCGGATGTCACTCATTCAATGAGGTGAGGAGGGAGGCTACGGCGCCCGGCTCTACCTGTGGGACACCGCCGGGGAGAGGGAGGAGGAGCCGCCTGCGACTGGCCCAAGAGTTAACTCCGTATGCACAGCACAGGTCCCTCACCGCGCCCTGAGCGCTGGCCCCTCAGCCTGGCACGGCCGTGATTGGTCGGGGAGGCGGAATCCTGCCGCTGTTCCGGCCTCTGATTGGTACAGCCCCCTGCTCGTCACGCGGGGGGCGGGCGGAGGTCGCGCGTCAGAGAGGGACTGTCAGAGCTCTGATTGGTCGAAGGGTGCGGGACTCCGCCCCTTTAGCGAGCTCTGATTGGTGATACTCCCTGTCGGTCACGAGGGGACCGCGGCCGCGCGTCAGTACGGCGGCCGCGAGGGGCTCCTCCCCCCTCCCCTCAGACGGGGCGAGGGCGGCGATGGCGCGTCCGGCGGAGGCGGCTGCGGGCGCCGCTCCGGCCCCTCCGGCCCCTCGGTGCCCTGGCCGCGGCCGCGGCTGTGAGTAGGGCCCGCACAGACATGAGGTACGGCCCGGCGGGACGGGGGCAGCGGGGGGCGCGGGCTGCGAGCGGCGGCCGTTCAGCCCAGGCCGGCGGGGGGGCAGCGCCGCCTCAGCCCCTCACGGTGCCCGGGCGTGTCGCGGTGCCAGGGCCGGCTCCTGCCCTCGCCTGCCGGGGCGGGCGGTGAGCGATGCTGCGCCCCTCCTGGGGCCGGCTGTGCCCGTAGCGGGTGCGGTGCCGCCGCCGCGGGGATCCCGGGCTGGGATCACCTTGGTCCCGCTGCCGCCGCTGCCCGCGCCCTGAGGAGGGGAGCGGGGAGAGCCCCGGGCCGGGAATGCCGTTCCCTGGAATGCCGCTCCCTGGAACGCCAGCTCTGGGCAGTGCCGTCCCTCAGGGCTCGGCAAAGGGCACAGGGAGCGGGGAATGAATGTGGGAATGTTGTCCCGGTGTCAGGGAAAGGAAGCCGGTCCCTGGATGGGGCTGTGTCCCTGTGGGAGCCTCTGCTCGGCTGAGCAGGCACGGTTGTGCATGATATTCCCTTTTGTTCTGGTTCAGCTGCTGCTTTATTTGGGGTGAAATATGGGGTTTGCTTGTGGAAAACGGTATTTTCTGTGAATTCCAGCGCCGTGAAGGGAAAATGCTTCCATGGCTCATCAGAGAGTATTGTTTAGGAAATAATTCCTGTTAGTGAAACAGCCAGCATTCCAGGTGGCATGGTGTGGCCCTCGTTAAAGCAAGAAACACTCTGTCCTTTATCTCTTCCCACTGCCCAGCTTCAAAGTGCTTCTTTTTTGGAGTTTATACGGCAATAGATATTTAAGGCAATACCTGAGGATATTAACTGAATATATATTGGAGTCATGCTCTGAATGGATGCATTTTCTTCAATCAAAAAGCCAGACTGTATTTTGGGTGTTGCTAACTCTGGAGAGTGTTACTTCACACCATCTTTCCTTCTTTCTTTTACCTTTTGCTGTAGTCACCTGTAACTTCCCTTGCAAACTTCCTCAGCACCCAGGGAGCAGCTGGGGCTGGGCCTGGAGGGATTTAGGTTGGGTTTCAGGGCAAGGTTCTTGCCCAGAGGGTGCTGGCACTGCCCAGGGAATGGGCACGGCCCCGAGGCTGCCACAGCTCCAGGAGCTGCCAGGGATGCCCAGGCTGGGCTTGGTGGGCTCTGGGCAGGGCAGGGCTGGCACTGGGGGGTCCCTGGGGGTCCCTGCCCTCAGGATATTCCATGATCCTTTGCAGAGTAGCTGTGTTTGCCTGAGAATGTTCCATTCTGTCCTGGTTCCTAGATAAAGCAAGGATTGGGCTCTCAGAGCCATGACCTGCAGTGCCTGTTCCCTCTGTCACTGCTGTTTGGTGGCCTTTCCTTAATGCCTCTAATCCTGCAATTAGGATAGATTTGGCTTCAGGAAAGAATGTGAATCCAGCAGTGAAATGTTTGTGAATCATGACGTTGGGCAGCCTTTTATGGCCTGTCTTTGTACTGTAATCAGGGATTGGAATTGCAGCTTTCAGGAGGATAACTCCAGGGAAAGGAGGAATGGAGGAATAAAGGGGAAAAAGTTAAGGAAAATACAAGCAATGGGTTTAGGAACGGGGAGATCAGTGGGGTGGGAGTTTTCTGTAAGAAATTCTTCCCTGGCACAGGGTGCCCAGAGCAGCTGGGGCTGCCCCTGCATCCCTGGCAGTGCCCAAGGCCAGGCTGGACACTGGGGACAGTGGGAGGTGTCCCTGCCATGGCAGGGGTGGCACTGGGTGGGATTTAGGGTCCCCCCATCCCAAACCATTTGGGACTGTGTGATCAGTTCTCAGCCCTGAGCATCCCCCGTGCTGTGTGCAGCGGCAGAGCAGCATGAGCCAGCAGCAGCTTGGTTTGGGGACACCTCTGTGGGGCGGCTCAGAGTTGTCCTGCTTGGAGCCCAGAGATGGGAGGGGTTTTGGTTTCTTTTCCCCTAGCAGAGCCCAGGGCTGCCTCAGCTGCTGTGTGTGCTCGCTGCTCCAGCGTGGGACACAGCTGCTGAACTTGGGCTGCCCCCTCCGCAGCAACTCGCTTTTGTTTTTACTTGCCAAGCATGAAACTGGGAGGGGGGCTGGACAATCAGAGCGGGCTCCAGGCTGAGAGCTGCTGATGAATGGCTTGGGCACAGGAAAGCTCAGGGAGAGGTGCAGACCCTCTGTGGGATCTGTGGCACAAGCAGCCAGCCTCTCTAAAAGTGCCCTTTGTGGAATTCCAAAGGAATGTACTCGGTTGCACTGGTTATTTTGGGCTGCCATTGCCTCTACGGGGTTTTAATTGCGGATGGAAGGGTTTAGAGCAGGGTTTGCCAGGCCCTCATCCAGCAAACACCAACTGTGGGCTTTGGGAGGCACCACGGAGGTGTCTGCTGGATCCACCTGCCTGGAATGAACCTCTGGGCTCTGTGTGTGCCAGGGCTGGAGCTGCTCAGCTCTGACAGAAATTCCAGCTCTGGCTGCAGGAGAGCACTAATTACTGATAGTAATTAGAAACTAATCTCCTGTGTGAACAGGGCATTGTCTGGCCCTCCAGAGGATCAGCTTCTTGACCAGAATAGAACATTTCTATTTAATAGAAATTAAATAATTCTGAGTGGGAAGGAGGGAAGAGAGGTATCCTTGGGCATTCTCAGGAAGAAAGATGATTCTATTTTTGATGCATTTTTACAGCATTCCCTTCGTTGCAATCAGTGAAAACCCTGAAAACTTGGCTGACATAGTGCATCCAGTTTGGTTTTGTCTTGCATGTGTTGGATGTTATATTTTACTTTTTCACATGTTGTTTTTAAGGTAATTGAATTAATTAGTGCTGTTGTCCAAGTGGACATCTTTTCTCTGTGAACTCTGCTTTTCAACAGGTTGTGTGGTAAAATGTGAGTGTGGAATTGTGAAATAATCTGAAGTGTCTGAAACCCCAGTCTGTGCTGTGTTTGTCTTCAGCAGCAGTTTCCAGTCCCAGTCCCTTTCCCTGCACTGGCCCTCATGGCTGTGTGCCCACAGCTGGGAGAGCTCAGCTCCCCTTCCTGGGAGTTGGTAACAGCAAGCTTTTGTGGGATGGCAATCCTGCAAAATCAAGGCCTGCTGGTATATTCCAAATTACAGGTAAATATATTGCTACTAATAGTGTGGATTAGCAAATCCTACTGGCACTATTAGAGTCATTCCACTGGAGACACGTTGTCTCAAAAGTTCAGGTTTTCCTCTGTATTTTGGTCGTTCACATTTCCATGATTTCAGATGATAATTTCCATGATTTCAGATGATAATTTCCATGATTTCAGATGATTGGGGTTTTCATCTCTCCCTCAGTATCTCTGAAGGATTAACCCTGGGCATGAGCAGTAAATGACTGGCCAGGGTTCAGCTGTGCATCATCCCAAGGTGCAGGCTCGTGTTCTCCACAGCAATGCACAGTCTCTAGGAAATAGTTATTAATACACAAATAATACAAAATGCACAGAACACCTGCAATAAACCTGTGATTCCTGAGGGGTTCCCATTCCAGGATTCCCATGGGGCCACCTGGAATGGCTGCTCCTCTCTGCAGGACTCAGAGTAACCTCTGGAGCACAGGGGTTTCTGTGCTTCATACAGAAATAATCCAAATTACTGCATTGAAATGTCCCTGTGAAATAATCCAAATTACTGCATTTAAATGTTCCTGTGAAATAATCCAAATTACTGCATTGAAATATCCCTGTGAAATAATCCAAATTACTGCATTGAAATATTCCTGTGAAATAATCCAAATTACTGCATTGAAATATCCCTGTGAAATAATCCAAATTGCTGCATTGAAATGTTCCTGTGAAATAATCCAAATTACTGCATTGAAATATTCCTGTGAAATAATCCCAAGTGCCAGAGGGCAGGGTTGGGTGGGAGATTGGGAATGAGGAATGGGATGGAATTCCATCCCTGCATCCCTGGCAGTGCCCGAGGCCAGGCTGGATGCTGGGCCACTGGAAAAATACATTTTTTCATTTACATTCCAATTTCACATTCCCATGCAGCAGGTTGTGGGCTGGCCTGTGAACTCCAGGTGCAATATTTATTGGTTTTTCAGTAAGTTTTACGTGGCCTCCAGGTGTGGGCAGGTTGTGTGGGGATTCCTGAGCTTTTGGTGCTGCCAGGAGCTCGGTTACCAGTGCAAGTTAAATAACTCCATCAATCTCCAGGGCATTTTGGGGAAGCACAGTTAATTCTTACAGAGAATCATAAAAGCTGACAGCTTGAGAGCTGTGTTTTGTAATAAACCACCACTAATCTGGTCATGTACCAAATGGGGTGATGTAATCCTGGAGTTTCTTGAGCAAAAGTGACATTTTCCTTTGAGTCACATGCAAGCCCAGCTGGATGAACGGAGCTGACAGACAGACAGACAGACAGGCTCCTGTGTGGGGTTGCTGTTGGCATGGCCATTTCCTTTGTGTGTTCTTGGGTTTTGTTCTGTTGGGGATTGGAAGGGCCAATCCCAGCCAGGAAAAGCTTTGGAACTGGCACTGGGTTGTAGAGAGATCTGAAATACTTTAAAAATTTTCTTCCTTGTTAACAGTTCTATTCTTCTGTGTGGGCTTGGACTGCAAACAACAGAATAAGCATCAAAGAGAGGAGGGCAGATTTTGGTGTTGGCTGAAGTTACTGCAGGTGTTCAGGGAAACACTGCATTTAAAAGCAGACATGTAACAAAGTTTTCCCCTGTTCTTTTCCAACTGCTCCTTATAGTTTTGTTCTTTTTTTTTTTTAAGTTCTGGTTTGTAAAATTCCTATTCAGAGGAAGAGTTCAAAGCATAAAAGTGTTAAAATATGTTTTCACATAAGGTCATCTGTACTTAAATTCATGGCAGGACATTGTGGATTTTTGAAATGTCTAAGGACAAAGTTTGGAAACAGCTTTTATCCAGCTTGGAAACTTCTGCCTGTTCTGCTGTTCTGCTCTCAAACCACACCAATATAATGTGCTTATTAAAGAACAATCAGCAACCTGCTATTGAACACAGTGCATGGATTTAAGAAGTGTGACTGAAATCCCGTTTTTGTGGGTGTTTGCTGCTGAGAAATGAGGTTGCTTCAAGGAAATGTTGCCAAATGAGGCTGGCATGGCCAGAGGAAGGAGGCAAGTGCAGTTCATTGTTTGGGTGGGGCAGCCCTCGGTGCCATGTGGGCATCGCTGAGCGGCTCAGCTGGCTGTGCCAGGATCTGTGCATTCCTTGGCATCGGGGTCTCTCCCAGGGCTGGCACTTCCCGGGGCCCAGAGCCCTTTGGGTGGCTGAGGTGGGAGCAGAGGGGATGCTGGCTGTGACCAGCACATCCTTTATTGGTGTGGGGCTGAGGCAGGTGCATCCTCCCATTTCCTGCCCTCTGCCCCCAAGCTGCTGGGCTGCCAGGAGGCTGAGGTGTTACCCCTGCTCAGAGCTGCTCCCTTATCACTGCTGTTATCCGAATGGAGCTGGAGCCTGTGCAGCACTCTCACTTTCCCAGCTCCATGCCTTTTTCAGCGTGTTTAGTCATCCTTTCTGCAGACTCAGGAGTGAAGCATGACCATAAATCCCAGAGCTGTGCACAGGGACTGGAGAGCTCTTGTGGCACAGGAATAGGAAGTTCTCCAGCTGCAGTCTGGCAGGATTGTCTGCCATGGATTGTTTGGTGCTGCTCTCTCAGCTCAGTCTCTAAATCTGAGGCCATTGCTTGGAACTCGTGCTGTCTGCAGATGATGCAAGCAGAACAATTTTGCTTTGTGAGGAGGGAGAAAGCTGCATCCTTTGGAGTCAAGTGCTCTCAGCATTACTCTGAGCTGCTGACAAATGCCATTGTGTGGCTCTAAAAGTCACTGTATCTGTGTGAAATACCGGGGATATTGAACCCAAAGAGTTTAGAACTTCAAACCAAACCCTGAGTGCCTCTCCTGTCCCCCAGCTCTCCATGAACGTGCAGTGCCCATTCCTGTTCTTCTCTCTGGTGGCAGGGACAGCACCCAGGGAGCAGCTGGGGCTGGGCCTGCAGGGATTTAGGTTGGGTTTTAGGGCAAGGTTCTTGCCCAGAGGGTGCTGGCACTGCCCAGGGAATGGGCACGGCCCCGAGGCTGCCACAGCTCCAGGAGCTGCCAGGGATGCCCAGGCTGGGCTTGGTGGGCTCTGGGCAGGGCAGGGCTGGCACTGGGGGGTCCCTGGGGGTCCCTGCAGCTCAGGACATTCTGTGACTCTGTGATTTTAGGAAATCTGGCAAAGTTTTCTGTTAATCACACTTTTAATTTGCATACAGTCCGTGTACAGCAAAATGTGATGTGGGATCAAACATCAGCATTTCCCAGAATCCCAAATCCCTGGTGCTGGCAAAGCCCTGCCAGCCCATGCAGTGCCAGCTCCATGGGCACCTTGTCCCCAGCCCAGAGCACTCAGTGCCACCTGCAGGGATGGGCACTGCAACCCTCCCTGGGCAGCTCTTTCAGTGCTGATGTGTTTGTGTTTTGCTTCTTGGTCAAACTGCAGCCAAACACTTGGGGTTGCAATTGGACAATTCAGAATGTCTCAGGTGAGCTGGTGGGATCTGAGCTGGTTTCACTCTGCTCCCGCTTGTCTCTTGTGACAGACTTTGGAGTCCTTGCTGAGACAGGAGGAGAAGGAGAACTGCAGGAATGAAAGGAGTAGGCAGGATTGCTTTGTCCTTGCTGGACTTCACATCACTTGGAGGCAGGGCAGGAGAGCTGGGGCAGGGTGGCAGAGCTGGTGGCAGTGCTGGGGCAGGGTGGCAGAGCTGAATGCAGGGTGGCAGGGCAGGGGCAGGGTGGCAGAGCTGAATGCAGGGTGGCAGAGCTGGAGCTGGGGCAGGGTGGCAGGGCAGGGGCAGGGTGGCAGAGCTGAATGCAGGGTGGCAGAGCTGAATGCAGGGTGGCAGAGCTGAATGCAGGGTGGCAGAGCTGAATGCAGGGTGGCAGAGCTGGGGCAGGGTGGCAGAGCTGAATGCAGGGTGGCAGAGCTGAATGCAGGGTGGCAGAGCTGAATGCAGGGTGGCAGAGCTGGGGCAGGGTGGCAGAGCTGAATGCAGGGTGGCAGAGCTTTAGCTGAATGCAGGATGGCAGAGCTGGGGCAGGGTGGCAGAGCTGAGGCAGGGTGGCAGAGCTGGAGCTGGGGCAGGGCAGGGGCAGGCAGGGGCAGGATGGCAGAGCTGGAGCAGGGTGGCAGGGCAGCGGCAAAGTGGCAGAGCTGGAGCTGGGGCAGGGTGGCAGAGCTGAATGCCGGGTGGCAGAGCTGAATGCAGGGTGGCAGGGCAGGGGCAGGGTGGCAGAGCTGGTGGCAGAGCTGAATGCAGGGTGGCAGAGCTGAATGCAGGGTGGCAGAGCTGGAGCAGGGTGGCAGGGCAGGGGCAGGGTGGCAGAGCTGGAGCTGGAGCAGGGCAGCAGAGCCCCAGCTCTGACCTTTCAGTGCCTTGGCTGCTGCTGCTGGGCTGGCAGAGCTGAGGGAGTTCCAGGGATGGATGACATGTTACTGAACCTCAGCCTCACAGGCTGCTCTCTGTTCTGCTGCACTCATTGCTGCCTGGGCTCTGCTGCTGCCTGAATAATGAACTTTGTGCCCATTGTGTCCTGGGGGTTTTGAGGAGTTTGATGGCATTAAGAGGCCAGGAGGATTTTGTGATGGGTGATAACGTTGCTGCAGTCAGTGATCACGTGAGGTGTCAGAAATAATGTTGCATTTTTCCTGCCCTCAGTGCTTCCACCAGGACAATGTAACTCTGTAGCTCCAGGGAAATCAGGCCATGCTGCTGGAGCCGCTCAGTTCCTGGGGTTCCAGAATCTGGTCTGTAATGCCAAGTTCCGGCTCTCCCTGGATTACCTTGGTGCAATCCTGGATTAAACCACCTGCGGTTTCTTAGGGAAAGCACAGCACGGCGTGGCTGGGGCAGGGAGTGTGCTCATGGGAATCTCTTCAGTTGTTCTGTTAAACTCAGACATTCTGCTTGGCAATTCAAACCAGTGACAGAAACGGAGTCCTCCTCTTGAAAACACCCCCTTCAAAATCCTGCCAGCGTTATGAATGAAAACTGCTGACTCAGTGCAGCTTTGTGCACTGAAATGAGAGCCAGGGAACCTGAGCACTGAAATTCTGGTGACACTTCACTTCCTTTTGTGGGCAGGTTTATTGTGCTTTGCTGTCCTTTCCCAGCTTCAGAAGGGAGGGGGAAAAAAAGAGGAGTGGGGAGAAATAAATAAATACTTGTTTAACAAAAGTCCTTGAATCCTCCCCAGAGACCCCTGTGTGCAGTTCCTCTCCCTCTGAGACAGCTTTTAGCTGGGAGGTTTGGAAAGGCAGTAAATGCAAGGGCAGGAGGCTGCAGTGACCTGGATAGAGCAGGGGGCAGCTCCCCAGGCTGGCTCTGCTCTCACTGAGTTCACTGTGGCACCAGCAGGGCCTGGTTTGTACCAGCCATGGACAAGGGGCTGCCCTGGCTGTTCTGGCACTCCCTGAATGGCTGGGAGGGACTCAGAGCCACCCAGGGACACCTCCCACTGTCCCCAGTGTCCAGCCTGGCCCTGGGCACTGCCAGGGATGCAGGGGCAGCCCCAGCTGCTCTGGGCACCCTGGGCCAGTTCTCCAGGATTTCTGTGAAGGAGCTGAGATGGCAGGAGGAGCCAGGCTCTGCAGTGGGCAGAGCTGACCAAAGGGGAAATGGTTCCATCCCAGCTGAGGCTCTTGTCAGTCCCTGCAGGGACATGGAGTGACAGGAGCCAGGGAATGGCTCCCAGGGCTGGGTGGGACATTGGCAATGAGGAATTGTTCCCTGGCAGGGTGGGCAGGCCCTGGCACAGGGTGCCCAGAGCAGCTGGGGCTGCCCCTGCATCCCTGGCAGTGCCCAAGGCCAGGCTGGACACTGGGGACAGTGGGAGGTGTCCCTGCCATGGCAGGGTGGGCACTGGGTGGGCTCTGAGGTCCCTCCCAACCCAAATCAGTCTGGGATTCTGTGATTCCAAACCCCTGCATCCCTGGCAGTGCCCAAGGCCAGGCTGGGCACTGGGGCTGCAGCAGCCTGGCACAGTGGATGAGCTTTAGGGTCCCTCCCAGCCCAAACCATGCTGGGATCTCAGACATTTACCTGCTGGGTTCTGTTGTTATCCCTGTGTATACAGTGTTATGAAACCGGGTGAAATGCATCCTACCAATCATTCCATCTTGCATTAGCTTGGCTATGTCTCATTAAAGATTAAAAACTTTATTCTGTGAAGATTTAAATAGAAACAAAGCCTTGTTGTGATAGAAGGAAGGAGAGCTGTTACCTAGTTCAGTGGTTTCCACCTCTCTTTTGATTTGTAGACTTCTAAAATAAACATTCCAAAGATGTGCACTTGGGCTGATGTGCATGAGCCTAATATTAGACTTGATTTTCTTTATTTTTACAAGTTACATGGAGGTTTGCTGGTTTGTCTTTGAGCTAGGGGAAAGCACAACCACGAATTCTCAGGGTGTCTCGTTCTTGTTTTGCTGAGAAAAATGCTTCAGCTTGCTGGCCTGCAGGAGGGAGGTTGGATCTTGTTATGGCTCTGCACATCAGGAAACCTGGAGCAGGAGTGGCTCCATCTGAACGTGGTGAGAGCCAGATCCCTGCATGGTTCTGGGGCTTCACAGGGCCCAGATTACAGAGAATCCCAAATCCCTGGGGCTGGCACAGCCCTGCCAGCCCATGCAGTGCCAGCTGTGCCCCATGGGCACCTTGTGCCCAGCCCAGAGCACTCAGTGCCACCTCCAGGGCACACCTGCAGGGATGGGCACTGCAAAGCTCCCTGGGCAGCCCCTGCCAAGGCCTGAGCTCCCTTTCCATGGGCAAATTGCTGCTGCTGTCCCAGCTGAGCCTGCCCTGGCCCAGCCTGAGGCCGCTCCCTCTGCTCCTGTCCCTGTTCCCTGCGAGCAGAGCCCGACCCCCCCGGCTGTGCCCTCCTGGCAGGGCCTTGTGCAGAGCCACGAGGGCCCCTGAGCCTCCTTTGCTCCAGCCCCAGCCCCTTCCAGCTCCTCAGGGATTCTGCAGCCCCTTCCAGCTCCCTCAGGGATTCTGCAGCCCCTTCCAGCTCCTCAGGGATTCTCCAGCCCCTTCCAGCTCCTCAGGGATTCTCCAGCCCCTTCCAGCTCCCTCAGGGATTCTGCAGCCCCTTCCCAGCTCCTCAGGGATTCTGCAGCCCCTTCCAGCTCCCTCAGGGATTCTGCAGCCCCTTCCCAGCTCCTCAGGGATTCTGCAGCCCCTTCCCAGCTCCTCAGGGATTCTGCAGCCCCTTCCCAGCTCCTCAGGGATTCTGCAGCCCCTTCCAGCTCCCTCAGGGATTCTGCAGCCCCTTCCCAGCTCCTCAGGGATTCTGCAGCCCCTTCCCAGCTCCCTCAGGGATTCTGCAGCCCCTTCCAGCTCCTCAGGGATTCTGCAGCCCCTTCCCAGCTCCCTCAGGGATTCTGCAGCCCCTTCCAGCTCCCTCAGGGATTCTGCAGCCCCTTCCCAGCTCCATTCCCTGCCCTGGACAGGCTCCAGCCCCTCCAGGTCTCTTGCTGTGATCCATGTGCAGGTGCCACTGCAGAGCTGGTGTGTTTTGTGACTGCTTCACCTCCCCAGAAGATTCCCTGATGAGCTCTTCCAAGGGACATGGCAATATGTGTAAAGTTGGGCTGTTGGTGGGGGTGTGTAACCAGCGTGGAAAAGTCTCATGGAAATGCTGCTCCCAAGGAGAGGCTGCTGGAGCTGTGTCCTGGCAGATTAACAGAAGGTGCACACCTGGCTGTCTGTTTATCTGCTCCTGGTTATCAGATTTGTTTTCAGCTGCCTGAGTTCTCAGAACTCAGATTTACACTGTGTTTTGGATCACAGCGCTGACCAGAGTTTTCTCCTCCCACTAGGAATAGGCTAAACTACTTGGGAAAGTATTTGGCATTTGTATCCAATTTGTTCTGTTTGAAAAATATCTCCACAGCTGGTTGCTATAGGAGCATTATATTCCTTCCAGATTCAGTGGTGAGTGTTGGATACAGCGGGGAAGTTCTTGGCAAGGTGACTGAAATAATGTGTGAAGTTCTTTGTGCCTGGGGCCGGGGCTGGCTCGGAGCCTCCTTGCAGGGCTCCTCTATTGCTGCCTCTCAATGGCTGGCAGGGGCAGGGCTGCTGCATCTCTGCCCTCTGGCACTGTCATCTGGTTACTCACACTTTGGCCAGCCTGTTACCTTTTCATGTTATGGCTCTGTATTTTTATTTTCTCCCTCAGATCTCTGTGTATCTGTTCAGTCTGTCTGGTCTAGGGAGAAGCATTTAAAAAATGAGGTTTGTGGGAGTTTGTTATGGGTCTAAACACTGAACTTTGCATTGAAACCAAATTAAATCTCAGTTGCAACTGAGAGATCCTGCTTGGAACATCCATGGCTCCCCCTCAGGCTTTTTGGTTTTTTTTTTCATGATGTTTAATTCTCACGTGATTTCTGTGTGTTACTGGGGCTGATGCTCTGCAACTGCTGTTTCCCAAAGCACATCAATTCTGTCACACAGAGTGTGTTCCAGGGCTCCATTGAACGCCCATGTGCAGTCCCCTGGAATATCCAATCTCAAGGTGTTACCTGTCTCATCCAAGCTGGTTTAGTCTCTGGGGAAGCAGCCTGAGCCCCAGGATGTGGGCAGGGTGCCTCTTGCCCTTCACGCTGGATCCCTGCAGGATTTGTTAGGAATGTTCTCTCCAGGCTTTGGGGGAAGCCACGTGTGCTGTTGGCCTGTTCAGGCAGGTGAGTTTGGATGTGCCTTAATATTCTGCAGGTTTTATTTAAAGTGCTCTAACAGCTTCCTGAGCTGCCAGCACTGAAATGAATTTCATAAAAACTCACAGAAGGCTCTCCAAATTCTGCAGTAGGTGAGCAAAACACAAAACTCAGTCCTCTGGTAGCCCAATTTGGGCTGGCACAGGGTGCCCAGAGCAGCTGGGGCTGCCCTGGATCCCTGGCAGTGCCCAAGGCCAGGCTGGCACTGCCTTGGAGAGCCTGGCACAGTGAGAGGTGTCCCTGCCATGGCAGGGCTGGGATGGGGTGAGCTTTAGGGTCCCTCCCAATGCAATCCTTGTGGGATTCTGGGGTTCCTTGTGGGATTCTGGGGTTCCTTGTGGGATTGTGGGGTTCCTTGTGGGATTGTGGGGTTCCTTGTGGGATTGTGGGGTTCCTTGTGGGATTCTGGGGTTCCTTGTGGGATTGTGGGGTTCCTTGTGGGATTGTGGGGTTCCTTTTGGGATTCACGGGTTCCTTTTGGGATTCACGGGTTCCTTTTGGGATTCAGGGGTTCCTTGTGGGATTCAGGGGTTCCTTGTGGGATTCAGGGGTTTCTGGCCTCAGCCCTGCCGTGCCTGTCTGTGTTTCAGGAAGCTCTGCCTCCTTTTCCATGGTGGCTGTTGGAGCTCCCCAGAGTTCCCTGGCAGGTTCTGGTGCACGTTGCCCTGAGCTGTTGCATTTCCCCCCCAGCCTGCAGGGTTTGCTCTGTTGCCCAGTTTCTGTGCCTCATTCCAGCCTGATTGCTCCGGTTCCTGGAGGATTTTAGCAGTGCTCTGAGCCTGTCCTGGCTGCCAGGGTTGGGGAGGCCCCTGCAAGCCTTACACAGGAACCTTCCAGAAGGCTCAGGGAATGATCTCAGCATTGGAAGATGCTGATTTTTCTGCTGGGCCCAATTCAAGAATCTTTTCCTTTGTTCATGTCCTGAAGGAACAAGAGGTGCTGCTTGGGGTTTTTTCTCCTTTCTTCCTGCTCCTGGAGCATTCCAATTGCCAGCTGTCCAAGCAATGATTAAAAGGGCCACAGACAAACATTTACCCCAATACTTGTGTTATTCCTTCATTTGCCCTCATTCCATTGGAATCATTAGTGAGATTCCTCAGGGCTGGAAGCCATGAGCTGTTGCCATACAGAGCTCCTGTGGATTGAGAGTTGTCATGGATAATGTTTGCTGGAGAACTGCAAATGAAAGGAGAAAAGAACAGAAGTGTGTGAGTGAATGGCCTCTTCAGTGTAGAGTGTGAGGGCATCTCTTGCTGGGGACCTTAATTCAGGATTATTTGCTGTTTCCTCCTTTAAACATATGAAGTGGCTTTTTTTTTACTGCTTTTTTTTTTTCTTGCATAATTTGGGATTTCCTGCCTAAAGTTTCACCAGTCCAGCTGAACATTTGGAGGAGAGCTGAGTGCTTGGGCTCTCAAACTGTCAGCAGCAGCATTAACCAGATGAGAACTGAGCCATGTTCATATAGTTTTATCTCTACAGGTACTTAATTCTTCATTTCTGTGAGAAAGCAAAGTGCATTTGATGTAATAATGGTGCTGGGTCTGCCTGGTCACAGCTTGGGGACAGAACTTGTCACCTGGAGAATGCTGTGGGTTATCCTTGGCACCTTCAGTGTCTCTGTTGGTTCTGCATTAGGAAATACCCAGTGCTGCACTTGGGATGGGGCAGCCCAGGATCAATCCAGGCTGGGATGAGCAGAGGGAGCAGCCCTGGGAGAGCTGGGCCTGCCCTGGGCTGAGCCCCAGCTGGGATCAGGAGAGGGATGGGGTTGGGATTGGGATTGGGATGGGATTGGGATTGGGATTGGGGTTGGGATTGGGATTGGGATGGGGTTGGGGTTGGGGTTGGGATTGGGATTGTGTCCCTGTGCCCCTCAGGTGATTCCCCACCTGCAGAGCTGCCCCAGCGCAGGGAGGAGCTGGAGCTGCTGCAGAGCCCAGAGGAGGCTCCAGGATGGGCAGAGGGATGGAGCAGCTCTGCTGGCAGGAAAGGCTGGCACAGCTGGCATTGCTCACCTGCACAGGAGAAGCTTTGGGCTGAGCTCAGGGCGGCCTTGCAGGGCCTGGAGGAGCCCCAGGAAAGCTGGAGAGAGACAATTGCCAGGGGATGCAGGGACAGCACACAGGGAATGGCTTCACACTGAAAAATTACAGGTTTAGATCAGATATTAGGAACAATTTCCTCCCTGGCAGGGTGGGCAGGCCCTGGCACAGGGTGCCCAGAGCAGCTGGGGCTGCCCCTGCATCCCTGGCAGTGCCCAAGGCCAGGCTGGACACTGGGGACAGTGGGAGCTGTCCCTGCCATGGCAGGGGATGAGTTTATGAGTTTAAGGTCCTTTCCAAACCATCCTGTGGTTCTGTAGATTCATTTTCCACACTCAGTGCTGGTTGTGTGTTATTACCCTTTCCTGTCCCCAAAGGGGGACAAGCTGACTTTGAGGCAAAAGTTCAGAATCCTGGCACTGCAAGCAGCCAGCTCTTCACCCCAGTGAGTTCATTTTGGGTTTTCTCTTCACTTCAAGCCCCAGTAAAGACCTGTGGTACTTTCCAGGAGAATTGTCAACTTCACTGCTGATTTTTTTGACTGATGAAGGTTTGATTGTAAGTGCGTCAGTACAGGGTGGTTTTGAACGGTTGAAATATTGACAAGTTAATTTTTCCTGTAAAATATCTTTGGGTTACACTTCTGCAGCCAAGTGACTGCCATAAACCCTTGCTTGCTGTTTCAGAAGGTAATGATTGATGAAGTTGTGGATTCATCATTAGAATGCCAGTTTTCATTTCGAGCTCTCAGCTCAGAAGGTGAATAACCAGCAATGTATTTTTAGTGTGCAGAGGTTATTCTGGAGGTGCTGGCAGCTGTGCTGGAGGCAGAGCTGAGCAGCTCTGAGCCTCTGCTCTCAGGCTGTGCCCAGCCCTGCTGGGGTTGGTGCTGCAGCGAGTGGCCCTGCAGCCATCTCCTGCTGGGAAAAGGCTGCTGCCAAGGCAGATGGAGAGATAAAGGAATCCTGATCCACAGTCGGGAGTGGCAGCAGCTTCTGAATCACCTGGATGAGTTGGGGTTGTCTGGTTTAATCCACTGCTGCAAGTGTGAGCTATAGATTGTGCCCCTTGTTCCTGCTGTGCTATAACTGTACAAACCTTTCACGTCTGTCATTGCCAGGCCCTGATCTCTGCTCTGTGAGCAGGGACAGCCCCTGAGGGAGCAGCTCCAGATCAGGGCAAGCCAGCCCCTAAAGGAAACTGCTGCCTTCAGAGCATTGCTCTGTGGTGGGTGCAGCACCTTGTGAGCAGGTTTGATCTGTGCCCAGAGGGGTGAACCTGGGAGAGCTCAGCCCTGGGGAGCCTGGAGTGCTGTGAGGGCTGTGGGAGTAGGAGGAAAGGGATGAGTTGTGTTTGTACCGAGGAGTTGCTCTGTCCTGCCCTTCCTGCTCTTCATCATTCCTTGGCTCTCCTCTCCCTGACCTCTCTTTACTGTGTTTCATCTCTTCACTTACCTTTTTCCCTCCCTGCCTTTGCTGAGGAAACATCCTGGCTTGGATCAGCCCTGGGGTGTGCAGCAGGAGCAGGGCAGGGATTGTCCCTCTGTGCTGGGACCCCTCCAGGGCTGGGCCCTGTTCTGCTCCTGCAGGAGAGCCCTGGAGGGGCTGGAGCGTGTCCAGGGCAGGGAACGGGGCTGGGAAGGGGCTGCAGAATCCCTGAGGGAGTTTGGAAGGGGCTGCAGAATCCCTGAGGGAGCTGGAAGGGAATGGAGAATCCCTGAGGGAGCTGGAAGGGGCTGCAGAATCCCTGAGGGAGCTGGAAGGGGCTGCAGAATCCCTGAGGAGCTGGTGAGAACGGGAATGGAGAATCCCTGAGGAGCTGGAAGGGGCTGCAGAATCCCTGAGGAGCTGGGAAGGGGCTGCAGAATCCCTGAGGAGCTGGAAGGGGCTGCAGAATCCCTGAGGGAGCTGGAAGGGGCTGCAGAATCCCTGAGGGAGCTGGGAAGGGGCTGCAGAATCCCTGAGGAGCTGGAAGGGGCTGCAGAATCCCTGAGGAGCTGGAAGGGGCTGGGGCTGGAGCAAAGGAGGCTCAGGGGCCCTCGTGGCTCTGCACAAGGCCCTGCCAGGAGGGCACAGCCGGGGGGGTCGGGCTCTGCTCGCAGGGAACAGGGACAGGAGCAGAGGGAGCGGCCTCAGGCTGGGCCAGGGCAGGCTCAGCTGGGACAGCAGCAGCAATTTGCCCATGGAAAGGGAGCTCAGGCCTTGGCAGGGGCTGCCCAGGGAGCTTTGCAGTGCCCATCCCTGCAGGTGTGCCCTGGAGGTGGCACTGAGTGCTCAGTGCCCATGGGGCACAGCTGGCACTCCGTGGGCTGGCAGGGCTGTGCCAGCCCCAGGGATTTGGGGTTCTCTTTGGGGTGGCTCTGTAGGATCCAACCTCAGTGCCAGTGAGCAGGGTCAGGCTGTGCCATCCCAGAACAATCTGTGGGTGTACTTGGGCACTGATTATCAGACAGCACATTAAAACTTGCAAATGTGAGGGTTTGAAGGAGGAGGTTTGTTGTCACAGCTGCCTTGGCTTTCTTCTTGAATCAAACTTGAAAGGATTTTTAGATCTGTTATGCTGGGAAATCAGCATCATGTTACAGTTTTGCACTTGGACTTTTTTCCCAGTGCGAGGCTGCCCCACAACCTTGTAGCAAATTTTCCTGATTACAGGGAACTGCAAACCAGTGACTTTTGAAGTCCCCACAGGGGAGAAATTTGTGAGCTACAGTAAACAAACCTCCCATGGCACAGATTTGTGACTTACAGTAAATAAACCATTAGCACTAACAACAGCCTTAATGTTCTTATCCTCTTGCAGGAAAGGAATTTTCATCCTGGAAAGAGATATTAAGGCATTTCAGGACAGGGAAATTACTCTTTGCAGTGTTATTAACTGTCCAGACTTCCTGGCTCATTTAGAGAAGGAGCATAATAAAGTTTCCAGAGCCAGCATGGAAAATGTCTGTGCACATGGTGCTTCCCCCAGCCTGCATCCTCCAGAGCAGCTCCAGGTACTTACACAGTGAGCATGAGCATCTCTTCCCTAGCTAATACATGTTTGTTTCTTCTTTTTAAAGACCCTGGCTTCCATATCTAGATTTTTCCTTGGAGTTCTTGGCTTTGTGTGCATCTCCTTGTCCTCTCCAGCATGGCCTGAAATGATTCCCAGCCCTGGGCAGAAATGCAGGGTAGCTGGAACTTGGGGTCACTTGGAGCCCCCCTCAGTGGGTCAGTGCTGCTCTAGAGCTGCAATCTGCCTTTTCTCCCAGTCAGCTCTTGCTTTGGCTGGGGCTTTGTGTGGAGACAAACCCAAACCTCACTCTGTTTTGGGGGAATCTTGTTCCATAAATCCTCACCCCTCAAGTCCAGTGAAATCCATGGAAAGTCTTCCCTTGGTTTGTGTCTGGTTTTGCTGATTTCTTTGCTGTGTCTGAACTTGCCATTACCTGATAATGCATCCAGCAGGGTTATTCCTGGCCTTGTATCTCAGCATTGGAAAAGAGCAGGGTTGGATGGTACTGGGAGAAATGCTTCCCTGGCAGGGTGGGCAGGGCTGGGATGGAATTCCATCCCTGCATCCCTGGCAGTGCCCAGGCCAGGCTGGACACTGGGGACAGTGGGAGGTGTCCCTGCCATGGATGGGGATGAGCTTTAGGATCCCTCCAACCCAAAACATTCAGTGATTGCTTTACCCCAGCCAGGGGTTGAAATATTTGCAGTTGTTGTTGAGATGCTGGAGCCTGGTTTATGTGGAACTGCTGGGAAAGCCCAGTTGGCACCTGGAAAGAAAGCTTACACGTTTTCTTGGTGCCATTTGTATGTACTTACAGTCAATTAATAATTTCTTTAATCTAGAAATAGGATTTTTTAAGTTGGATTGTGCCTTTTGAAATGTATGTGTGTATGTTCTATAGGTATGTACAGTTTGTGTTTTATCTTGCAGACTGTTTGTTTTTCCCTTCTCCCATTGCCTGTGTCACTTGCCTGGTTTTGTGCTCACACCTGGGATGCTTTTGCTCCTGTGTGCAAAGTGGTTTTAAGCATTTTGACGGGGATTGATCTCATGGAAGCAGGAAAGCCTTGCTTTGGGATAGGCCCTGCCTCATGCAGTGGAGCCCTTTTTGCTTCATTTCCTTAGAGAGTGTTTAAGGATATTTTAAACAGGAGACAGGAACCTTCACCATGTTGAATTCCTTGGTTAGGCTTTATGAGAGAGCCCCAGACCCTCCCTGTGAGGGGTGCCTGCTCAGCCCCTTTGCAGTGCAGGGAAATCCCTTGGTTTTACCAATGCCCAAGGGCCTGTCCTGTCCCAGGGAGCTTCTCTGTCTGTCTGTCCAACATTTCCATTTTTCCCTCTAAAGCTGCTGTTTCTTGTCTGCTGGACCCTTTCTCTTTTGGCCACCTGTGACCAACCAGTGCTGGGTGTGCCCAGAAGGAGGGTGACACAAATGACAGCCTGGTGTAAATGCCTCAATTAAAATCTGTTTGTGCATCTGCAGAGCTCCTTGGGCCCTGCAGGAGCTGAGGAGACAGAGCATGGAAGCCACTCAGAGCCAGTGTCCTTGGGTGGGAGAGAGGAGTGCCTGAGCCGTGGTGCTGTGGGCTGACACAGCTCTGAGATGCTGATAAGAGCTGCTGGATGCTGAATAATTCTCCTGTGAAATGGCTGGTTTGGAAATCTGCTTCCAGATCTGCACCAGCACAGCCCTGTGCTTATGTAAGTGGGAGAGCTGGGGAGAGCAGCTGCTGGCAGGGACACAGTGACCTCCCTGAGTGCTGCAGGGACACAGCCTGGGCCTCCATCACAGCTGCAGCCTGGCCTGCCCTGCCAGACCGTTCATGCGCTGCTTGTGCCTCGGAGCAGGGAATGGGCTGCACATCCTGAGCTCCCTGATCCACTCTGCTGACTCAGGGCTTTGCTTCCTTCCTGCCCTTCCCCCAGCAGAGCTGCTCTTGCTGCCAGGCATGGGGAAGGTGAAGTGAAACAACTCAAGAAGAACTGATTTTCTTTTTTTTTTCCATTGTCCCCATTTCAAAGGGTCAGCTCTAAAGTTGAGACAAGCACGTGGATGTTCACAGCATAGCTATGGGGGATTTGGTCAGGCCTACAGTGATTAAATCTGGGCTGGAAGGCACCACTGCTGTCCAAGCCAGACTTAACAGCTCTGACCTATTCCTTTGGCTGCCCCGATTCCTTTAAAAACATCCAGCTGGATTGAAACGGGAGTTCCTGCAGAGCTGTGTCATGGGCATCTGTAGGAGAGGGAGGGACATTTGTGAAGGTTTTGACTTAATCAGTCACTGGTGTAAGGAACAGAAACTGGCAAGTTTTGCAAAGCGGTGCCTGAGTTAAAATGTGATCTCCAAAGAGCAAGGATCAGAATTCCCTGATTGCCTCAAAATGCTTTTGTTTGCAGCATTGATCAGACTTAGCAGGCTTTGCTAAACCTCTGTGTCCCCTGGCTGCTCCTGGTGAGAGGCTTTGCCATGGAACATGTGCCAGCTCCACACCTGCTGGCAGCCTGGCACGCCCAGGGGTGTCCTGCTGTCTTCTGGAACTCCTGGAGGATGTTGGGGCTTTATCTGGTTGGGTTTGTCTCTTTTTGTTCCTGTGGGAGGAGGAAGGTGACTGATAAGTGGCCTCAGGAATGAATTCTGGCATTCAGATCAAGCATTATCTCAGGAATTGTTTAGGAATAGAAATGCTGGGTTGCATTTTAGGGAAAACAAAAGCAGGATCTTTCTTGTGTGAAACGTTTCTGTATAAAGACACAGCACTGAAATAGCTCAGTTATTGGTAATTTCTACCTCCTGTGGCTTTATTGCAGTTTTCTCTGTAAACATGGCCTCAGCAGAGCACAGAGAACTTGAAATAGAAACTCTCATCAAGTTCTGAGCCATCGTTTTAACGTCCGTACATAATACCCTGTGAAAGGAATTCTCGTATTTGTCTGACCCTATGAATAAATGGTTCTACTGGAGATATTTTCAACCTCCTCATCTTTTTGAGGTAAAAGCTTTAAACATCAGTACTTAAATTTAGATATGGTCTGGGATTTTATATATGTGGAGTTGTTCTACATGGTTCAGTTTTACTTTTATGTGAACAACTGGTAGGGTTACAGTTAAATTATATACATATTTTATATATATAACCTAATATATATATGTATACATAATATATAACCTTTTATATATATAGAATAACCTTAGATATATTTTATATATATATAAGGTGATAAATATATATAAAAAATATAAATATATATTTTATATATATAACCTAATATATATGTATACATAATATATAACCTTTTATATATATAGAATAACCTTAGATATATTTTATATATATATAAGGTTATAAATGTATATAAAAATATATAAATATATATTTTATATATATAACCTAATATATATGTATACATAATATATAACCTTTTATATATATAGAATAACCTTATATATATTTTATATATATATAAGGTTATAAATATATATAAAAATATATAAATATATATTTTATATATATAACCTAATATATATGTATACATAATATATAACCTTTTATATATATAGAATAACCTTAGATATATTTTATATATATATAAGGTTATAAATGTATATAAAATATATATAAATATATACATTTTATATATTTATAACCATATATATTATATGTATAAACCTTAATGTATTTATACTATATATATTATTTTAAATTATTAGATCATATTATTTTAAATATATATATATGTATGTCTGTGTGTGTATATATATATATATATATATATACATATATGGCACAGCTGGCACTGCATGGGCTGTGCCAGCCCCAGGGATCCTGTGCTGGTTTATTTGCTTTACAATACTTTACATATATATGATATTTTATAAATAACAACTGTGCCAGATGTTTTGGGGGTAAATAATACGTGTTCTCCACCCCCAGAACAGAATCCCGGAGCAGCTTGGGTCAGACAGACTCAAACAGCCCCTGGTGCCAGCTCTGGGGAGAGGTTTGGGCTCCCTGGTGTCACCCAGGCGTGCACAGCCAGAGCTGGGCTGTGGAACCCAGGGGTCCCCGGGATACACAGCAACTCCTGCACATTGCACCCAGGGAGGGATTTGCCTTTGCTCGCTGTGCTGCCCTGGCTCTCAGCCTCTCACATTTCAGCACAGCTCTCTGCTCTTCTCTCCATTCCCCCAGCTGCCTTTGCTTTGTTTCTCACTTTCTTCTTCTTCCTTTGGAGCAGTTTGTGCTTTCCCTGGCGTGCAGCGCGGGGCTGGAGCTCAGTTCCCGCTGCCTCCCTGTTCCCCGTGTTCCAGGTAAAGGGAATTCACTGCTCTGCAGTCCTGGCTGAGGAGGAGGCTCTGCCCTCAGTGAAATGCTCTGCTGCTGCTCCCCTGTGCTGGAAGGGAACAGATAACGTGGAAACTGCTCTGAGAGGGGGCTTCAGGCACTTCTGCTTTTGGGCTTTCCTGCTTTTTCTTCGATTTCTTTTATTTTGGCTTTTTTTTTTCCCTGTTTGGGTTTTTGGGGTTTTGTTTTTGTTTTTTTTTATTTTCTTTTTGTTTTCTTTTTCTCCTCTCTTTCTTCCTCCTCCTTTCTTCCTCCTCCTTTCTTCCTCCTCCTTTCTTCCTCCTCCTTTTTTTCTTTCCCTCCTTTTTCCTCCTCCTCCTTTTTCTTCCCTCCTCCTTTTCCTTTTCTCCTCCTTTTTTCCTCCTCCTCCTTCTTTTTCCTCCTCCTTTTTCCTCCTCCTTTTCCTTCCCTCCTCCTTTTCCTCCTCCTTTTTTTCCTCTTCCTTTTTTTCCTCCTCCTTTTTTCCTCCTCCTCCTTTTCTTCCTTTTTTTCTTCCTCCTCCTTTTTTTCCTCCTCCTTTTTTTCCTCCTCCTCCTTTTCTTCCTCCTCCTTTTCTTCCTCCTCCTTTTCTTCCTCCTCCTTTTCTTCCTCCTCCTTTTTTTCCTCCTCCTTTTTTTCCTCCTCCTTTTCTTCCTCCTCCTTTTCTTCCTCCTCCTTTTTTCCTCCTCCTTTTTTCCTCCTCCTTTTTTTCCTCCTCCTTTTTTTCCTCCTCCTTTTTTCCCCTCCTTCCTTTTTCCTCCTCCTTTTTTTCCCCTCCTTTTTTTTTCCCCTCCTTTTTTTTTCCTCCTCCTTTTTTTCCTCCTCCTACTTTTCTTCCTTTTTTCCTCCTCCTTTTTTTCCTCCTCCTTTTTTCCTCCTCCTTTTTTTCCTCCTCCTTTTTTTCCTCCTCCTTTTCTTCCTCCTCCTTTTCTTCCTCCTCCTTTTTTCCTCCTCCTTTCTTCCTCCTCCTTTTCTTCCTCCTCCTTTTCTTCCTCCTCCTTTTCTTCCTCCTCCTTTTCTTCCTCCTCCTTTTCTTCCTCCTCCTTTTCTTCCTCCTCCTTTTCTTCCTCCTCCTTTTCTTCCTCCTCCTTTTCTTCTTCCTCCTCCTTTTCTTCCTCCTCCTTTTCTTCCTCCTCCTTTTCTTCCTCCTCCTTTTCTTCCTCCTCCTTTTCTTCCTCCTCCTTTTCTTCCTCCTCCTTTTCTTCCTCCTCCTTTTCTTCCTCCTCCTTTTCTTCCTCCTCCTTTTTTTCTCCTCCTTTTCTTCCTCCTCCTTTTTTTCCTCCTCCTTTTCTTCCTCCTCCTTTTCTTCCTCCTCCTTTTCCTCCTCCTCCTTTTCTTCCTTTTTTCCTCCTCCTTTTCTTCCTCCTCCTTTTCTTCCTCCTCCTTTTTTCCTCCTCCTTCTTTTCCTCCTCCTCCTTTTTCTCTCCTTTTTTCCTCTTTTTTTTATTCCCTCAAGGTTTCCTTGCACTCATAACCCCCAGCAGCATTGCTGAGTTCTTTCCCAGAGCAGGGAGCAATAAGCAGAGAGGCAAAGGTAGAAGTTCTGATCTTTGAGCCCTTCAGGAATGCTTCTGGGACAGATCTGATCCCCTGGATCTGTGCACCAGAATTTGGCATTTCTGGGCTGACCCTTGGGAGCAGCAGCAGCTCCTGCCCCGGCCTGGGGCACAGGGCTGGGCCAGATGAGGAGGAAAAAGCGCCAGGGTCGTGTCCCTCATTCCCCAGCTTCCAGCTGCTGGCACAAGTGCCAGGGGTTTGTGCAGGGACACACAGGGGGTTCCCAGGTTGGAGGCCGGAATGTGGGAAGTGTAAAGGGGGATGGGGAGGGCAGCAAACAGCAATTGAGACAAAAGGAAATTGTTGGTGCAAGTGAATGCCTTTTCTTAGGGATATTGATAAATTTCTGCTGCTGTTCAGGCAGCCTAAATGATTCTCCTGCTTCTGTCCCCCTCTGCCTTTCTGCTGTTGCCCGGAGGACACGAGTGGAATCTGGCAGGACAAGAGGCCGCGGCTCGTTGTGGTGCTGCCATTGTCCCCTGGCTCAGGCAGCCCATGGCAGCCTTTGTGTGCAGTGAGAAAAATGGCTTTGCTGCTGGGGCAATGAGATGTGGAGCTGTGCCTTTGTTGGCAGGGCCCTGGTGCTGTGCTGGGGCTGCCCTGCCCCTGGGCCCGCAGCAGCACGAGGAGTTCATGGAACGGGGGCAGGAATAACACCCACATCCCTGGTGGGGGCAGCGTGGAATGGAGCTGATGGCCCAACTGAGCAGGGCTGGGGCTGCACAGCATCCGGGCTGGGCTGGGCTCTGCCCTCACTCCAGCCTGCTTACAAACAAATGAACAAAATATATAAAATATATATTCTATTCTTTTAATTTATATATATATATGTATGGACTGAGCTCTGCCCTCACTCCAGCCCTGGCTACAAATAAATAAATAAATAAACAAATACTTATTATATATGTATATAAATAAAATATATAAAAATATATATTATATTTTTTTAATTTTATATATATATGTATGGACTGAGCTCTGCCCTCACTCCAGCTCTGACAATAAATAAATAAATAAATAAACACTTATTTTTTATATATAAATAAAAAATATATAAAAATAGATATTTTATATAATTTATTTTTATATATGTATGAACTGAGCTCTGCCCTCACTCCCGCCCTGGCTACAAATAAATAAATAAACACTTATTATATATCTATATAAACAAAATACATAAAATATATATTCTATTTTTTCAATTTATACATATATATATGTATGGACTGAGCTCTGCCCTCACTCCAGCTCTGGCTGCAAACAAATAAAGAAACACTTATTTATATATATAAATAAAATATATAAAAATATGTATTATATTTTTTTAAATTTATATATATATGTATGGACTGAGCTCTGCCCTCACTCCAGCCCTGGCAGTAAATAAATAAATAAATAACCACTTATTTTATATAAATATATAAAATATATATTCTATTTTTTCAATTTATACATATATATATGTATGGACTGAGCTCTGCCCTCACTCCAGCTCTGGCTACAAACAAATAAAAAAACACTTATTTATATATACAAATAAAATATATATAAATATATATTTTATATAATTTTTTATTTATATGTATGTATGGACTGAGCTCTGCCCTCACTCCAGCCTGGCTACAAACAAACAAACAAATAAATACTTATTATATATGTATATAAATAAAATATATAAAATATATATTCTATTTTTTTAATTTATATATATATATGTATGGACTGAGCTCTGCCCTCACTCCAGCCTGGCTACAAACAAACAAACAAATAAATACTTATTATATATGTATATAAATAAAATATATAAAATATATATTCAATTTTTTCAATTTATGTATATATGTATGGACTGAGCTCTGCCCTCACCCCAGCTCTGGCTATAAATAAATAAATAAACACTTTTTTAATAGATATAAATAAAATATATATAAAAATAGATCTTTTATGTAATTTTTTATTTATATATATGTATGGACTGAGCTCTGCCCTCACTCCAGCTCTGGCCATTTATAAATAAGTAAGTAAATAAATTATATATATATATATATATATATATAATATTTTTATATATACATATATGAACTGAGCTCTGCCCTCACTCCATCTCTGGATATTTATAAATAAATAAATATACTTATTATGTATATATAGATATATGTATTTATAAATCTAATATATATACTTATTTATAACTGCAGGCTGCTTTTGAGGCCATCCTTAAAGCAGAATGAAATGTAGCTGCTTGCTGATAGGAAGGTGCCCTCATAGATGCACAGGGAAGTGCAAAAATGAGACTGAGTTCTGTAAATCCCAGTTGGTGTGGGAAGTATTGTTCCAATCCTGTTTCCTCACTGCCTTTTTTTGGTTTTCTTTCCTGTAGTAATTAATCATACAGAAAATACATGGAAAATAGAAGTTAATATCAAATATCTGATTGTTTATTTTTTTTTTCTTTTCCAGGCATCTATTAACAAGCTCAAAGTGACAGAACCATGGCTCAGTTTCCAACACCTTTTGGGGGTGAGTGCTTTCTGGTGTGCACAAAGTTGCCATGAGCGCGTTCCTTTCCAGGGGTTTCTCTGGGGCGGTGCTGTGGGATCTCAGCAGCTCAGGACTGAGGTGTCACCGAGAGCACCCTTGGGGGGCTCGGGAGTCCTGGAATGTTCCAGAAGTGTCTGGTGGCTGCACTTTGATCCCACACAGGAGACGACACCTGTATGAGGACAGGAGGGTTTCACCGGGGTGAATGGTGAAGGGATCAGTTAATTAGAGAGTGAAACACAGGGTTTAGGATTTCTGTACAGGGGGGTTTAGAGAAGTAAGATGGAGGAATTGGGGCGTGTCCTGTCCTTCTTCTTCTTCTTCTTCTCCTCCATCTTCTGTGGTGATGGTGGCACTTTGGGATTGGTCATTACTAAAAGTGCACTGGGCAATAAGGGTGAAAGGTATTGGGGAAAAATGATAAATATTGTACACGTAACTTTGGGTATAAAGATAGGTGACCGCCCGGAGGGCAGCACAGTGTGCTCATGGCTGGCTGCTGAGCAGAGCTCTGTCGGGCCCAGAGAAAATCTTTTAGATAAACAATTAATAAACACCGAGACCGAGAAAAGAACTGAAGCCTCTTCTGGTCCTTTGAAACGCGGCTGCCCCAAGGCCACCCCGGGCCTTTCCAGGCCATCCAAACAGCCCAAAACCGGACACAGTGTTTGTGATCTCTCTGAGCTGGGGGTTTTGGGGTGGCTTTGCAGCCCAGAGCCCTGGGTGCTGCATCCACCCAGCCCTGCCAGGCCCTGCCAGGCCTCTGGGCACCCCTGCACTGCAGAGCTGCAGCTGCTTTTTCCTTTCAGGCCTCCTGCACAAAGGCCCAGCAGATGCCTTTGGGTATCACTGCCAGTTTTTCCTTTGTTGTCCCATCGCCCACTTTTAGGTTAGAGCAAAAGCAACACATTTTTAATCTCTTCATTTACAGCAGGGGAAGTTGCAGTGATAGTGGAGCCCTGGAAAAAGTTAAAGATAGAATCTAAAATGTTGGGCTTTGTGCTTTCCCAGATCACCTGCACCTGCGTAAGCAGTATGATAAATTATAGAATTGTTCGATGTGATGATTGTTTAGTAATTAAATGTAATTGTTATATACCATAAGAAGAATAATGAGAAACTATGTTGGAAATTCAGAGAGGGGCTAAATTGAAGTATACAATAGAACAATATAAGTTTAATAATTAACATGAAAGTTATATAACAATAGAGTATAAAGCATGATCATTTTGGATGTATGGCTGGAGTCAGATTTGGGTTGAATGTACCCCTGACACCCAGAGCTCTTCATAAAAAGCACTGCATATAATCCCTGTGATTCTGTGGGTTTGAGCACTGACAGCAGCATCTGGAAATGCTGTGGAAAAGCCAGGATGGGCCCTGGCAGTGCAGTAGGGACAGGATTTTTTGTTATTCCCATGAAATCACAGAATCCCAGACTGGGCTGGGCTGGGATGCTCATCAGGGACAGCTCCCACTGTCCCCAGTGCCCAGCCTGGCCTTGGGCACTGCCAGGGATGCAGGGGCAGCCCCAGCTGCTCTGGGAACCCTGTGCCCGGCCTCTGCCCACCTGCCAGGAACAATCCCTGCTGTGAAACTCAGCCAGATTTCCCCTCTTTGGTCTGGCCCATCCCTGGCACTCAGCTCTGGTGAGCATTCCCTGTTCCTTGCAGTCCCTTCAGACCTGGGAGTTGGCTTTGGCAGGAGGGTTACAAAGAGCAGTCCCAGTGCTGAGATTTGCCATTTTCCCTGTCCTGTGGGCAGGCCAGATGGGGTACTGGGGAAGAGGTGCCTTTGCAGCAAAGGAACTGGAATTTCAGCTCTGAGTGCTCTGGGGGTAAATGATCTCCCAGCCCTGGGTTGTTTGAGGAGCCCAGACTGCTGAGATAATCACACTCAGAGAGAAAAGGGGCTGCTTTTCAGGGAATGTTTCTCAGTGCCATTTCTCCATTTCTTCTGAACCAGGCAACCTGGATATCTGGGCCATTACTGTGGAGGAGAGAGCAAAGCATGATCAACAGTTCCATAGTCTGAAACCAACTGCTGGATTTATCACTGGTAAGCAAACAGCTTCCACTCCTCATCTTGTGTTTGCTTAAATCTTAGCTAGGGAGCCAAATGTGTACAGAGCTGCCTGGGAGACAGATGGGCATAATAATTAGAAAATTTCAACAGGTATTTCTTATTTTATATCTCACTGTTCCACATCAGCCCCATTTCTTATTTTACATCTCATATTTTGCCACATCAGCCCCAACTTTTCTGTTATTTTCTGATGTTTTCTATTCCCCATCCTGCTGTGGAAGGCACTGATGGGTTCTTTGTGCCTGGGGTCAGCTACCACACTAATATTATGATAAATAAAAGGTCTGATTAAATAAAGGTGTGTCATTTCAACTGAAATCAGGTTTAGAAATCCAATTTGTGCAGCACTGACATCAGCATGGTTGACCTCTTGGAAAGATCCAAATGCAGAACTGATTGAAGCAGTGGGAAGCAAAGCTCCAAATCAAGGAATTGCACTGATCCTAATAAATTTTCATCAAACTTTGGTCTCAAAGGCAATAGGAGGCCTCCTCTTCATTGCTCTGTTTGTTACATCCTCATCAGTCATGGCATGGGCTGGGCTTCTCTTGCAGCTGCTTTTCCTCCTGCTGCCCCGTTCCCTCTGCCAGCTGTTGGCAGCTGGAGCTGAAGCCGTGTCCTGTTTGTTTTACAGGTGATCAAGCCAGGAACTTCTTTTTCCAATCTGGGTTACCTCAGCCAGTGCTAGCACAGATATGGTGAGTGTGGGGCGGGCACAGGGCTGAGTGTGGGGCGGGCACAGGGCTGGCTGTGGGGTGGGCACAGGTGGTGTGAGCTGGCACAGTGGGTGTGGAGGCACAGTGGCCTGGGCACATGGGGCAGGGTTGGTGTGGAGTGGGCACAGAGCTGAGTGTGGGCGGGCACAGGGCTGGGTGTGGGGGGCACAGAGCTGGTGTGGGAGGCAAGGCTGGCTGTGGCGGACACGGGGCTCTTGGGTGGGCACAGGGCTGAGTGTGGGGCGGGCACAGGGCTGGGTGTGGGGTGGGCACAGAGCTGAGTGTGGGGCGGGCACAGGGCTGGGTGTGGGGCACACTGGGACACACTGGGGCTGGGCTGGGTGTGGGGGGCACAGGGCTGGGTTTGGGGGCACGAGGTGGGTGTGGGGCGGGCACAGAGCTGAGTGTGGGGCGGGCACAGAGCTGGGTTTGGGGCACACTGGGGCAGGGCTGGGTCTGGGGCGGGCACAGGGCTGAGTGGGGCGGGCACAGAGCTGGGTGTGGGGCGGGCACAGAGCTGGGTGTGGGGTGGGCACAGAGCTGGGTGTGGGGCGGGCACAGGGCTGGGTTTGGGGCACACTGGGGCAGGGCTGGCTGTGGGGCACACTGGGGCACACTGGGGCTGGGCTGGGTGTGGGGCGGGCACAGGGCTGGCTGTGGGGCACACTGGGGCACACTGGGGCTGGGCTGGCTGTGGGGCACACTGGGGCACACTGGGGCACACTGGGGCTGGGCTGGCTGTGGGGCACACTGGGGCACACTGGGGCACACTGGGGCACACTGGGGCTGGGCTCTCCTGCGCTTCCCCAGGCTCAGAACTGGGGCCAGCCCTGCTCAGGGGGGATCTGCATCCAGGGCTCCCTTGGGCTGGGGTCACCCCTGGGCTGGGTCACTGGGGTCAGGGTCACCAGGGACAGGTGCTGGCTCCTGCCCGGGGGTCACCACGAGCCCATGGAGCTCTAGTCTGGGCACAGGGGCTGGGAAAGGCCTGGGAGTGCTGGGGGCAGTGGCTGGACACCAGCCCAGGGTGCCCACGTGTCCCCAGGTGGGCAGGAGGCTGATGGCCCTGGGCTGTCCCAGCAAATGGCATTTTGGAGGTTGGCAGTTTCAAACCCTCATTTCAAGTTGCTAAATGCTTTCAGCTCTGTTAAAACTGGCTACAATACAATTATACAATTAAGCACAGTAATTAGTGATAAATCTGCTCATGGGAGAGCCTAGGCAAGAGCTGGAGTGTTTGTTACAAAAATGAAGATTGACAGGGACTGTTTCCATTGGAGTGGGAGTCAAAGTTTGAAACTGGAAATTTTTGTCACTCCTTGGTGAGTTCAGCCAGATCCAAATCTGTGCCCATTCCACAGCACAGACATTGCCACAGTGCCAATGTTCCTGCAGGAATGAAGGGAATTCTGCTCTGACCCTGCCAGACCTGGACCTGTGTGTGCAGGGACAGCACCCAGGGAATGGCTGCCAGTGCCAGAGGGCAGGGCTGGGTGGGATCTGGGCAATGAGGAATTGTTCCCTGGCAGGGTGGGCAGGCCCTGGCACAGGGTGCCCAGAGCAGCTGGGGCTGCCCCTGCATCCCTGGCAGTGCCCAAGGCCAGGCTGGACACTGGGGACAGTGGGAGGTGTCCCTGCCATGGCAGGGGTGGCACTGGATGAGCTCTAAGGTTCCTCCCAACCCATTCCATTCCATAATTCCATGATTATTCATGGTTGGCATTAATAATATTACTACCAGCACAGATATTGGTGTGAGACAGAGAGAATTAAAAGTGGTTTTCATTCTGGATTGGGTGAGAGGGATAGAGAACTTTGAGGGAATCTGCTCCCTTTTCCTCTGTGAGCTATTTGAGGAGTTTATTGCCATTACAAAACCTTTCTAGTGCAGTGAAGGACTGTTATTTTATTGCTTTTGAAATCTGCATGCCCAGACCTACATGGCTTTTAAATAAAGAGCTTCTTTTCTTTTCTGATTATCTTCATCTTACAAATATCAAAGCTGGACTGGTTGTCTTATGTGCTGAAGCCTCAGTGAGTGCTCAAATGTCCCTTTGGAGCTTCTCTTGCCTCTGAATTAAACAAGGAAAGAAGTTTTGTCTTGAACAAGACATCCTTTCTCCAAAAATCTTCCCTAGGCCTTGCCTTTAAATAGGTGCTAACAAATCCAAACAGTTGTAAATAGTCTGACTAAGGATCTCTTCCTCTCTGAATTATTCAGTTTTCCAGGCTCTGGAGAGGAAGGGAATCATTCCACTCCCTCTGCAGTTGTCATAGAGACAAGACCTGCACATTTTTGTTAATGAAGCTGAACTAAAACTTATTCAGGCTGCCTTTCTAAATCATAAAGCAGCTCATGGACATTCCTTCCTCTCTGTCTCTCATGTTTTTTCAGTCATGTCTGAATGAAATGAAGTAAATATTTAAGTTAAAATCTTTATACAGATCCTTGAGTACTTTGGAGGGGGAGTTTTGCAGTAATGAGCCTGCAGTCTGTGAGAGATGGGAGCTGCTGCTCTTCCATCAGTGTGTGCTCCTGGAATGGCTGGGCTGGGCTTTGGGAGGTGGCATTTGATTGGTACTGGGAGAGCAGGGGAGGTGCAGGAGTCCTCAGGGAAGGGAAGGAATTCTGAGTTAAAACAACTCGTAAAACTCACACCAACTTATACAAAATCTGGTAAAAATTCATTTTCTGATCTGGGAAATCCCAGGATGGTTTGGGTTGGGAAGGATTTTAAAGCTCATCCCATCCCACCCCTGCCATGGCAGGGACACCTCCCACTGTGCCAGGCTGCTCCAGCCCCAGTGTCCAACCTTGGGCACTGCCAGGGATGCAGGGCAGTCCCTGAGGAACTGTCTGTCTGTCTGTCTGTCTGTGCTGTTCTGGAGGTGGTTTCCTGTTCTGGGTCATTCTGCTGATCTTAGCTACACTTTAATGGAATAATGGGAGTAAAGCCTGGCCTGAGTTTGCTGGAGGGTCCCTCCCAGCTGGGGGACACAGGGAATAAATCTGAATAAATCTGGTCAGTGCCTCACTCCTGGGCCCACAAAAGCTTCCCCAGAATGCACAGTCCTTCAAAACAGCAGTTTTTGTTAAAATTGAGAATTCCTGTGTCCCTTGTACTCCTCATGCAAGCAAAGAAGTGTCAGTGAGCAAAGGAGTGAAGTATTATGGTCTGCCATGGCAGGTCCTGTGCTGCTGTGCCCTTCACCAGCTCAGACTCCTCCAGGCTGGGGATCAATTAAAAGCCTCTAATTGGGCTCTGACTGGGCCTGCAGTGCCTTGGGAGATAACTGTGCTTAAGCAGAATAATCTGCCTTGCTTGAGAGCCCTGAGTGGGGCTCACAGAGCATCTCCTGGCCCTGCAGTGAGAGGAGAGCTGAAATAATGACAGCCAATAATACCCATCCCAGTAACCCAACCTGCTGCTGGGTTACTGACTGTGGCAGCACAGAGGCACTGGGTGACACTCTCTGTTCCCACAGAGGCACTGGGTGACACTCTCTGTTCCCACAGAGGCACTGGGTGACACTGCCTGTGGGTGACACTGCCCTGTTCCTCACAGAGGCACTGGGTGACACTTCCTGGTCCCACAGAGGCACTGGGTGACACTGCCTGTTCCTCACAGAGGCACTGGGTGACACTGCCTGTTCCTCACACAGGCACTGGGTGACACTGCCTGTTCCTCACAGAGGCACTGGGTGACACTGCCTGTTCCTCACAGAGGCACTGGGTGACACTGCCTGTTCCTCACAGAGGCACTGGGTGACACTGCCCTGTTCCCACAGAGGCACTGGGTGACACTGCCTGTTCCTCACAGAGGCACTGGGTGACACTGCCCTGTTCCTCACAGAGGCACTGGGTGACACTCCCTGTTCCTCAGAGGCACTGGGTGACACTGCCTGTTCCCACAGAGGCACTGGGTGACACTGCCTGTTCCTCACAGAGGCACTGGGTGACACTGCCTGTTCCTCACAGAGGCACTGGGTGACACTCCCTGTTCCTCACAGAGGCACTGGGTGACACTCCCTGTTCCCACAGAGGCACTGGGTGACACTGCCTGTTCCTCACAGAGGCACTGGGTGACACTGCCTGTTCCCACAGAGGCACTGGGTGACACTGCCCTGTTCCTCACAGAGGCACTGGGTGACACTGCCCTGTTCCCACAGAGGCACTGGGTGACACTGCCCTGTTCCCACAGAGGCACTGGGTGACACTGCCCTGTTCCTCACAGAGGCACTGGGTGACACTGCCTGTTCCCACACAGGCACTGGGTGACACTGCCTGTTCCTCACAGAGGCACTGGGTGACACTGCCCTGTTCCCACAGAGGCACTGGGTGACACTGCCCTGTTCCCACAGAGGCACTGGGTGACACTGCCCTGTTCCCACAGAGGCACTGGGTGACACTGCCTGTTCCCCACACAGGCACTGGGTGACACTCCCTGTTCCCACAGAGGCACTGGGTGACACTGCCCTGTTCCTCACAGAGGCACTGGGTGACACTTCCTGGTCCCACAGAGGCACTGGGTGACACTGCCCTGTTCCTCACAGAGGCACTGGGTGACACTTCCTGGTCCCACAGAGGCACTGGGTGACACTGCCTGTTCCTCACAGAGGCACTGGGTGACACTGCCCTGTTCCCACAGAGGCACTGGGTGACACTGCCCTGTTCCCACAGAGGCACTGGGTGACACTGCCTGTTCCTCACAGAGACACTGGGTGACACTGCCCTGTTCCCACAGAGGCACTGGGTGACACTGCCTGTTCCCACAGAGGCACTGGGTGACACTGCCTGTTCCTCACAGAGACACTGGGTGACACTGCCCTGTTCCTCACAGAGGCACTGGGTGACACTTCCTGTTCCCACAGAGGCACTGGGTGACACTGCCCTGTTCTCACAGAGGCACTGGGTGACACTGCCCTGTTCCTCAGAGGCACTGGGTGACACTGCCCTGTTCCCACAGAGGCACTGGGTGACACTCCCTGTTCCTACAGAGGCACTGGGTGACACTCCCTGTTCCTACAGAGGCACTGGGTGACACTGCCTGTTCCTCAGAGGCACTGGGTGACACTGCCTGTTCCCACAGAGGCACTGGGTGACACTGCCCTGTTCCTCACACAGGCACTGGGTGACACTGCCCTGTTCCTCACAGAGGCACTGGGTGACACTCCCTGTTCCCACAGAGGCACTGGGTGACACTGCCCTGTTCCCACACAGGCACTGGGTGACACTCCCTGTTCCCACAGAGGCACTGGGTGACACTGCCTGTTCCTCACAGAGGCACTGGGTGACACTGCCTGTTCCTCACACAGGCACTGGGTGACACTGCCTGTTCCTCACAGAGGCACTGGGTGACACTCACTGTTCCCACACAGGCACTGGGTGACACTGCCCTGTTCCTCACAGAGGCACTGGGTGACACTGCCTGTTCCCACAGAGGCACTGGGTGACACTGCCTGTTCCCACAGAGGCACTGGGTGACACTGCCCTGTTCCCACAGAGGCACTGGGTGACACTGCCTGTTCCTCACAGAGACACTGGGTGACACTGCCCTGTTCCCACAGAGGCACTGGGTGACACTCTCTGTTCCCACAGAGGCACTGGGTGACACTGCCTGTTCCTCACAGAGACACTGGGTGACACTGCCCTGTTCCTCACAGAGGCACTGGGTGACACTTCCTGGTCCCACAGAGGCACTGGGTGACACTGCCCTGTTCTCACAGAGGCACTGGGTGACACTGCCTGTTCCCACAGAGGCACTGGGTGACACTGCCCTGTTCCCACAGAGGCACTGGGTGACACTCCCTGTTCCCACAGAGGCACTGGGTGACACTTCCTGTTCCTCAGAGGCACTGGGTGACACTGCCTGTTCCTCAGAGGCACTGGGTGACACTGCCTGTTCCCACAGAGGCACTGGGTGACACTGCCCTGTTCCCACAGAGGCACTGGGTGACACTGCCCTGTTCCCACAGAGGCACTGGGTGACACTGCCCTGTTCCCACAGAGGCACTGGGTGACACTGCCTGTTCCTCACACAGGCACTGGGTGACACTGCCTGTTCCCACAGAGGCACTGGGTGACACTGCCCTGTTCCCACAGAGGCACTGGGTGACACTGCCTGTTCCCACAGAGGCACTGGGTGACACTGCCCTGTTCCCACAGAGGCACTGGGTGACACTGCCTGTTCCCACAGAGGCACTGGGTGACACTGCCCTGTTCCCACAGAGGCACTGGGTGACACTGCCCTGTTCCTCACAGAGGCACTGGGTGACACTGCCCTGTTCCTCACAGAGGCACTGGGTGACACTTCCTGTTCCCACACAGCCCCGGGGGGCACTTCCCCTGTCCCCACAGAGGCACTGGGTGACACTCCCTGTTCCCACAGAGGCACTGGGTGACACTGCCTGTTCCTCACAGAGGCACTGGGTGACACTCCCTGTTCCCACAGAGGCACTGGGTGACACTGCCTGTTCCTCACAGAGGCACTGGGTGACACTGCCTGTTCCCACAGGGGCACTGGGTGACACTGCCCTGTTCCCACAGAGGCACTGGGTGACACTGCCCTGTTCCCACAGAGGCACTGGGTGACACTGCCTGTTCCCACAGAGGCACTGGGTGACACTGCCCTGTTCCTCAGAGGCACTGGGTGACACTGCCTGTTCCCACAGAGGCACTGGGTGACACTTCCTGTTCCTCACAGAGGCACTGGGTGACACTGCCTGTTCCCACAGAGGCACTGGGTGACACTGCCTGTTCCTCAGAGGCACTGGGTGACACTGCCCTGTTCCCACAGAGGCACTGGGTGACACTGCCCTGTTCCTCACAGAGGCACTGGGTGACACTGCCCTGTTCCCACAGAGGCACTGGGTGACACTGCCCTGTTCCCACAGAGGCACTGGGTGACACTGCCTGTTCCCACAGAGGCACTGGGTGACACTCCCTGTTCCCACAGAGGCACTGGGTGACACTGCCCTGTTCCCACACAGGCACTGGGTGACACTGCCTGTTCCCACAGAGGCACTGGGTGACACTGCCTGTTCCCACAGAGGCACTGGGTGACACTGCCTGTTCCTCACACAGGCACTGGGTGACACTGCCTGTTCCTCACAGAGGCACTGGGTGACACTGCCCTGTTCCTCACAGAGGCACTGGGTGACACTGCCTGTTCCTCACAGAGGCACTGGGTGACACTGCCTGTTCCTCACAGAGGCACTGGGTGACATTCCCTGTTCCTCACAGAGGCACTGGGTGACACTCCCTGTTCCTCACACAGGCACTGGGTGACACTGCCTGTTCCTCACAGAGGCACTGGGTGACACTGCCTGTTCCCACAGAGGCACTGGGTGACACTGCCCTGTTCCTCACACAGGCACTGGGTGACACTGCCCTGTTCCTCACACAGGCACTGGGTGACACTGCCCTGTTCCTCACAGAGGCACTGGGTGACACTTCCTGTTCCCACAGAGGCACTGGGTGACACTGCCTGTTCCTCACACAGGCACTGGGTGACACTGCCCTGTTCCTCACAGAGGCACTGGGTGACACTTCCTGGTCCCACAGAGGCACTGGGTGACACTGCCTGTTCCTCACACAGGCACTGGGTGACACTGCCCTGTTCCTCACAGAGGCACTGGGTGACACTGCCTGTTCCTCACACAGGCACTGGGTGACACTGCCCTGTTCCCACAGAGGCACTGGGTGACACTGCCCTGTTCCCTCAGAGGCACTGGGTGACACTGCCCTGTTCCTCACAGCTGCTTCCCTTCCCTCCTTCCTGAGTCTGTGTCCAGGGCTGGCACAGTGGGGGAATCCTGGTAATTCCTGCACAGGCACCCATCCACAGAGACCTGAGTGCTGCCCACTGCTGGGGCTGAGCCTGTGCCACACCTGGGGCTGTGCCTGTGCCACACCTGGGGCTGTGTCTGTGCCACACCTGGGGGTCACCCTGTGCCACACCTGGGGCTCACCCTGTGCCACACCCGGGGCTGTGCCTGTGCCACACCTGGGGCTGTGCCTGTGCCACACCTGGGGCTGTGCCTGTGCCACACCTGGGGCTGTGTCTGTGCCACACCTGGGGGTCACCCTGTGCCACACCCGGGGCTAACCCTGTGCCACACCTGTGCCTGTGCCACACCTGTGCCTGTGCCACACCTGTGCCTGTGCCACACCTGGGGCTGTGTCTGTGCCACACCCAGGGCTCACCCTGTGCCACACCCGGGGCTGTGCCACACCCGGGGCTGAGCCTGTGCCACACCCGGGGCTGTGCCTGTGCCACACCTGTGGGGCTCACCCTGTGCCACACCTGGGGCTGTGCCTGTGCCACACCTGGGGCTGAGCCTGTGCCACACCCGGGGCTGTGCCTGTGCCACACCTGGGGCTGTGCCTGTGCCACACCTGTGCCTGTGCCACACCTATGGACTCACCCTGTGCCACACCCGGGGCTGTGCAACCCAGGGGAATTGCTGAATTTCCAGCTGAATCAGTGCAGATTTGGGAACTGCACTGTGATCCCTGCTTTAGCACAGCGCTGCCTTCATGGATAGGTGGTTTGTGTGCTAATTACAGCAGGTTTGGATGTGCTAATTAGCCTGTGCTAATTTCCCATGTTTGGTGGGAACACTGCCTGTGTTCAGTTTGTGCACCTCATACATGCAAAAGTAATCCAGCTGGTTTTCATTCTGCAGAACAGGTGAGAGAGAGGAGGAGGAAAAGAGGAGAAGATGCACAGGGAAGGATTTGTCAGCACTGAGCCCTGGGGTGGTGCTGAGCCCACTGCAGCTCTTGTATTCAATACAAGCACAGGCCTGGCCTAGGGAAGATAATAAATATTTAGTCAGTGTTTAATCCATTTACCCTGCACTGGTTCCGGCCAGGCCACAAATGAAACAAATGCAAGGGCACCACATTGTCCCAATTCCATTAGGGGCAGAAATGAGTGGAATTAGGTGGTGTGTGCTGGCTCCCTGCATTCCACAGTAAAATCCAGCAGCCTGACACCAACTTCTGCAACTAGAAATGGAAATGTGTCCTATTTTAGCAGGAAGAGTTTGTCAAACAAAAGCTGCTTTTTCTTTGCGCTCTGTAAAACTGGAGAAATTCTGGGGGCTGCAGGGAACTCTCTGCACTGATATTTGTGCTGGCAATTTCAATAATGGAGCTGTTGGTGTAGAGTAAAGGAGTTCACAGAAGGTCAGATGTTGAATGAAAAGCTACAGCTGCTGATGTGAATTGGAGTTCAATGAGAGCAGTGCCACTGGTGCACATCAGAGTTGCTGAATGCTGGGGAATTCACGTTTGCCATGTAGGATGCAAAGATTTGCTGTGTTCCAGCAGGAAATGGTGCCTGGAGAGCCAAGGTTCCTACAGGGTGATCTTTATTTTCCTGCAGGGATAGAACCCACTGAGGGTCTAATAGAATTAATTAATCAATTCTGTCTATCTAGAATTAATAAAAGGTTTTTATCTTGTATATCAAAGAGATATAAATGGCAGTTGTGGGATGAAATGAGCTCTAAGATCCCTTCCCATCCAAACCAAACTGGGATTCTGGGATTCAGCATTGTCCAGGCCCAGGTGCAGCACATGCTTGAGAAGGACATCAGTCTCAGTGTCTCAGTGTCCTCTCCAGACTTGCTTTAAATGCTTCTCCCAGATTTTAATGCTGTTATTGAGCCCCATGGCAGCAGAACTGGTGGATTAAGGCAGCTGCAGCCCTGGAAGTCCTTTCCTAGGAGTTCAGGAGAGGTTTGAGTGTCTCTGATCCTGTGCTGCTCCCTGCCGGGATCTGCCTCTCCATGGGGGTTTCATGTTTTGGGGATTTTTTGGAGTGGGAGGATTTCCATTTTGCACTACCTTTACCTGGCTGTCTCCTTGGGTATCAGTTATAAATAGCTGATATTCACTGGGGTACTTTTGGGATAACTTCCCACCTAACTGCACAAGAACTCTCTTGGAGAGGAATTTGATCAGAAATGAAGCTCTGCTTCAGCCACACTGCCCAGGGCCACACCCATGGCACAGAAGTGAATGCATGAACTTCAAATCTGTGTCATTCCAGTGCTAAATCTGTACTTAATTTTGCAAACAAATGCAAAGAAATAAGCATGGTGTTCCAAAGTGAGTGTGCAGCTATTTCTGTTCCTGATGTGCATTTACTGAGGGGTTTTGGTGTGCAGTGGCAGGAACTGACACTCTCCCTCCTGCTTCTCTCCCCCAGCTCCCACCCTGTTCCCTGCTGAGCTGGGTTTTCTTAACTAGCAAGGCAAGGAACAAAAAGCAGACTGTTTAAGTCAGACTCCTTTCCCTGAAAGCCTATTGAAGGCCTAGGCTCAATGTTTCATCTTGAGTGCTATTGTTTAATTGAAAACACATTTGCACACTCCCAGATGGAGCAGTGCTGAGGGGAGTCACAGATTTAAGGAATGTTTTATGTTAAGTGGAGCTAAAGTACAGATTTGCAGACTCAGTGATTCACTTCTCTGTGGTGCTGTTTTAGGACCCTGTGCTTTCATTGGGGTGATTTTGCAAAGTTTTTGTGCAGCTGCATTTGTTCTGGATGTTTCCTTGTAATTCCTCCAAGAGTTGAAAAGCAACTTCAGAAATATTTGTTAATCACACAAGGAAAGAAATCATTGAGCTCTTAAGTTTAAATAGTGTGTTAGTTTTAGCCTGGCATAATTTTGGGGGGAAGTTAGTGAGAATCTCAGATTTCCTGAGGCTGGCACAGCCCTGCCAGCCCATGCAGTGCCAGCTGTGCCCACCTTGTGCCCAGCCCAGAGCACTCAGTGCCACCTCCAGGGCACACCTGCAGGGATGGGCACTGCAAAGCTCCCTGGGCAGCCCCTGCCAAGGCCTGAGCTCCCTTTCCATGGGCAAATTGCTGCTGCTGTCCCAGCTGAGCCTGCCCTGGCCCAGCCTGAGGCCGCTCCCTCTGCTCCTGTCCCTGTTCCCTGCGAGCAGAGCCCGACCCCCCCGGCTGTGCCCTCCTGGCAGGGCCTTGTGCAGAGCCACGAGGGCCCCTGAGCCTCCTTTGCTCCAGCCCCAGCCTCCTCCTCAGTTCCAGCCTTCACTCCTCAGGGATTCTGCAGCCCCTTCCCAGCTCTGTCAGGGATTCTGCAGCCCCTTCCCAGCTCCTCAGGGATTCTGCAGCCCCTTCCAGCTCCTCAGGGATTCTGCAGCCCCTTCCAGCTCCTCAGGGATTCTGCAGCCCCTTCCAGCTCCTCAGGGATTCTGCAGCCCCTTCCAGCTCCCTCAGGGATTCTCCAGCCTTTTCCCAGCTCCCTCAGCCCCTCCTGGGCTCCAGCCCCTTCCTCAGCCTCGAACATCCCCACTCATGTGATCGTGCTCCCGGGGCAGGGCCTGAAGTTGCTCACTGCAGGCTGTAACTTGCCGACACTGTGTTTTGCAGGGCTCTAGCTGACATGAACAATGATGGCAGGATGGATCCCTTGGAGTTTTCCATAGCTATGAAGCTCATCAAGCTGAAGCTGCAGGGGTACCAGCTCCCGGCCGCGCTGCCACCCGTCATGAAGCAGCCGCCCCTCGCCCTGCCCGGTGCCCCAGGATTCGGTAAGATCCCCTTCTCCTCCATATTCCTCATTGTTAACTGGGACTGCAGCCATTGCATTGGCCTTTTGCAGTTTCTCCAAGAACATTTTGGGGAAAAGTGCTTCTAAAAACACATGGACTCAAACGCAGGTGTTGCACATGCACTGAGAGGAATTGCAATGGGCTTTTACCTGAGCTGAGCTCCTGTTTGCTTCAGGCTTGCACTGCTCCAAACAAAACATGGCTCAGGTAGCAGGGTACTCTAATACTCTAGTGCATTCCAAAGGGCTGGAGCTGTGGTTAAACTGTTGGCATTACTGCATCTCCAGCTTTGGATCTCTGCTCTGTTGTTCCTGAGTTTTTACAGTCTGCTTTGATGAGCAGTGCTGCTCTGGTGGGAGCTGCTGGGGTGAAGTATTGCCAAAGTCACCATCATTTCTGGGAAAAATATTGGGAAGATGGGATGGGGAAAGGAAAATAAGCAAATAAAATAACCAAATAAAGCCAAACCTCTTGGTCCTGTTGTGAGAGGATCTTTCCCTTTCTGCTTTACTCTTTGCTGTGGCTCAGGGTTATTGGTGCCTGGGAATCCTGGAATGGTTTGGGTTGGAGGGACCTTAAAGCCCCTCCAGTGCCACCCCTGCCATGGCAGGGACACCTCCCACTGTCCCCAGTGCCCAGCCTGGCCTTGGGCACTGCCAGGGATGCAGGGGCAGCCCCAGCTGCTCTGGGCACCTGTGCCAGGGAACAATTCCTCATTCCCAATATCCCATCTAAATGTCCTGAGGAAAGGGAACAGTGCTTTGATACACTGCTTGCAGCAGGGTGGTTTGATCCACTGTAACCCCACAAGTTTTACAGTCAGAAATAAAATTCTTTGGAAGAAGACAGTGAAACTGGGCAGAGCCAATGCAGGGTTAATTGAGAAAAGGCAGAAGGAAATGAGCCCCCACAAAGCCAAATGGTGATCCCCTGTTCTCACTGCCTGTAGATTGATGTGAGCTGTTTGCACACCCTCGTTCCTCCCCTGGCGCCACTGGCCCTCCTTAACCCCTGGTTCCTGCAGCTGTGCTTGCCCTCAGCCTCTCACCCTGTGCTCTCCATCAGCTTTGCCCTGGCTCATCCCAGCCCAGGGATCCCCCCAGTCCTGCAGCTGCTGGGCCGGCCTGGGGCTGCTGCTCCTCCTCCTGCCTGGGGCTGCTGCTCCCTCCCTGGGGCTGCTCCTCCTCCCTGGGGCTGCTCCTTCTCCCTGGGGCTGCTGCTCCTTCCTGGGGCTGCTCCCTCCCTGGGGCTGCTCCTTCCTGGGGCTGCTCCTCCTCCCTGGGGCTGCTCCTTCTCCCTGGGGCTGCTGCTCCCTGGGGCTGCTCCTTCTCCCTGGGGCTGCTCCTTCTCCCTGGGGGCTGCTCCTCCCTGGGGCTGCTGCTCCTCCCTGGGGCTGCTCCTTCTCCCTGGGGCTGCTCCTCCTCCCTGGGCCTGCTCCTTCTCCCTGGGGCTGCTGCTCCCTGGGGGCTGCTCCTTCTCCCTGGGGCTGCTGCTCCTTCCTGGGGCTGCTCCTCATCCCTGGGGCTGCTGCTCCTTCCTGGGGGCTCCTCCTTCTCCCTTGGGCTGCTCCTTCTCCCTTGGGGCTGCTCCTTCTCCCTGGGGCTGCTCCTCCCCCCTGGGGCTGCTCCTTCTCCCTGGGGCTGCTCCTTCCTGGGGCTCCTCCTTCCTGGGCTGCTCCTCCTCCCTGGGGCTGCTCCTCATCCCTGGGGCTGCTCCTCATCCCTGGGGCTGCTCCTTCTCCCTGGGGTTGCTCCTCATCCCTGGCGCTGCTCCTTCGTGGGGCTGCTCCTCCTTCCTGGGGCTGCTCCTCCTTCCTGGGGCTGCTCCTCCTTCCTGGGGCTGCTCCTCCTTTCTGGAGCTGCTGCTCCTCCCTGGGGCTGCTCCTTCTCCTCCCTTGGGGCTGCTCCTCATCCCTGGGCTGCTCCTCATCCCTGGGCCTGCTCCTTCTCCCTTGGGGCTGCTGCTCATCCTGGGGCTGCTCCTTCTCCCTGGGGCTGCTGCTCCTTCCTGGGGCTGCTCCTTCCTGGGGCTGCTCCTTCCTTGGGGCTGCTCCTCCTCCTCCCTTGGGGCTGCTGCTCCTCCCTGGGGCTGCTCCTCCTCCCTGGGGCTGCTCCTCCTCCCTGGGGCTGCTCCTCCTCCCTGGGGCTGCTCCTTCTCCCTGGGGCTGCTCCTCATCCCTGGGGCTGCTCCTCCTCCCTTGGGGCTGCTCCTTCTCCCTGGGGCTGCTTCTCCTCCCTGGGGCTTCTCCTTGGGGCTGCTGCTCCTTCCTGGGGCTGCTCCTCCCTCCCTGGGGCTGCTGCTCCTCATCCCTGGGGCTGCTCCATCCTTGGGGCTGCTCCTTCCTGGGGCTGCTCCTTTCTGGGGCTGCTCCTTCTCCCTGGGGCTGCTCCTTCCTGGGGGCTGCTCCTTCTCCCTGGGGCTGCTCCTCCTTCCTGGGCCTGCTCCTCATCCCTGGGGCTCCTCCTCCCTGGGGGCTGCTCCTTCTCCCTGGGGCTGCTCCTCCTCCTCCTCTCTGGGGCTGCTGCTCCTCATCCCTGGGGCTGCTGCTCCTTCCTGGGGCTGCTCCTTCTCCCTGGGGCTGCTCCTCCTCCCTTGGGGCTGCTCCTCCTCCCTGGGGGCTGCTCCTCCTCCTCCCTGGGGCTGCTCCTTCTCCCTGGGGCTGCTCCTCCTCCCTGGGGCTGCTCCTCCTCCCTGGGGCTGCTCCTTCTCCCTGGGGCTGCTCCTCCCTCACTGGGGCTGCTCCTCCCTGGGGCTGCTCCTCTCTCAGGTTAGGGCGCCCAGTTCATTCCCTTTGTAGCAGATGCTGCTGGGCAGCTGGGGGCAGTGCTGGCCCGCTCTGGGGCTGTCCCCGTGTCCCGTTCGTGTCCCCGTGTCCCGTTCGTGTCCCCGCAGTGCCACCCCGGGCTTGGGAGGTGCCGCTGGAGGTGTCGGTGACCCCGCGGGCGCCGGCTCGGTGTGCGTCAGAACCAACGTGTGCTTTTCTCGCCCGTAGGTCTCGGGGGCATTGCCAACATGCCATCCCTCAGCAGCGTGGCCCCGGTGCCCATGGCATCCATCCCGGTGGTGGGGATGTCCCCCCCGCTGGTGTCCTCTGTCCCCGCCGCCGTCCCTCCCCTGGCTAACGGAGCTCCTGCTGTCATCCAGCCCCTGCCTGCTTTCGCTCACGCCGGTACGCCGCTCTCACTCTCTTCTCCTGCTCCTAACAGCTCCCCTGCATTTCCTGGCCCCCGTGGGACTGGCCTCTCCAGTGCTGCCCGTGGGGAAGGACTGGGCTTTGCTTTAGCCCACTTGGCACACTTGGAGAAGAGCTGAAAGGAGGAATGTGGACATGGCCTCCTGCAGGAGTCCCTCGTGGTGAGAAAATCAAGCAGCACTTGGAGAAATGAACCTGCCAGGAAGCTGCTGCCTGGAAATTGGGCCTCTCCTGTCTCTTTGTACTGCTGTCTCTTAGGGTGACTTAAATACCGAACTCCATGTGCCAAAATATCATTTGGCATCAACAGGGTTTCCATACAGCTGTGGAAGTAAAAGATAAGAGGGAAGTGCCCTTGTGTTTCCCCCCCATCCTGCTGGATTCTGATCTTTATATTGTTAAGAAGTTCCCATCAGAGGCACAGTGCTTGTAGTGGATGTAGGAGTGACAGAACGCCATGGGGATTGCCTGGCTCACTGTGAACAGCAATAAATCCCTGTTTTCTCTCTTCCCAGCCACTTTGCCAAAGAGTTCTTCCTTCAGCCGCTCGGGGCCGGGAGCTCAGCTCAATGCCAAGCTGCAAAAGGCACAATCCTTCGACGTGGCCAGGTGGGGCTGGGGCACACAGGTTGGGTCCCCAGGGCTGGGAAAACTCCTTCCCTTTCCCAAAGTGACCATCTGAAATCATAGTTCTGGAGAAATCAGTTCTGCAGAGGTTCAGCATTCCCTGGGGTGCTGTGGCTTTGCTGCACCTTTTAATGCTCCAGGAGCAGGGAGTCATGGAAGTGAAGTAATTAACTATTAACAGTGATGACATGATCTCCACTTGATTTTTAGAACAGCATTTGCTTCCATAAACAAAACCTGCATCGTGCACAGGCACTCCTGGTACTGGGAAAACAACACAAGTAATGCATGATTTAAAATTAGCAACTGCAGGGTAATTGCTAAAAGCAAAATATTTCGTAGATCTCATATTTTAAATGCACTCCACATCACTGTTTCTTCTATATTCTTGAAGTTCTGTGTGAAAAATCACTTTAAGGGCTTTTAGATTATTCCAAGGCCTATAAAAACGTCTGGTTGGGCAAAAAGGGTTTTACTGTGGTTTAAAAAAATGGATCTGAAACTTCCTGAGAGGAGTTAAGAGAGGGATTTCCCAAAGTCCTTGTAAATCATCTCTCCCATGGATCTATGGCTCAGGGTTTTTGCAGGAGGAAAATGGATGGCACACAATTAAATGATCTGGTTTTATTTTCATTTCCTTCTGCAGGCTTGTCTATTGCCCTGCTGTTAGATAAGTGACACTACTCAGTATTGATTTGGAGTATTGACTCCAAATAATTTAAAGTCTTTCAAAACAATTCATTTTCTCTCTGAAACCTAAACTGGCCAGGAACAGAATAGGGGTGCTCTGGTATAATTTATGTGTAACACAGAAATTAAAATGTGTGGGACCCCCAAATCCAGCAAAACTGAGGAGAAATTCCTATGGGTAAAAATTAAATATTTGGCCTTTTTTCTTATTTTCATTATTGAAGGGGCAGCTTGGTTTTGCTTTGCTCCCATGAAGGGATATTATTAAAGCTCAAGAGTTTGGAAATCAAAAATAAAAATAGAGATACTGGTTTGTGTCTTGTCATGTGAGAATGGTTTATAAGGTCAGCAAAAGGACAGATTTTGATTGTGCCTAAAGGCAGAAAAACTCCTCTCCTTGTTTTTCAGAATTAGGATTGCTCAGCCATCAAGCCTGGGAAATTAGGGGTGCAAATCAACTCAGCCTGTTATGGGAATGGATTAGAACTGGGAATATTACATTCCTTACTTGTTCCATTAGGAGAAACTTTACATTCAAGTGTGGCTTTTTCACACCTTTTTTTCTACATTTCCAGGATGTTTTACATTTGTTTGCCTTCAGCAGCTCTGTTTGGCTAAGAGAAACAGTTAAAGATAGAGTAAAATGTTACTCTGCATTTCTTGCTACATGTTTAGGTAAAATCTTGTAGCTCCTCTGAACAATTTAGGTTCCTTCATTCTCTCCCAGTAAAGAAAAAGGAAAACACTTTAAAAAAACAAACAAACAAACAAAAACCATCTTCCAAGAGAGTGAATTGTGAAATGTTTGCAAGCAAGAGGTCAAATCTGTGGTGGTTTCAGGAATAGCAGGGAATATTAGATCATGGAATAATGGAATGGTTTGGGTTGGGAGGGACCTCAGAGCCACCCAGTGCCACCCCTGCCATGGCAGGGACACCTCCCCCTGTGCCAGTGTCCAGCCTGGCCCTGGGCACTGCCAGGGGACAGGGACACCTCAGAACCTCCCAAGCCTCACAGCAAAACTGGGGGCAAGAACATTTTCAGGCATCAAACTTGATCTCAGTGCAGCCCTTCAGCCTCTTGTGAGGGGCTGAGGCCCTGGCACACGGTGCCCAGAGCAGCTGGGGCTGCCCTGGAGCCCTGGCAGTGCCAGGGCCAGGCTGGGCACTGGGCACAGTGGGAGTGTCCCTGCCATGGCAGGGTGGCACTGGGAGGCTCTGAGGCCCCTCCAGCCCTGCCCCTGCTGTGGTTTGTGACTCTGTGATTGTTCCATGCCCTTCCTGAGATGAAGTCCCCAAGTGTCCCTTTCTCCCTGCCCTCCCTGCAGCTCCCCTGCCGTGGCAGAGTGGGCTGTGCCTCAGTCCTCGCGCCTCAAGTACCGGCAGCTCTTCAACAGCCACGACAAAACCATGAGTGGGCACCTGACAGGTACTGGCACAGCTTCTCTTGTCTCCCTGTTTCCAGCTCCCAGAGCCAATTTCATGCCTCTGAGGGTGTTGTTCACATAGGAAGAGGCTCATCAGTGTTTTTCTCTTTTAATCTCCCGAGTGCTCAATGCTCTTGTTTAGAAGCAAATACTCATCACAGCTGGGATCACTTTAGCACCATTTATTTTCTGCAAAATTGACCTTGGGAAGCGTTTCTGGAAAAGGGCACAGTGGGTTCTGTGAAAACTTGTGCAGCCATTTCCAGTGCTTGGTTCACCCATGTGGTAATCACATATCCTCTGAACAGAGAGAGACACAGCTCTCTGCCAGGATTTTCCCTTCCTGGGAAGCTGTGAGAAGCTGTAAGGAAGCTCAGAGAAGAGAATAAAAAACAATTCTTGTCTCCGTTTGCTGCACCTGTTGTTGTGCACATGTAGAATGTGTTATGAGATTGTTTACCAAAAGGCAATTTCTTAATTAGACACTGGATAGGGTTTAGGTAGATTGACCAATTAGATTAAAGCTGTATCTAACAGTCTGTAAGAGTTATGAGTTTCTTAATAGTACAGTATAATATAGTATAGCTTAATTAAGCAATTAAGCTATACTATATTATTGAGCTATACTATATTAAATTGATCAGCTATACTATATTATTGAGCTATACTATATTAAATTGATCAGCCTTCTGCAATCCTAGAGTCAATGGTAATTATTTCCTGTTCAGGGGACCATTGCCACGATACACCCACTGCTGAGAGCAGTTCCAGGGGGAGACTGGAACTGGTCCCCTGCCTTGATTTTGCCAGTTCTGGTGCATGTCTGTGACTTAGAGCTTTCTTGGGTTTTAATCTGAGGGATTTGGTTGCCCAGAGCAGCTGGGGCTGCCCCTGCATCCCTGGCAGTGCCAAGGCCAGGCTGGGCACTGGGGACAGGGGGAGGTGTCCCTGCCATGGCAGGGGTGGGATGAAATGAGCTCTAAGGTCATTCTGTGGGATTCTGTGGCTGTTGTGCAGAACTGAAGTGTTATTTCTTGGTTATTGGGGGAGCCAAGTTCTGCTGCTCACATCTCTTGCTTATTTGTTAATATTTGTTTCCCTTCTAGGTCCCCAAGCAAGAACGATTCTCATGCAGTCCAGTTTACCCCAGGCTCAGCTGGCTACAATATGGTAATTAAATGTTTCCATTTCCATCAAAACACAAACTCTGCTGAAACCTCTGCCCTGGAGCCCGTGGGGTTTTCTCCATTTTCAGTCTCACTGATAAATCACACGTTGCTCCTTGTCCTGTGTAACTTTATAAACAAAACCTGCACTTCTGTGCCTTTCCTAGGAGTATTCCACAAGAGCAGCAGGAGCATTTTTGTGTCCCAAAACATCTTTTGTGTGATGATTTGGAAGTTGTGGTTCAGTGCTGGGTTTTTAGGCAGAGCAGATGTTCAGCATCCTGTGCCTTCCACATCCCCTGACATTCCCCAGGGGAATTTACCTTTGCACAGGTGGCAGAGCAGGGAGCTTAACCCAAGGCACACTTGCTGTGGGGTTTCTGTGCCTTTTCCATGGGTATGGCAGGGCTGATTTCCCAGGGACATGTACAGTCATGGATTTTAAAGGCATTTGTCTCAGCTTCCCTTTTGCCTTCCAACTTGTTGTCTGCTGAACTTTATGATGTGTTGGAGATTTTTTCAGAGATGGCCTAGAAGGCAGCTGTGAGGAGCAGATTCTCACAGCCTGTTTCTGTGAACAGCAGAGGTTCTCAGGTTATTTTTAATTACAGGTAAAAGTGACAAACATGAAGGCCTTGAGAGCCTTGCACACCAGAGTTCTCAGGCAGCTTTCTCATAACAAGTGGATGTTCTATCTTTGGCTGTTTTGGGAAAGCAAGAATAATTTTGAGAACCCAAATCTTGGTATTGGAAACATAAGGAGGAGTTGGTGTGTTATCTCTGACCTATTGTGAGCTCAGATTTTGCAATATGCATGAAGTGAATTAACACTGTTATAAAAGGTGCCTGATTGATGAATAAAGTGGAGTCGATGCTGACCAACGCAAGGTGGGTCGTCTCCCTCCAACTTCAATAATGATGTTTTTATTGCCCCATGGGAAGTTGTTCCTCATGAACTCCTGTCCTTTAGGAGTGTTTGCTGAGGAGCACTGGAGCAGGCCCAGGGGCTCAGTGTGAGGGTGGCAGTGCTGCAGCCACTCTGACAGGGCCATTCAGCCGCCCTTGTTCTCTTTGCAAAGCACTGGCAGTTGTGGTATAAATTAAAAACCACTCTTGCCTGCTCTGTTTCCTGACAAAGGGATAAAAACAAAGCAGCCCAGTCCCCCAGCAGATGATTAACCAAGAAATGCTCTGCTTTTGCCAGCCTTGGAGTGCTGGTGTGGGCAGGCAGCTGCCACCAGGACTCTCTGAGCTGGGGACAGTGACAGCTGCCAGTGCACTGAGATGGGGAGGGGACATTGCAGCTCCTGTTGGTCCTTCCTGGCCCTGCTCTGGGCTGAGGTTTGCCAGTGCTGGGGCTGGAATCCCTGGCACAGACACTCCAAGGGAGCAGCTGGTGCTCAGCCTCTGGGCTGTCCTGGGAGCTGTGGCCCAGCTGATCACTCATTTCTGTGCCTTCTCCTGGCTTGTGCCTGAGCTGAGCCTGAGCATTCAGTGCCACAGGGGGGCATGGAGTGAGGCTGGGATTGTCTCCCAAACTTCAATCCCATCAGCAAAGTCCTGTGCCCTGGGACTGCAGAAGGATTTTTCACTTACTTCCCTTGGGTTCTCCCAGTATCTTGGGAGATTTCCCTGCATGATTAGAGTGCAGCATGCTGGAGAAACAAATCCTGAGCTGAAGAGACCCCCAGGGACCCCCCAGTGCCAGCCCTGCCCTGCCCAGAGCCCACCAAGCCCAGCCTGGGCATCCCTGGCAGCCTCAGGGCTGTGCCCATTCCCAGGGGCAGTGCCCAGCACCCTCTGGGGAAGAACCTTTCCCTAAAATCCAACTAACTCTGCCCTTGCCCACTCCAGCTGCTCCCTGGTGCTGTCCCTGGCTGTTCATTTTGTGCTACACCACCTTAACAGGAGTGGAAGCATCTTGTGCCTCTCTTGGAGCTCTGCTGTGGGGCCATCCAGAGACACGAGTCTGTCATTTTCAGTATGTGCATGATGCCAGGGTGGGTTGTGCTTGTCAGGACTAGAACATCAATGGCTTTGATTTCACTGCCAGTGGGTGCCCTGGAAGAGACAGTGTGGGATCTCAGCAGCTCAGCACTGAGGTGTCACCGAGAGCACCCTTGGGGGGCTCGGGAGTCCTGGAATGTTCCAGAAGTGTCTGGTGGCTGGACTTTGATCCCACACAGGAGACGACACCTGTATGAGGACAGGAGGGTTTCACCGGGGTGAATGGTGAAGGGATTGGTTAATTAGAGAGTGAAACACAGGGTTTAGGATTTCTGTAAGAGAAGTAAGATGGAGGAATTGGGGCGTGTCCTGTCCTTCTTCTTCTTCTCCTCCATCTTCTGTGGTGATGGTGGCACTTTGGGATTGGTCATTACTAAAAGTGCACTGGGCAATAAGGGTGAAAGGTATTGGGGAAAAATGATAAATATTGTACACGTAACAATGGGTATAAAGATAGGTGACCGCCCGGAGGGCAGGGAGTGTGCTCATGGCTGGCTGCTGAGCAGAGCTCTGTCGGGCCCAGAGAAAATCTTTTAGATAAACAATTAATAAACACCGAGACCGAGAAAAGAACTGAAGCCTCTTCTGTTCCTTTGAAACGCGGCTGCCCCAAGGCCACCCCGGGCCTTTCCAGGCCCTCCAAACAGCCCAAAACCAGACAGACAGGAGCCTCCAGGGAGAAGGAGACCAAAGCTAACATTCTGCCAAACACCTGAGCTGCTCCCTTTGGGTGTTCATGGGGTGTTCAGGAGAACTCCACTGGTTCAAGGTCCTTCTCTGGCACGAGCTCCTGGCAGCACCAGAGCAGGAGAAGCTGTGGCTGCAAGGCTGGATTTCAGACAGACAGCCGTGAGAAATGGGGGAAATAGGGAAACATTTGGGGTTTGCTTTTCATTTGTGTTGAAAAAACAGAGTAGTGTGAAAAAAATAGTGAAAAATTGAAAGAAATTGGAGCTGTGTATGTTGAAACAATGCCTCATTTCATTTGTGTTGAAAAAACAGAGTAGTGTGAAAAAAATAGTGAAAAATTGAATGAAATTGGAACTGTGTATGTTGAAACAATGCCTTTGAACAGTGATTTCTAATATTTAATAATTTCCTCGCTTTTCCCTTCCCTTTAACAAGGAATCTCTCTGACATTGATCAAGATGGGAAGCTGACAGCTGAGGAGTTTATCCTGGCTATGCACCTCATTGATGTGGCCATGTCTGGCCAGCCACTGCCTCCTGCCCTGCCCCCAGAGTACATCCCCCCTTCATTCAGGTAACTCCCATCCCCTGGGAGTCCCACTCTTGGGTTCTGTGGGTCATTTGGGATGGTTCTGTGTCATTTGGGATGGTTCTGTGTGGTTCTGTGTCATTTGGGATGGTTGTGTGCCATTTGGGATGGTTCTGTGTCATTTGGGATGGTTCTGTGTGGTTCTGTGTCATTTGGGATGGTTCTGTGTGGTTCTGTGCCATTTGGGATGGTTCTGTGTCATTTGGGATGGTTCTGTGTGGTTCTGTGTCATTTGGGATGGTTCTGTGCCATTTGGGATGGTTCTGTGTGGTTCTGTGTCATTTGGGATGGTTCTGTGTGGTTCTGTGCCATTTGGGATGGTTCTGTGCCATTTGGGATGGTTCTGTGTGGTTCTGTGTCATTTGGGATGGTTCTGTGTCATTTGGGATGGTTCTGTGTCATTTGGGATGGTTCTGTGTCATTTGGGATGGTTCTGTGTCATTTGGGATGGCTCTGTGTGGTTCTGTGTCATTTGGGATGGTTCTGTGCCATTTGGGATGGTTCTGTGCCATTTGGGATGGCTCTGTGTGGTTCTGTGCCATTTGGGATGGTTCTGTGCCATTTGGGATGGTTCTGTGCCATTTGGGATGGTTCTGTGCCATTTGGGATGGCTCTGTGTGGTTCTGTGCCATTTGGGATGGCTCTGGGAGTGCCAAGCACAGGAGTGAGCAGTGAGCCCTCACCTTTTGCCCTGTGAGAGCAGGCTTTGGGTGGGTGTTTATGCTGACACACCTTCCAGGCCTGCCCAGTCTGGCCATAGAAGCCTAGATTTAAGTTCAGGGTTGTTTTCCTGCAGAGCAGTCAGATGGATTGGAATTCCAGGATGGATTTGCACTGCACTGCATCCAGACCTCCTTGGGCACAGCTGGGTTTGGCAGCAGTGGGCTCACTCATCACTTCTCCTGCTCCATTTCACTTCTTTGGGGAGAAATGGATGGGAAGAAAGTAACAGCAATGAAAAGAAGTGTTTTTATACTGACTTCTTCAGGTGTCCTCCTAAAGATTCCCAATATTTGTGTATTCCACCTGGGATCTTGCTTTTAGCTTGACTATAGTGAGCTCTTCCTCTGCCTCTGCTGTTTTTGCTATAGTTTAAGTCAGCATTTCCCCAAGCCCAGACTGTCTGGGGAAAAATCTCCCCCCAAGGGAGAGATCTTGGGGACATTCTGGGGAGATTTTGAACCCATGTGGAAGCAGAATTTGGGACTGGGGTTCTCAGCTCACCAGTGAGCTGCTGGGATCCTGGAAAATGCTGTTCTCCTGAGGCAATGCCTGAGTGAGACCCTGTGGGCAGCACTGAGTGAACACTGAGTACCATGAAACATTACAGCACTGCATTTCATTTGATCTGATCATTAAATCATAAATCATTTGGGTAGCCTGGCTTCTGTTAAGCGCCCCCAATTGCTGTTTCCTTGGCAGAAGAGTCCGCTCTGGCAGTGGCATTTCTGCTGCCAGCTCAGTGTCTGTAGACCAAAGGTTACCAGAAGAACCAGCACTGGAGGAGGAGCAGCAGCAACTGGAAAAGAAATTACCAGGTGAGCAAGGGAAAGCAGGGATATTTAGTGTGCTGTTCCCACAGGGGTTTCCCATAGGTCACAGCCTGGGAGGAAACATGGCCTGACTGAGAAATGTCTTTGCAGAGCAGTTTGGGACAGGTGTGAGGCACAGCCAAGCCATTGCTGGGTCCAGCTCATTCCTGTGCCTGATCCTTGGGCTTGGTGGCACTGCAGATGGGAAGAACCTTCAGGCTGCTCATCTCCTGCTCTCCTGGCACAGGATTGCAAGGAGGAATTCCTGCTGCCTTCATCCTCTGCCTTAGCTGGAGCAAAGCTTGGCTGAGCTGCTCTGTGGAAATCCCAGCGTTCCCACAGAGAGCTGGGATTTCCTTGCAGTCTGTGTTACAGTGGGGCTCAATACAGATTGTGCTCTGTGGAAATCCCAGTGTTCCCACAGAGAGCTGGGATTTCCCTGCAGTCTGTGTAACAGTGGGGCTCAATACAGATTGTGCTCTGTGGAAATCCCAGCATTCCCATAGAGCTGGGAATTCCTTGCAGTCTGTGTAAGAGTGGGGCTCAATACAGATTGTGCTCTGTGGAGGATCCCAGCATTCCCACAGAGAGCTGTTTCCTTGCAGTCTGTGTAACAGTGGGGCTCAATACAGATTGCAGCAGTTCCAGGAAAAGAACTAAAGGAGCAGGGAATTGGCAGCTGGAAAGGGGCACAGACTGGAAAAGACAAGAACTGAGCTGGTTCAGCAGGTGTGGGGCTGATGTGTCCAGCTGTGCACACTGGGCAGGCAGTGTGGGCTCTCCCTGGCCTTGCATCCCAAAAATGTCCATGCTGGCCACACAAGGGACAGAAACCTGCACTTTGGGCTGTGGGAATGGCACAGGGGGTGTGAAAAGGAACAGAAGGTGAAGGGAAGGAAGCATTTGGATGGAGGGGCTGAGGAGTGAGGAGGAGGAAGGACAGTCCCTGGGCCTGCAGAGGATGTCAGGGAAGCTGTGCTGGAGGTGAGGCTGTTCTTTAGGACAGTAGGGGGTGAGGATGTGGATCTGCAGGAATCCAGACTTCCTGGGCTCAGCTGCCCAAGAACCTAAACCGTTTCTTTTCCTGACACTAATGGGTAATCTAATGAGAAGAGCAACTTTAAGTAAGTTCTGGTCATTTGCATAATGGCCTTTTGATGATGTCAGCAGCTGAATTCTTTGCACTAATGGAAGTGTTGGCTCTTGGACTGCTGCTGTTATCCCATGTACAGAGGAATTCCAGATCTGTGTCCTCATGGAGGATCAGCTGGAGAATGGTTTGTCTAAATTACTGCCCTTGCTGAGCTTTGTGGAGAGAGCTGGAGGCCTGAAGGAACTAAAATTTCTGGGATGTTAAAGGCAAGGAATGAGGAATGGGAATGGGAATTCCCTCCTTGGTTTGCTGAGGATGTGATTTGAGGGGATCAGCAACATCAAACTTTCATAGTTCTATTTCTCCAAAGCAGTCTTATTTGCAATGCCATGCTCTGAAACATTTTTCCAGCTCCATTTCTCTCTCAGCAATGTCTGTCCTATTCCATGGCATTTCTAAGTCAGCATTTCTTATCTCAGAGTTTGCATACAGATGCACACTGAGCCTTCTGGCAGGCCCTGAGAGCTCTCTACAAATCCATTTCCCACAGTAATCCCCAGGCTGGCCTGTGGAGCTGTTACCCCTAGTGGGGAGCTGCAGGGCTATCTATCCCTGCTGGATGCTGGATTCCCTTTGCTGGGGATCCCTTTGGATCTCTGTGTGTTTGTTCCTAAATCAACAGCAGAGTTTAACAGCCCTTTCCCCCCCATTTCCATGCACAAAGTGACGTTTGAGGACAAGAAGAGGGAGAACTTTGAGCGGGGTAACCTGGAGCTGGAGAAGCGGCGGCAGGCCCTGCTGGAGCAGCAGCGCAAGGAGCAGGAGAGGCTGGCGCAGCTCGAGAGGGCCGAGCAGGAGAGGAAGGAGCGCGAGCGGCAGGAGCAGGAGCGCAAGCGGCAGCTGGAGCTGGAGAAGCAGCTGGAGAAGCAGCGCGAGCTGGAGCGGCAGCGCGAGGAGGAGAGGAGGAAGGAGATCGAGAGGAGAGAGGTGAGCCAGGGAGCACAGCAGGGCAGGGCCTCTGCACGCTGGGCTTCTCACTGAGCCAGGGCCGGGGGGAAATGTGTGCAGGATGGACGGAGACAGAGACCTCTGCAGCCAGCTCAGGAACCTGGGGTTCATTGCACAGGGCCTGGTGCAGGGCCCTGCTGGGATTTGGGGTTCATTGCACAGGGCCCTGCTGGGATTTGGGGTTCATTGCACAGGGCCTGGGTGCAGGGCCCTGCTGGGATTTGGGGTTCATTGCACAGGGCCTGGGTGCAGGGCCCTGCTGGGATTTGGGGTTCATTGCAAAGGGCCCTGCTGGGATTTGGGGTTCATTGCACAGGGCCTGGGTGCAGGGCCCTGCTGGGATTTGGGGTTCATTGCACAGGGCCCTGCTGGGATTTGGGGTTCATTGCACAGGGCCCTGCTGGGATTTGGGGTTCATTGCACAGGGCCTGGTGCAGGGCCTGCTGGGATTTGGGTTCATTGCACAGGGCCTGGGTGCAAGGCCCTGCTGGATTTGGGGTTCATTGCACAGGGCCCTGCTGGGGTTTGGGGTTCATTGCACAGGGCCCTGCTGGGATTTGGGGTTCATTGCAAAGGGCCTCGGTGCAGGGCCCTGCTGGAGCTGCAGCCACAGCTCAGAGCAGTAAAGAGAGAAGAGAGAGGATGAGAGGGTGAGAGGGTAAAAGGATAAGACAGCAAAAGGGGTAAGAGAGTAAAAGGCAAGAGCTAAGAGACAAGAGGTAAGAGCTAAGAGGCGAGAGAGTAAAGAGCAATAGAGTGAAGTTCCTGTTACAATAAATCTTCTTCTGTGTTGAATATTCCAATTCTCACTGACCAATCTAGTACAATACACAAATCCTATAGCATTTCCATACAGCCTGTAAGAATCACTACATCACCACACTGTGTTACATTTTAAACCCTAAAAACTCCTCTTTGGGCCCCTTCTGCCAAGCTGTAGGGTCTGCTCTGACCCTTGGAGCTGCCTGCAAGCAGAGGGTGTTGTTCCATCAAAAGGGGATCACCTTCAGCAGCCACACCATTGTTTTCCAGTTGTTCAGTAACTGAGGGATCTCACAGCTTGCTTTCATTTCAATCTCACTTATAGTTTCCATATTCTCAAAATCTTCTGCCAGACCATCATATTGATAAGGCTTTCCTGTTTCATCTTCCCCAACAAATATGAGACAGTTTGTTGTTGGGACTTCTCGGGTTTTGTGTTGCTGAAATGGCTCCTGAGGTATTAAAGAGTCTTTTTTTCCCAGCCCCACGACTGAAGAAGAAGTCGAGATTCCTGGGCTCTGATTCTCAAAGCTTTTTATTTTCTCTTATCTGTTACATTCTTTCTCTGACCTGTGAGATCTGTCCAGCAGGTTGGGTTGTGCCACACTGACCACTCTCAGGGTGGTGTTACCTTTTTACACTAAGAACTACATGTTCTTTATTTACAATAATTTTCCAATACCTATCACCTATGTTAGACAGTCTGTCTCTACTCTAAACCAATCCAGAAGTGTCACCATCCCAGCAGAAGATGGAGGACAAGAAGAAAAAGGACAGGACACACCCAGATTCCTCCATCTTGCCTCCTGAACCCCCATTCTAAATCCCCAAAATTCTACTTCTTCACCCTGTGATAAATTCACTATCATTCTACTCAAACTCTTGTGACTTGTAACTCCTCACACAAAGTTGGGAATTGTTTCCATGGGCTAAAATCAAAGGCACAGGTGGTTTTGGGTCCATGCCAGGGTCTCTGAGCCCCCTGGCAGGGTCTGGAGCCATCCAGGGCAGCCAGAGGGATGTCCTGGGCTCTGACAGGGACTCAGGTGTTTATCAGTTCTTATCTCTGTCACAGTCTCACAAACCCTGAGTTCTGCAGCACTTCACTCCAACAAACTAAAAATGGAGCCCTGTCTCTCTCTCCAAGGCCTTTGAAGGATAAACTGTCCAATTAAGAGATGACACCTCAATTATTTTCACTTTTAACCCAATACCCACAATGGGGACTTTTTTATCCAATGACACAAAACCACCCAAAGCCATGGAGAAGGTGAAGGAGAAGGAGCAGCCTCACCCTAAAACCTCCATCTTGCTCTCTCTCTAAATTTTTACATTCTAAACCCTTAAACTCTGAGTTTCCCACCCTGTGATATCACACACTTCCATTCAAACTCCACCCCCACAATCCCAGCTCTGTCATTCCATTCTGGAAGCTTCTCCAGGCCCTCAGGTCAGTGCAGTGTTCTCTGGGGGTCAGTGCCTGGCAGCACAGAAAGTCTGGAATTCTCAGCACCAGGGTTCCAGCAGTGCCCCAGCCTGGGAGAATCCAGGTGAGCACTGGGCACTCAGTGTGTTGCTGCCAGGATGGGGAGCAAACTTGTAAAGCAGGAACTAAAATTTCTGGGGGGTGCTAAAGGCAAGGGAGGGGCAGTTTTTGCTTCATTTGTCCTGTGAAATGAATGGATGAGACATTGACATTTAGGACAACATGCTCCTGACCTCTCACTTCTTTAAAAATAACTACTACTACTACTACTACTTCTCCTCCTCCTCCTCCTTCTCCTCCTCCTCCTTCTCCTTCCCCTCCTTCTCCTTCTCCTTCTCCTTCTCCTTCTCCTTCTCCTTCTCCTTCTCCTTCTCCTCCTTCTCCTTCTCCTTCTCCTTCTCCTCCTCCTTCTCCTCCTCCTCCTCCTTCTCCTTCCCCTCCTTCTCCGTCTTCTTCTTATTATTTATATTTTTATATTATTATAATATTATTATTATATTTGGTGTTAAGAGAGGTGTGAGTGAATGAAGAAAAGCTTATGGAATTCATGATTTTCCAGGGCTGAGTTCATTTCATAGAGTCCCACAATGGTTTGGGCTGGAAGGGACCTTAAAGATCCTTCTTAAAGTTCCAACCCTGTGCCATGGGCAGGGATAACATCCACCAGACCAGGCAGCACCATCCAACCTGGCCTTTAGTTTGTTAAAGGAAACACACCCTGGGTAACCCAAAAATCTCCTTTTTTCTCCCATTGCCAAACTGTGATATGTTCAGCACAGAAACACTTGGCTGTTCTTTGCAAAGCTGCAGAGGGTCTCATGTTGGAGCTTGGAAAGAGATTTGAATCTGTCCTGGTATTAAACAACATGTTAAATCAGCAAACTGGATCTTGGAAAACAGAGGGGTTTTCTGTTCAGTCACCTCTGTGATGCCTCAGGTTTAGCTTTTATATTTTTCACATTCTGTGCTGCTTTAGTGTGTGGGTCTGGGCTTCATACGAGGGGATGGTGAGCAGGGAGACAAAACAATTCCTGCTCCAGCTGGGCACCAAGGACAAATGAGCCAAATCTCAGCCCAGGAGCACAAACCCCGTGGGCTGCAGAGAGAAAAACAAGCAGGGTGGGACTGCCTGGGCTGAAGCTGGAATGGGACAATGAACTGCAAGGTGCAAATGGAGCAGAACTGATCCCAGGGACAGAGCCCGTGCCCGGCCGTGCATTTTGGGGCCATTTTGGTTCATCTTGGGTGCAGCCCTGGCTGGGCTCTGGTGCTGCCCAAGGTGCAGCCATGGAGGAGATGCTGTGAATAAATCCCTGCTTTATTCTGGAGCTCTGTCTGGTCTTTGGTCTAGGTCAGCCTTCCCAAGGCATCCCCTGCTGCTCCGGGAAGCGGCCCCTGAGCAATGTGTGTGTGCAGAGCCCAGAGCAGCCCAGTTTGTACCAACATTGTGGCTGAATTTCAGCATAGAACAGCCCAGATTGCAGCTGCTGGGTTTGCCCCTGCAGGCTGTGCCAGGCTCACAGCTGCTGTGCTCACCCTGCAGGCGGCCAAGCGCGAGCTGGAGAGGCAGAGGCAGCTGGAGTGGGAGCGCAACCGGCGGCAGGAGCTGCTGAACCAGAGGAACAAGGAGCAGGAGGACATCGTGGTGCTCAAGGCCAAGAAGAAAACCCTGGAGTTCGAGCTGGAAGCTCTGGTGAGTGGGGAAGCAGCAGCTCAAACACACAGGTGTCACCACATTTCACAGAGAAAAGCAAGGCACGGTTCTTCCCAGGAATATTTCTGGGTTTCGCATTCCTGAACCTCAGAGAAAGGAAAAAAACAATTCTTATCTCATTTACTGTGCTTGTTTTGGTGAAAAAGTAAAATGCAATATGAAAATTATTTACCCAAAAAATAATATTTTGTTTCCTTGGCCTATCAGGGCCAAGTGTGTGTCAGGACTGTCACTGACAGTCACAAAGTGCTGTGCAGTTGTGCAGTTGAGTGCTTGGCAGGTTCAGTTTAGACATAACGTAATATAGTGTAATATAATACAAAATAACATAGTATAATAAAAGAATTAATTAACCTTCTAATAGGATGGAGTCAGCTGCCCCATTCTCCCCTCATCAGGGCTGCCCTGCAAATTCCACACACAAGCACAGCCTGGTGGTGACTGCCCTGGCTCTGGTTGTTTTCTAGAATTTCCACCACTGATATTTCCCTTAGTGTCACTTGAGGTGTTTTTATCCCAGCTGTGATCCCAGAAAATGTCACTATGTAGGAGAAAAGGCCACATTTTGTCTGGGGAGAACCTTAAAGCTTTTACCTGAAAAAATAAAAGTTTTTTCAACTATCCTGTAAATTTTCCTATCTCGTGTGTAGAGAACAGGCTAAAGGTATAAATGAGTTTAAAAAATGAGTGTTTAGAAGAAGTTTTTGTTCCAGACTTGCACAACTGAACATTTTGGTTAAAAATTTTATTAAATAGATGTTTTTCTTTTCTTGTAAAGAATGATAAAAGGAACCAGTTGGAGGGGAAGCTTCAGGATATCAGGTGTCGGCTGTCGACCCAAAGACAAGAAATTGAAAGTACAAATAAATCCCGAGAACTCAGAATTGCAGAAATCACCCATTTGCAGCAGCAGCTACAGGTGAGAAAATGTGCTCTAATTTTATTCTTAGCCTTGAATTTTGAGCTCCTCAAAACCATCAATATCCTGAGCAAACTTGGAATGAGCTGTTCCTCACACTTAAGGATAATTTGTCATTAAATGAAATGGAAGCTCCCAGTGAAACCAGGGAGTTGTTGGTCTAAGCCTGGCATTTGCCTTTCTTACTGAAATTCTGAAATTACTGAAATTCTGTCACATGAGAGCTGCAGCCTTCAGTGAAAGAATATTCACTGTAGTTTGTAAGGGTTTTTCAATGGGCTGTAGTATTTGACTCAGGAAATTTTCTCTTTTATAAATCCTGCACAGGGCTTGAAATTAATTCTTGGCTGGTCATGGGGGCTCTCAGTGTGTTTGTACCAGTACAGAGAATCTCACACCTACAGAGCTGAGGTGTAAAACCTGCCTTAAAACCTAATCCTGCTGCTTTATTATAAAAATTAGTGATCAAGTTAAAAAATAATTAAGTTAAAAAGTAATTAGTTATTAAGTTAAAAATAAAATGAATGAAATATAATTTCTTAATTAAATAATTTTTCCTTAAAACCTTATAAAGATAAATAAAGATAAAACCATTTCATAGCTTATTAATAAAATACTATAAAACTCACAACCTATAAAACTATAATATATGTAAAAATAATAAACATCTAAGTCCAAACACAAAATACCATCTCAAACACTTTCAATCCCAACCCTAACAAAAACAAACAAACAAAATTAAAATAAACTAACATTTAGTGGTGCCCTGTGTGAGGATCAAACTCACAACCTTCAGATTATGACTGGTTTTTTTGAGGGTCTGTGCTTTTTATAAAAAATTAAATAAATTTAAATGTTTTTAATTTAACTATTATAATTATACTTCATAAATAATTTTATTATAAAAATTAGAATAAAATAATTCCGTCCTGCTTTCCCTGGCAGTTGTTCTGTTGGGGTGCTTTGGCAGCAGTGGCTGTGGCTGTGTGCTGGTGCCTGCTCCCATTGATCTCCACCACTGATATTTCCCTAGTGTCACTTGGGCTGTTTTTATCCCAGAAAATGTCACTATTCAGGAGAAAAAGCCACATTTTGTCTGGGGAGAACCTCAAAACTTTTTCCTGAATAAAAATTTAATGTTTTTCAATTTACTGTAAATTATTCTAACTATTTTAAGCAGACAAATTGAATGATTTATAAAGGAGATTTCCATTCCTCTTTAACTCTCAAAAGTTATTCATTTGTCATTTGCAGCAGTGGCTGTGGCTGTGTGCTGGTGCCTGCTCCCATTGATCTCCACCACTGATATTTCCCTAGTGTCACTTGGGTGTTTATTTATCCCAGAAAATGTCACTTCAGGAGAAAAAGCCACATTTTGTCTGGGGAGAACCTCAAAGCTTTTTCCTGGAAAAAAATTTATTTTTTCAAATATTCTGTATATTTTCCTATCTCATCTGTAGAAGGCAGACAGAGATGTAAATGAGTTTTATACAAGGAGATTTCCATCCTCTCAACTCTCAAAAAGGTTATAAAGTCAGTATTGTCATTATCCAGCAGCAGTGGCTGTGGCTGTGTGCTGGTGCCTGCTCCCATTGATCTCCACCACTGATATTTCCTTAGTGTCACTTGGGGTGTTTTTATCCCAGCTGTGATCCCAGAAAATGTCACTGCTCAGGAGAAAAAGCCACATTTTGTCTGGGGAGAACCTCAAAACTTTTTCCTGAATAAAAATTTATTTTTTCAAATATTCTGTAAATTTTCCTATCTCATCTGTAGAAGGCAGACAGAGATGTAAATGAGTTTTATACAAGGAGATTTCCATCCTCTCAACTCTCAAAAAGGTTATGAAGTCAGTCTTGTCATTATCCTTGTGATGTATCCTCATTGGGAGCAGTTTGGTTTAATTCATCTGACACTTGCTGTGGGAAGATGGGTTCATCAGAGGAGTAATCACCTGCACCTGCTAAGCAGTATGATAAATTATAGAATTGTTAGATGGGATGATTGTTTAGTAATTAAATGTAATTATTATATAACCATAAGAAGAATAATGAGAAACTATGTTGGAAATTCAGAGAGGGGCTAAATTGATGTATACAATAGAACAATATAAGTTTAATAATTAACATGAAAGTTATATAACAATAGAGTATAAAACAGGATCATTTTGTATTGAAGTTGGAGGGAGACGACCCACCTTGCGTTGGTCAGCATCGACTCCCATTTATTAATCAATCAATCACCTTTTATAACAGTGTTAATCAAGTTCATGCATATTGCAAAATCTGAGCTCACAATAGGTCAGAGATAACACACCAACTCCTCCTTATGTTTCCAATACCAAGATTTGGGTTCTCAAAATTATTCTTGCTTTCCCAAAACAGCCAAAGATAGAACATCCACTTGTTATGAGAAAGCTGCCTGAGAACTCTGATGTGCAAGGCTCTCAAGGCCTTCATGTTTGTCACTTTTACCTGTAATTAAAAATAACCTGAGAACCTCTGCTGTTCACAGAAACAGGCTGTGAGAATCTGCTCCTCACAGCTGCTTTCTAAGCCATCTCTGAAAAAATCTCCAACAATTTCGGATGTATGGCTGGAGTCAGATTTGGGTTGAATACCCCTGACACCCAGAGCTCTTCATAAAAAGCCCCTGTGATTCTGTGGGTTTGAGCACTGACACAGGGGCCTCAGCTCTCAGGTGCTGCTCCCCACACCCTGGGCTGGGCTGCAAACACCTTCAGGCTTTCTTTACCTCCTTGCTGAGCACCTGGGCTCCCAGGGCATTGAAGAGAACTTTCCCTTGTCCAAGGGGCAGAGCTGGGCTTTGATTTCCCCTCCATGTGGGACATTGCTCAACTCTTGGCCCTTTCTTGTTGCACGAGTGTCCAGAGTTTGTGGTGCTGTTAATTTCTTGCATCTGTTTCTGCAGTATGTGGAATCCGTGTGGTGGGTGTTCTTGGCTGGGTGCTGATTCCATGCTTGTCTGGGCTTTCAGGAAACAGGAGCTGACCTTCAGGGTGCCTTGGCATTCTCAGTCCTTACACACTCCCCAAACTATTCACTGCATTGAGTCATCTGGGATCTTTGGAAGGGCTCTGGCCTTTACAAACAAAGCAGCTGATGTTGTGATCACATTCCGCCCTCAAATGCTGTCCTGTGGTGCTTTTTGTGCTTGAAGAAGGAGAATTTCTGTTTCATGTTGTCCATTCTGCTGCTTGGTGGATCCTGCAGCCTTCTCAGAGCCACAGAAACCCAGAGGGGTTGGGTTTGGAAGGGACCTTAAAGCTCATCCACGCAGAGCAAGGTTATAGATTGTGTATATTGGTGTTTCCAGGCAGGCAGAAGTGCCAGGCTGGCAGTCATGGAATGTCCTGAGCTGGAGGGACCCCCAGGGACCCCCCAGTGCCAGCCCTGCCCTGCCCAGAGCCCACCAAGCCCAGCCTGGGCATCCCTGGCAGCGCTGGCCAAAGGCTCCTGGAGCTGTGGCAGCCTCGGGGCCGTGCCCATTCCCTGGGCAGCCTGGGCAGTGCCAGCACCCTCTGGGCAAGAACCTTTCCCTGCTGTGCAGCCTGAGCTGGCCTGGCCCGGCCCCAGGCGCTCCCTGGCGCTGTCCCTGTCCCAGAGCAGAGCTCGGAGCTGTCCCTGCGCTGCCCCTCGGGAGGAGCTGCAGCCCCGGGGAGCTCTGAGCTCAGGCTGCTCCAGCCTGGGCTGCCCAGGGCACCTCGGGGCCCTCCTGACCCTGCCCCAGCCCCGTGCCCCTGCTCTGGGCCCTTTCCAGCAGCTTCTGATCTCTCATTGGCACAGCCAGAGCTGTCCCAGCACTGGGGTGAGGCTGCCCCACGGGATTGGAGTGTCCAGCTCTGGGATGTCCCTGGGGCTGGGACAGCTCTGTGCCTGTGCCAGGCCCTGCAGCTGTGAGGGACACGAGCAGCTCCTCATAATCTAATCTGCAGCTTATCTGAATTCTGCTGCTCTGCTGCTTGTGAATTCCCAGGGTCCTTGGCTGCTGTGTGCTGTCTCAGGGTATTTTCTGGAACCTCAGGAGCTCACAGGAGGCTGCAGTGGTTGCATAATGCTCAGCTGGGCACTGCAGGGCCCAGCAGGGTCTGGCAGGGGAAACTGGGACGGCCCAAAGCCTTGGCAGTGCAGCCAGTCCTGGCTTTAACCAAAATTAAAACTTTTTATGGAATTGTGGGATCACAGAATGGTTTGTGTTGGGATGAACCTCAGAGCCCACCCAGTGCCACCCCTGCCATGGCAGGGACACCTCCCACTGTCCCCAGTGTCCAGCCTGGCCCTGGGCAGTGCCAGGGATGGGGAGCCCAGGACACCCCTGGGGCTCACCCTGGTGTCCAGGGATCAGGGGACATTTATTCTTAGCATTGAGTGATGTCATGTGCAATCCTCCATGACAGATTGAAGCTGTCAGCTGCTTGATTCCTCAACAGGCTGCAGTTCCAGGGACCTGCTCAGAGAAGGGCCAGGGTTTGTGGGAATGGTGGGATGTTGATACTCAGGTGCTGTTTCACCTTGTGCTGCTGGAGGTGTTTTGACAGCTTGAACTGGAAGGTCTAGAAAAGGTCCAGAAAAGGTTCAGAAAAGTGTGTGAGGTGGCACTTCATGCTCTGGAAAGGACCAGGGTTCTACAGGAAATACATTTACAGGATCCTCCTGTGGTGGTGTTTGCAGGGGTCCCAGGATGAGGAAAGAGATGAGAATTGACTCCCTGTTTCAGAAGGCTGATTTATTATTTTATGATATATATTATATTAAAAGAAAGTGATATATTAAAAATTTACTAAAGAATAGAAGAAAGGATTTCATCAGAAAGCTAGCAAAGGAAAGGAAGGAATGATAATAAAATCTTGTGACTGACCAGAGAGTCCCAGACAGCTGACTGTGATTGGCCATTAATTAGAAACAACCACATGAGACCAATCCCAGATGCACCTGTTCCATTCCACAGCAGCAGATAATCATTGTTTTTCTTTTCCTCTGAGGCTTCTCAGCTTCTCAGGAGAAAAAATCCTAATGAAGGATTTTTCATAAAAGATGTCTGAGACATTCTCCAAAGGGAGAGGATTTTCTGCAGGGTCCCTGTGACACACAGGGCTGTGTCACACATCTGCAGGGTCCCTGTAACCCAGCACTTCACAACCTTCCAGCCACGTGCTGAGTTTGAGATCAGAGCCCTCTGCCAAGAGCTCAGTGAGGAGAGGTCAAGGGCTCAGGGACTGTCATCCCACAGGGTTTGTGTTTCATGGCTTTTGGCCAGAATATTTCCCTCTAAAAGGAAAGTTTTTATTTTCTCTTCCTGTAAATGTTTGTTTTTCTATTCCTGACCTGAGTAACTAATCATTAACACTGTTGTTGATATTATTAATTAACTATTAGTGGAGGGGACAGCCAGGGCAGGCTCAGCTGGGACGGCAGCAGCAATTTGCCCATGGAAAGGGAGCTCAGGCCTTGGCAGGGGCTGCCCAGGGAGCTTTGCAGTGCCCATCCCTGCAGGTGTGCCCTGGAGGTGGCACTGAGTGCTCTGGGCTGGGCACAAGGTGGGCACAGCTGGCACTGCATGGGCTGGCAGGGCTGTGCCAGCCCCAGGGATTTGGGGATTCTGTGTTTCATTTATTAAAATCAGAATTAAACATTTTGTAAGTGCCTATTTGAACATTTCCTCAGTTTTAGCCTTGTCTCCCTGCCCTCAGTTTTGGGTAGTTCCAGGCCAGGCTCAATATGAATTGAGATTCAGATCAGTTCTGAATTGATCTGAATTCTCTGCCATCCATGGCTGGCAGAGGGTGTCTGGGATCTGTGGGGTGTCACACAGACAGTGCTTGGGTAAGATCATAACCCACAGGAGGGACACCAGCAATGGCACATCACTCAGTGAGGGAGCGAGCAGAAGTGAGCATGGGAGGGGTGCTGGCTGCAGTTTCCCTCTCTCACCTTTGTTTCTGGTCCTGTTTTGTTTTCCCTGGCCCTGTGTGTGCTGCAGGAGTCCCAGCAGATGCTGGGCAGGCTGATTCCAGAGAAGCAGCTGCTCAATGACCAGCTCAAGCAGGTGCAGCAGAACAGTTTGCACAGTGAGTACATTTGGGGCGAGCCTGAGCTGGGCCAGGCCTCATTCCCTGCAATGGCTCTCTGGGTGTTGCAAGGTGCAGATGGGAAAATGTGGCTGGCTGTGACCTAAAGAGAAGAAAATACAAAATCCTGACTTGAGCTTGTGTTCCCAACCAGGGGATTCCCTGCTCACCATCAAAAGAGCCTTGGAGGCCAAGGAACTGGCGCGGCAGCAGCTCCGCGAGCAGCTGGATGAGGTGGAGAAGGAAACCAGATCCAAACTGCAGGAAATTGATATTTTCAATAATCAGCTGAAGGTAACCCAGGCCTCCTGAAGCCTTTCTGAATGTTCAGTTAATTCCTTTCTAACCTGACTGTGGGGAGAAAAAATGAACTGAAATTATAAAGAATGTCAGTTTGGGGAGTATTCTCAATCTGGCTGTTGAGGATTTGATTTAATTTTTATTTTATTTAAGAAAATGCTGCTCAGCTTTCAAACTCAGGGTTTGACTCATTTTAATCTGCAGAGTCTCTTCAGGAGGAGATTTGAGCCCTGATTCCCAGTGTGTGATTGCCAAAATGAAATTACCAATTTCTGTGCTTTTCAGCCAGGAAGGGCAGGACACGGTCAGCACATCTGCTGGAATCAGGAGTTCAAATTGAAATCTTGTTTATTAATTGTTTATCTAAAAGATTTTCTCTGGGCCCGACAGAGCTCTGCTCAGCAGCCAGCCATGAGCACACTCCCTGCCCTCCGGGCGGTCACCTATCTTTATACCCAAAGTTACGTGTACAATATTTATCATTTTTCCCCAATACCTTTCACCCTTATTGCCCGGTGCACTTTTAGTAATGACCAATCCCAAAGTGCCACCATCACCACAGAAGATGGAGGAGAAGAAGAAGAAGAAGAAGGACAGGACACGCCCCAATTCCTCCATCTTACTTCTCTAAACCCCCCTGTACAGAAATCCTAAACCCTGTGTTTCACTCTCTAATTAACCAATCCCTTCACCATTCACCCCGGTGAAACCCTCCTGTCCTCATACAGGTGTCGTCTCCTGTGTGGGATCAAAGTCCAGCCACCAGACACTTCTGGAACATTCCAGGACTCCCGAGCCCCCCAAGGGTGCTCTCGGTGACACCTCAGTCCTGAGCTGCTGAGATCCCACAATGTGCTTCACTTTCCCTAAGCAGATGAGTGTGCAGTGTTTGCTGAGGGCTGCCAGCACCAATCCAAAACCAGACACAAGAGTTTAGCGTTAGATTTTTATCTATTTTGATCTAATCCTTATGCCTGCCTGAGGGGTGTGCCTTGAATTGCAACTTGGGCACAGTTGTAGTGAGTTATTTTTGTCTTTTGCTTATCTGGAACTTCAGGAGTTTAAGTAAATTGCTTGTTTTGGTCATGATGTACAGAATTTTGACAAAGCAAACACTTTGGGTTGGATGTGAGGTATCCCTACATCACTGGAGTCTGTGATTCCAGCAGAGGGGTGGCAGCTCCCTGCCTTTGCCCAGCACCCCCAGGAATGGGTGAAGGCAGGAATTGGCTGCCAAGGCCAAAGCAGAGGCTTTGGGAGCTGGGAATGGGCAGGAAAGGGTTACTTGGGACAGCTTCAGGGAGCACAGAGCTGCAGGCTCCTTTCCTCTGGGAGCAAATGCTCTGCTTGTCTCAGGGGGAGAAGATCTGATGGAAGCCTTGGATTGTAATCCCTGAACATCCCAGGTCCTGTTGTCTTTCTGTCAAAAAGGCACAAACTGGGCCAAAACAACTCCACTTCTACCATGAAGGTTTTGCAGCAAATGACCTGGCTGTGTACAGTGAATATTGAAATGCTGCAGTTCCTATTCAATAGTATCAATGTGGCTGTTGTAGCACCTCAAACCCTCCTTTTGCTCTGCTTGCATTTAAGTGCCAGGGGAACAATTGCTCTGCTTTTAAGGTGAGGCATTCCTGGTCCAGGAATGAGCAAAGCCTTGGGGTGCTCTGTGGTGTCCACAGGGGTCCCAGGATGAGGATCTGACTCCATGGTTCAGAAGGCTGATTTATTGTTTTATGATAGATATTATATTAAAATGATGTATTAAAACTATAGAAGAAAGGATTTCATCAGAAGGCTGGCTAAGAATAGAAAAAGAAGGAATGATAACAAAGGCTGTGTCTTGAACTCTCTGTCCGAGCCAGCTGGCTGTGATTGGCCATTAATCAGAAACAACCACCTGAGACCAATCCCAGATGCACCTGTTGCATTCCACAGCAGCAGATAACCATTGTTTGCATTTTGTTCCTGAGGCCTCTCAGCTTCTCAGGAGGAAAAATCCCAAGGAAAGGATTTTCCATAAAAGATGTCTGTGACAGGGTGCCCTTGGAATGGCAGCCCAGGAGGGGAATGTCCAGCTGGGAGTTTCTGTGTGCAGGATGAGGGCAGAGTGTGCTCATCCTGTGTCCTGCCTGTTGGGGTGTGTTAGCTGTTAGAATTTTTGTTCAGCTCTGGGAGATGCTGCCTCTTCCTCCCCCATCCTCCCATTGGCAAAGCAACCTTGCCCAGCAGATCTTTGTTCCCTCTGGCTGCCCCAAAAGGGATGTGGATGGGATTTTTTAATCTGCAAAAATGCCCCATCCAGTGCCAGCACTATGAACTAGGTTTGGTTTTCTTAACCCCACACCCTAGGGTTAGGGTTAGGGTTAGGGTTAGGGTTCCTGTTCTGCCACAGGAAAACCCTTTCACAGAACACTGAGCCAGCACATCAGCTTGGCTGGGAGGGAATAGTGTGTTAAAATGTTTGTGTGAAACTTCAATAATTCTTAAAATGTCTCTTTAACTCCAACTTCGCTGGGAACTGGTTCTCTCTTTAATGATGCTGAGCTCAGTTTTCACTGAATTTAAAATTGAGGAGCATTAATGAAATAAAGCTGAGACCTGGGCCACAAGATAGCTTCACTTTGAAGCTTTCACCCCTGTACCCAGTGGGTTTGAATCACTGCCATTTCTTTTTTTGTTTCTTATGCAATTTTCTTATTTGGGTCAGTGTATGAGGAATGAAAACTTCCTGTGGTTTGTAGATTGTGAATTCCTGAAAAAACATCCAAATACTTCCAGGATTAACTGTTTCAGTCTCACCTGGACCATAATTTCATGATCAGATATCAATTTTTGAAGTGAACTATTTTCAGTGAAAATTCTCAGTGGTCATAGGTAAATTTTCCCTTTTTCTAAATGCTGAGGAGTTCAGATGCAAAATTGCAGGTCATGCAAAGAAAGCATGGAGTGGTCTGGGTTGGAAGTAGAAAGGCTGGATAAAGGTTGGATTTGTGTTAATAGGTGTTAATGCAGAGAACAAATCTTGAGGAAAATATTATGGTATTATTATTATTTGTATTCTAATTTTTTCAGGCAGCTGAAGAAAAGCTGACGTATATGAGTGAATAATCTCTGTACCATGACTCATCCCAAAGACATTCCTTAAGGATTTCAGTCTGCTGTGTATAAACCAGCCCTGAAGGTTCTTTAGTAAATCAGCATTAATTGGCAAATGAAACTGATTAAGAGCTGCTGTTGTGAGAGCTCAGAGGGCAGATTTGTGTATGGAATTCAATAAATGGATTCCATAAACCAACAAACAAAACAAAACAGAAGTGACTGTTCAGATTAAGCTTTGTCCATTTTTCAGAGTCCCATTTAAAGGATTTCTGGTTTCCTAACCCTTTAATGGATAAAAATAGGGAGTCAGTAGGTGGTTTATAGACCCTGGCAATGAACCTGAAATCCCTGCATTTGCAGGAGTGTGACTGTGAGAGGTCCCCAACCTCTGCCAGCTGTTGTCCCCTCACAGGGAGCTCTTTGGGGCCATCAGTTCTGATTCACAGAGTGGATTTTTACACCTGTTTGGTTTTTTTTCATCCAGGAGCTGAGAGAAATCCATAACAAACAGCAGCTCCAGAAGCAGAAGAGCTTGGAAGCTGAGAAGTTGAAACAGAAGGAGCAGGAAAGGAAGATAGTGGAGCTGGAAAAGCAAAAAGAAGCTCAGAGGTAACAAAATCCCTAAATGTAACACCTCCCCTGGCACTCCTGGAAAACATTCCTGATTCCTGTCTGCCCAAACCTTCCAGGGATGCAGATGAGGTTTGTGTCCTCCAGTGCCACCCTCTGATGTTGGGAAGGGGATTGGTTGGACAGCAGCAGCAATTTGCCCATGGAAAGGGAGCTCAGGCCTTGGCAGGGGCTGCCCAGGGAGCTTTGCAGTGCCCATCCCTGCAGGTGTGCCCTGGAGGTGGCACTGAGTGCTCTGGGCTGGGCACAAGGTGGGCACAGCTGGCACTGCATGGGCTGGCAGGGCTGTGCCAGCCCCAGGGATTTGGGGATTCCATGAATTAGGTTTTTCCTGCCACTGTTTTTGATCAGGAATTGTCCTTGGCCAGGGTCTGTTCTTACAGCACAGCCAGGGTGTGAGGAGCAGCTGCTGATTCTGAGGGGATTGCAGGGCTGGAACAGCCATGGAACAGACTGGAGCACACTGGGCATCCTTCACACCTTCACAGCTGTCTTTTCTGGGGCAAATTGTTTCCAGCAGAGAATATTGATTCATTTCCAGGTGTTCTGTCCTCTGCTGGAGGGGAAGGACTTGTTAACTCTGGCATTTGGGAATGGGAAATATTCCCAATAATTCTCTGCAGTGCTGTGTAAAACTTGCAGATACCTCTCCTCCTTGCCCTCAGCATGAGGATGAGGATGGCCAGGTATCTGATTCCTGCTTTTCTCTTTCTGATTTGCCTGTTTGGAGTCTTACCTTGGGTTGGATCCTCAAGGTCCCTTCCAACCCAAACCATTCCCTGAGTTTGTGATTTCTGGGAATCATTCCCAGTGTGAGGAGATGCTGGGCAGTGATCGATAGGTCACCAACATGAAGTTAGGGCACAGAAAAGCCCTGCAGAGGGCACTTGGTACTGGAGATGGCCCAGAAGCTGTGGTGGCGTTGGTGTCAGTGGCTCTGTAGATGACCCAAAGGCTTTGGTGGCTTTGGTGGCTTTGGTGTCAGTGGCTCTGTAGATGACCCAAAAGCTGTGGTGGCTTTGGTGTCAGTGGCTCTGTAGATGACAGCATTGGTGGCTTTGGTTTGAGTGGCTCTGTAGATGACCCAAAAGCTGTGGTGGCTTTGGTGTCAGTGGCTCTGTAGATGACCCAAAGGCTTTGGTGGCTTTGGTGTCAGTGGCTCTGTAGATGACAGCGTTGGTGGCTTTGGTGTCAGTGGCTCTGTAGATGACCCAAAAGCTGTGGTGGCTTTGGTGTCAATGGCTCTGTAGATGACAGCATTGGTGGCTTTGGTGTCAGTGGCTCTGTAGATGACAGCGTTGGTGGCTTTGGTGTCAGTGGCTCTGTAGATGATCCAAAAGCTTTGGTGGCGTTGGTGGCTTTGGTGTCAGTGGCTCTGTAGATGACCCAGAAGCTGTGGTGGCTTTGGTGTCAGTGGCTCTGTAGATGACAGCGTTGGTGGCTCTGTAGATGATCCAAAAGCTTTGGTGGCTTTGGTGGCTTTGGTGTCAGTGGCTCTGTAGATGACCCAAAGGCTTTGGTGGCTTTGGTGTCAGTGGCTCTGTAGATGACCCAAAGGCTTTGGTGGCTTTGGTGTCAGTGGCTCTGTAGATGACCCAAAGGCTTTGGTGTCAGTGGCTCTGTAGATGACCCAAAGGCTTTGGTGGCTTTGGTAGCTTTGGTGTCAGTGGCTCTGTAGATGACCCAAAGGCTTTGGTGGCTTTGGTGTCAGTGGCTCTGTAGATGATCCAAAAGCTTTGGTGGCTTTGGTGGCTTTGGTGTCAGTGGCTCTGTAGATGACAGCTTTGGTGGCTTTGGTGTGAGTGGCTCTGTGTCCCCTCTGTCCCCAGGCGGATCCAGGAGCGGGACAAACCGCGGGGACAGCCGGAGGAGGAGCCACAGTGGCAAAAAAAACCCCAGGAGGATGACAAGCAAAAAAGGGAAGAAGTACCCAAGAAGAAGGACAGTGAGGATAAGGGGAAGCAGGAGATGCAGGAGAAGCTGGGCAAACTCTTCCAGCCCCACCAGGAGCCCCACAAGCCCGGCCAGGCCCCGTGGTCCAACGCAGGTAGGCTCCAGCAGCAGGGAGTGTCTGGGACAGCTCAGATCTCTTCTCTTGTCCCATTTCACACAGAGCAAGGTGGAGCTCAGGGCTGGACTGGGAGTCTTGTTAAAGTGAATAATGCATGGGGTGAGCTCCAGGCTCCAGAAATGGTTCTGATAATCAGCACTGCTCTTCCCCAGAGCAGAGGGGACAGCACAGCTCTGAGACTGCAGGGAAGGGAAGGGAAGGGAAGGGAAGGGAAGGGAAGGGAAGGGAAGGGAAGGGAAGGGAAGGGAAGGGAAGGGAAGGGAAGGGAAGGGAAGGGAAGGGAAGGGAAGGGAAGGGAAGGGAAGGGAAGGGAAGGGAAGGGAAGGGAAGGGAAGGGAAGGGAAGGGAAGGGAAGGGAAGGGAAGGGAAGGGAAGGGAAGGGAAGGGAAGGGAAGGGAAGGGAAGGGAAGGGAAGGGAAGGGAAGGGAAGGGAAGGGAAGGGAAGGGAAGGGGATCTCAGCTGCAGGGGGCTGGGTGCAAATGTCAAAACTATTTCTGCAGTTGTTATTTTGCTGTGGGATACGTGCTTTTCCACAGTAGGAACAGTATGTTTTTCAGAATAGGAGCAGTGTGTTGTTTGCTCACCCTTTTCCTTTCCTGCCTTCCTTTGTTTATTAGGCCAATGACCTGAAATCTAAGGTTTCATTCCCCTTTTCTGTTCTCCACATTCACTTTGAGCTGAGAGCTTTTTCCCTGCACTGTATCCTGGTTTTTGCCTGTAGTGGGAATCCTGCTTCCCTCTTAGGTGTCTTGGATACACACAAGAACTGCTTGGGAATGTAAAACTGGCTTAAATATTTGTCCAAAGGATTGCATCACTTTTATAACTAAATTGTGCCCAGAGCAGCTGTGGACTCCCAGTTCCTGGCAGTGCCAAGGCCAGGCTGGGCACTGGAGCAGCCTGGCACAGTGGGAGCTGTCCCTGCCATGGCAGGGGTGGCACTGGGTGGGCTTCAAGGTCCCTCCCAACCCAGGCCATTCTGTGTTTTTATGATTTTCCCTGTTTTTTAGTGGAGAAAATAATAAAAAATTGTATTTAAATAATCAATTTTTATGTTTCCCTGGTGTAAAAAGGGGATAAGGTTGTTCTGCAGACCCTGCAGGTTTGGTGACTCTTGTCTCCATTTCCACCTCATTTTCCAAGTGTTTAAAAATCAGGTGGTTTGATTCCTTCTCTCTGTATCTGTGTGTTTCCTTTGCTCAGAGAAAGCTCCTCTAACCATTTCTGCTCAGGAGGATGTAAAAATAGTGTATTATAGAGCTCTGTATCCTTTTGAATCCAGAAGCCACGACGAGATCACCATCCAGCCTGGAGACATTGTCATGGTAAGCAGGAATTGGGATATTCCTTGGGAAATATCAGCTTCTGCCAGGGCTGCCTTCAGTTTTCTATGGCAGGAAAGAAAACTGCAAACCCCAAAAATCTGGTTGCAGGTGTGTTGGTAGAGAATAATTTCAATTTTTTCAGGGATGTGGTCACTGGGTTGTGTCAAACTCTGAAGCAAGGTTTGCTTTTGGCTCTCTAAGTTTGATTCTCTGGTTAATGGCTGCAGGGATTAAGTGGATATTAATACTAATTAATCATTAGTATGTTCTTAACATGCAGAATGAAAATTCCTGGGGGAATTCTTAAATATTGTTCACTGGGGGAAGTGTATTCCCAACAGTGTTCTACCCAACAAAATTGATTTTAAGAGCTTTTACATTTTAGTAACGGCTTTACAGCTCATTCTGTGGGCAAGAGTGATCACTGCGAGGCAGACTTGCTGGGAAAACAACAATTTTCCCAAAAGCTGTGATTTTAAGAAGCATTTTGCGCATTTTTTAAATAGAGATTTGCAGAGAAAATAACATTTTCCCTCAAAACATGTGGTTCTAGGCAGTTCTGCACATATTTATCCCTGTTCTTGCAGGGAAAATAACATTTTCCCTTAAATGTGTGATTCTAAGGAGCACTGAAATCATTTTTGAAGAGATTTGCAGGGGAAATACCATTTTTCCCAAAATACACAATTCTAAAGAGTACTGAAATAATTTTAAAAGAGAGATTTGCATGGAAATATAATTTTTCCCAAAATACACAACTCTGCACCGAAATAATTTTAAAAGAAAGATTTGTACGGAAATACCATTTTTCCCAAAATACACAATTCTGAAGAGCACTGAAATAATTTTTAAAGAGTGATTTGCAGGGAAATAAGATTTTCCCCCAGAATCTGTGATTCTAAGGAGCACTACACTACTTTAGGTAGAGACTTGGAGAACATCTCAGTCTTATGGACTGGATTTTAACCCCTCTGAGGAGCCAAGGATCCATCCCTACCCTGGGCTGAGCCGCCAGGGGGTGAGGAAAGGGATTGGGATTGGGATTGGGATTGGGATTGGGATTGGGATTGTGTCCCTGTGCCCCTCAGGTGATTCCCCACCTGCAGAGCTGCCCCAGCGCAGGGAGGAGCTGGAGCTGCTGCAGAGCCCAGAGGAGGCTCCAGGATGGGCAGAGGATGGAGCAGCTCTGCTGGCAGGAAAGGCTGGCACAGCTGGCATTGCTCACCTGCACAGGAGAAGCTTTGGGCTGAGCTCAGGGCGGCCTTGCAGGGCCTGGAGGAGCCCCAGGAAAGCTGGAGAGAGACAATTGCCAGGGGATGCAGGGACAGCACACAGGGAATGGCTTCACACTGAAAAATTACAGGTTTAGATCAGATATTAGGGACAATTTCCTCCCTGAGAGGGTGGGGAGGCCCTGGCACAGGGTGCCCAGAGCAGCTGGGGCTGCCCCTGCATCCCTGGCAGTGCCCAAGGCCAGGCTGGACCCTGGGGACAGTGGGAGGTGTCCCTGCCATGGCAGGGGTGGAGCAGGACAAGTTTGACCTGACCCCAACCATTCCACGGTTCAGTGATTTCAGTATGGAAAGAAAAGGAAAAAAAAAATTGTCAAGCCCTCCTGCATTGCAGAAAGTTCATTGCTGCAGAGGAGATCTGGGTTGTTTTCAGCACAATTCCCATTTGCAGGATGTGTTTGTTAACTCTCTGACTTCCTGTGTCTGCAGGTGGATGAAAGCCAGACTGGAGAGCCAGGGTGGCTTGGTGGAGAACTGAAGGGGAAGACTGGATGGTTCCCTGCAAACTATGCAGAGAAGATCCCAGACAGTGAAGTTCCAGCCTCTGCCAAGCCCGTGGCCGAGCCCTCTGCTGCTCCCAAAGTGTCTGTGCAGGAAAGCTCCACGTCCCTGGGAGCCCCTGCCCCTGCAGAGGCTCCTGCAGCAGCCAACAACTGGGCAGACTTCAGCTCCACGTAGGTCTGGGGCTCAGCCCTCGGTGCCCGGGCTCCCTGGGGCCTGGCACGGACACAGAGCCGGGCTGCAGACTGAAATCACCTCCTGGGCAGGGCAGGGTGGGAATCAGGGCAAGCTGCAGCCCTGTGGGGCTGGGGGCTGCTCCCATCACCCCTGCCTGGCACAGCATGGGCATGAGACCATCCCCATGTGGGGGTGTGGGCGTGGGGGAAATCCCAAGGGTTCACTTCCCTTGGAATCACAGAATCCAGGAATGCTTTGGGCTGGGAGGGTCCCTAAATCCCACCCAGTGCCCCCCCTGCCATGGCAGGGACACCTCCCACTGTCCCCAGTGTCCAGCCTGGCCTTGGGCACTGCCAGGGATGCAGGGGCAGCCCCAGCTGCTCTGGGCACCCTGTGCCAGGGCCTGCCCACCCTGCCAGGGAGCAATTCCCTCCTCATCTCCCACTGAAGTTTCAGTAGGAACCCATTTCCCCTCTTCCTAATGAGCAATCCCTGTCCAGCTCTCCTGGAGCCCCTTCAGGCCCTGCCACCTCCTAAATCCCTTTCTCTTACATTGCTTTCCACCAGGCCTCAAGGAAGGTTCCCAACCTGCTTATTGTCATGTACAATATATTGTTATATACATATATATACACATATATACATATGGTTATGTACAATATATTGTTATATACATATTGTCATGTACAATATATTGTTATATACATATTGTTATATATACACACACACATATATATATAAATATATTGTGATGTACAATATATTGTTATATACATATTGTTATATACATATATATACATATAAATATATTGTGATGTACAATATATTGTTATATACATATTGTTATATACATATATATACACATATATACATAGTGTCATGTACAATATATTGTTATATACATATATATACACATATATACATATTGTTATGTACAATATATTGTTATATACATATTGTTATATACATATTGTCATGTACAATATATTGTTATATACATATTGTTATATACATATATATACACATATATACATAGTGTCATATACAATATATTGTTATATACATATATATTTATATATACATATATAAATATATTGTGATGTACAATATATTGTTATATACATATTGTTATATACATATATATATATACATAGTGTCGTATACAATATATTGTTATATACATATATACATATTGTTATGTATTATATTCTAATGGCAGAGATGACATGGAAAGGTGATTTAATTCCTGGTCACAGCATTGGTAAAACTGATGGAATTTGAACATGTGCCCATCCCTGGGTGTCTTAATACACTGGGCACTTTTATCAACTGCAATTCCTTCTCCTTTGACCATGAGATCCATATTTATAAACTGATATCTCAATGGGTGCCCAGAGCAGCTGGGGCTGCCCCTGCATCCCTGGCAGTGCCCAGGCCAGGCTGGGCACTGGGGACAGTGGGAGGTGTCCCTGCCATGGCAGAGGTGGCACTGGGTGGGCTTTGAGATCCAAACCCAAACCATTCCATGATCCTGTGTCTAAAGGAAAGGCATGTGAGAGGTCAGTGATGTGCAGAGGGGAAGATTTCAAACCAGTTTTGGAAAGAATAATTGATTATTTTTATTTCACTTTCTGCTGTGTGCAATGCAGCCTGCACTGCTTGAACTTCTGTTTGTAGGGACACAGCTAAGAATTGAGATAAAAACCTGTCCTTCAGTGGCAAGGACAAGGAGCTCAGTGTGGGAGTTGCCTTAAGGTGAAGTTGTGATTCTGGAAGCTGGAGTTAAGGTGCTGGGTGCCTACGGAAAAGCAATTCATGTAGACATTGAAATACTTGTTGTGTGTGAATTTTTTTGTTCCTACTGTTAAAAACCATAGGAATCACATCATTGTGTCCTTTTCCTCTCCAGCTGGCCAGCGAACAGCAGTGAGAAGGCAGAGAGCGATAACTGGGAGGCGTGGGCAGCGCAGCCCTCGCTGACCGTGCCCAGCGCGGGGCAGCTGCGGCAGCGCTCGGCCTTCACCCCGGCCACCGTCAGCGGCTCCTCGCCGTCCCCCGTGCTGGGCCAGGTGAGCTCAGCAGGGCACTCTGGGCTCTGCAGGTGGGGTTAACACCCAGCTGCCAGCCACTGTGCCTCTGGAATCATTCTGGTTTATTGTTGTTAGAGTAACAGCTTATGTGCGTTGTGTGTCGAGAAGGAATCATTTCACACGTCACAAAGATATGGAAATATTCAATAGAAATATTGGGGAAAGTATAAAGTAAAAAAGATATTGAAATATCCAATAGAAATATTGGGAAAAGTACAAACTACAAAAGATATTAAAATATCCAATAGAAATATTGGGAAAAGTAAAAACTACAAAATATACTAAAATATCCAATAGAAATATTGGGGAAAGTATATATACAAAAGATATTGAAATATCCAATAGAAATATTGTGGAAAGTATAAAGTACAAAAGATATGAAAGTATCCAATAGAATATGTAAAAAATACAAACTACAAAAGATATGAAAATATCCAATAGAAATATTGGGGAAAGTATAAAGTACAAAAGATATTGAAATATCCAATAGAAATATTGGGAAAAGTAAAAACTACAAAAGATATGAAAATATCCAATAGAAATATTGGGGAAAGTACAAACTACAAAAGATATGAAAATATCCAATAGAAATATTGAAAAAAATACAAAATACAAAAGATATGAAAATATCCAATAGAAATATTGGAAATACAAACCCAGAAAAGATATTAAAATATCCAATAGAAATATTGGGGAAAAGTACAATACAAAGATACGAAAATATCCAATAGTAGAAATGTTGGGAAAAGTACAAACTACAAAAGATATGAAAATATCCAATAGAAATATTGGGGAAAGTATAAGTACAAAAGATATGAAAGTATCCAATAGAATATGTAAAAAATACAAACTACAAAAGATGTGAAAATATCCAATTAGAAATATTGGGAAAAGTACAAACTACAAAGATATGAAAATATCCATATAGAAATATTGGGGAAAGTACAACTACAAAAGATACGAAAAGTATCCAATAGAAATATTGGGGAAAGTAATAATACAAAAGATATGAAAGTATCCAATAGAAATATTGGGGAAAGTACAAACTACAAAAGATATTGAAATATCCAATAGTGAAATATTGGGAAAAGTAAAATACAAAAGATATTGAAATATCCAATGAGAAATATTGGGGAAAGTAAAATACAAAAGATATGAAAATATCCAGTAGAAATATTGGGAAAAGTATAATACAAAAAGATATGAAAGTATCCAATAGAATATGTAAAAAATACAAACTACAAAAGATATGAAAATATCCAATAGAAATATTGAAAAAAATACAAATACAAAAGATATAAAATATCCAATAGATAAATATGAGAAAATACAAATACAAAAGATACGAAATATCCAATAGAAATATTGGGAAAGTACAAATACAAAAGATATGAAATATCCAATAGAAATATTGGGGAAAGTTAAAGTAAAAAAGAATGAAATATCCAATAGAATATTGGAAAAAAATAAAACTACAAAAGATATGAAAATATCCATAGAAATATTGGGGAAAGTATAAAGTAAAAAAGATATTGAAATATCCAATAGAAATATTGGGAAAAGTACAAACTACAAAAGATATGAAAATATCCAATAGAAATATTGGGAAAAGTACAAACTACAAAAGATATGAAAATATCCAATAGTAGAAATATTGGGAAAAGTAAAAACTACAAAAGATATGAAAATATCCAATAGAAATATTGGGGAAAGTATAAAGTACAAAAGATATGAAAATATCCAATAGAAATATTGGGAAAAGTAAAAACTACAAAAGGCATGAAAATATCCAATAGAAATATTGGGAAAAGTACAAATTACAAAAGATATGAAAGTATCCAATAGAAATATTGAAAAAAATACAAACTACAAAAAATATTAAAATATCCAATAGAAATATTGGGAAAAGTACAAACTACAAAAGATATGAAAATATCCAGTAGAAATATTGAAAAAAATACCAACTACAAAAGATATGAAAATATCCAATTGAAATATTGGGAAAAGTACAAACTACAAAAGGCTTGGAGAGCAAAGGGGGAACCTTGCGTGTGCATTAAAATGCTCACCTGACAGTTCATAGTGAGCACCTGCAGGAGGGGTGGCAGGGAGGCACAGGGAGGAGCTGGAGCTGCTGCAGAGCCCAGAGGAGGCTCCAGGATGGGCAGAGGATGGAGCAGCTCTGCTGGCAGGAAAGGCTGGCACAGCTGGCATTGCTCACCTGCACAGGAGAAGCTTTGGGCTGAGCTCAGGGCGGCCTTGCAGGGCCTGGAGGAGCCCCAGGAAAGCTGGAGAGAGACAATTGCCAGGGGATGCAGGGACAGCACCCAGGGAATGGCTTCAAGCTGAAGGAAGGCAGGGTTAAACGGCATATTGGAATGAGGAATTGTTCCCTGGCAGGGTGGGCAGGCCCTGGCACAGGGTGCCCAGAGCAGCTGGGGCTGCCCCTGCATCCCTGGCAGTGCCCAAGGCCAGGCTGGACACTGGGCACAGTGGGAGCTGTCCCTGCCATGGCAGGGGTGGCACTGGGTGGGATTTCAGGTCTCTCCCAAGCCAGGCCATTCTGTGGATCTCTGATCCATTGACAACATCTGGGGCAGGATTTAACACAGAGCAGTTTCTGCTTTGCTGCTCTGGGATGGCTTTTTTAGGTTTTGGTGGTGCAGGTTTGAGTCTCTTCCTTGGGGCTTTTTTCACTCCCCTGGCAGCCTCCACTCCCAAGTGGGTAAAGTGGAACAGCAATGGCAAAGCTTCCCAGCTGAACTCTGTCCCTCTCTTCAGGCATTTCCTTTTCCTCAGTGGAACAACAAACTCTTCTTGGGAGCCAATGTGTTCTGGGAAGTGCTAGATATCTACCTGAGAGCAAAAAGAAATTGCAGTGTGCCATGAATAAAGTACAACAAAGCATCATTCTCCATAGCATGGCCTAGAAGTCCTGCCAAAGCAACTTCACAGGGGTTTTGTTGGAGATTTTTTCAGAGATGGCTTAGAAGGCAGCTGTGAGGAGCAGATTCTCACAGCCTGTTTCTGTGAACAGCAGAGGTTCTCAGGTTATTTTTAATTACAGGTAAAAGTGACAAACATGAAGGCCTTGAGAGCCTTGCACATCAGAGTTCTCAGGCAGCTTTCTCATAACAAGTGGATGTTCTATCTTTGGCTGTTTTGGGAAAGCAAGAATAATTTTGAGAACCCAAATCTTGGTATTGGAAACATAAGGAGGAGTTGGTGTGTTATCTCTGGCCTATTGTGAGCTCAGATTTTGCAATATGCATGAACTTGATTAACACTGTTATAAAAGGTGATTGATTGATTGATTAATAAATGGGAGTCGATGCTGACCAACGCAAGGTGGGTCGTCTCCCTCCAACTTCAATAGGGTTTATTACATGTGTGTGTCTTAAATAAAAGTAATTAATTTCATCTTGCATTGCAATGATGATGTGTAAACACACAGAAATGCAGGAGGGCTGTAACCATTTCTAGAATTACTTTGCACGTTTAACTGGTGCTTTAGTTGAGAGATTTATTGCTGTCCAAGCATCCTGAGGATTTCATTCCCTGAGCATCCTTCTTGCTGAAGGTGCAGCATGAGTGACTCCTGCTTTCCTTTCTGAAGGGTGAGAAGGTGGAGGGCCTTCAGGCGCAGGCCCTGTACCCCTGGAGAGCAAAGAAGGACAACCACCTGAACTTCAACAAGAACGACGTGATCACCGTGCTGGAGCAGCAGGACATGTGGTGGTTTGGGGAGGTGCAGGGCCACAAGGGCTGGTTCCCCAAATCCTATGTCAAGCTCATCTCAGGCCCCATCAGGAAATCCACAAGGTATTTTTGTTTGCTTTTCCTCTCCTTCACTTCTGTGCTGGGGTAGAAGGAAATTGGAAGAGCTGCACGCTTGAATTTTAGAGTTGTACCCTGGAAAAGGGATCCTGCTTTTATCTGGAGGGTTTTGACTTCCCATCCTGAAAACTGAAGAAATTTTCAATTTCTTAATTGAGAAATTAAGAAAATAATTGACAATAAGATAAGAAAATAAGAATTTAAGAAATAAGAAAACTGACCTCAATAAGAATAAGAAAAATAAGAAAATAAGAATAAGAAAACTGACCTCAATTCTCCTTGGGTCTCGCCTCACCAACAAAAGATTAATTAACCTTCTTCATTTTATGTGACTTGCAACTGAAAAATGAGTGTATTGGGCTTTCTCAAGTACAGCTGTGTAAGTCAGAGCTCCTCTCTGCCCAAAATTCAAAGGTATTCCTCAAATCTAAATCACTTCTCATTATTCTTGGAGGATTAAACATTTAAAATCTCTTTTTTTTTTTTGTAATGTGAAGGCAGCATTAGCATTAGGAATAGAAATGAGAATGATTTTAGGTCATTTTTTCCTGAGGCAAAAGAGGAGATACAGAAAATTCTGCATTTAAGGCATTTAAGGCAGTTGTTTAAATGTGCCCATGGCACACCACTGGATTCAAAGCTTTATTTTGCACATTTACTGTCTCTTCTTTTAAAACCCAGGGAGTTGCTTGGGAGTGCAGGTGCATTTTCTATTTGAAATATAATAATAATGTTTCTGAAGAGATTGAATTTCTTAAATAACCATTATTTTCTTCTAAAGCATGGATTCTGGTTCCTCAGAAAGTCCTGCTAGTCTGAAAAGAGTAGCATCCCCAGCAGCCAAGGCAGCAGGGGCAGGGGAAGGTGAGTCCTGGCAGCTCTTGCTCTGCTTTCAACACAACAATTCTGCTTTTTTTGCCAAAATCCCGAGCCACATTGGGCTCTTCAAGTGGTGTTAAAACCCAAATACTGATCAGTTTGTCTCTGAAATAATTTAGAATTATTATTGTTATTATTATTATTATTATTAATATTAATATTATTAGAGTAACAGTTTGTGTGTTGTGTATAGAGAAGGAATTATTTCACATATCACAAAAGATTTGAAAATATCCAATAGAAATATTGAGAAAAGTACCAACTACAAAATATATGAATATATATCCAATAGAAGTATTAGGAAAAGTACCAAACTACAAGAGATATTAAAATATACAGTAGAAATATTGGGAAAACTACAAACTACAAAAGATATGAAAATATCCAGTAGAGATATCCTGGGAAAAATACAAACTACAAAATATATGAATATATATCCAATAGAAATATTGGAAAATGTACCAACTACAAAATATACTAAAATATCCAATAGAAATATTAGGAAAAGTACCAAACTATGAAAGATATTAAAATATGCAATAGAAATATTGGGAAAAGTACAAACTACAAAAGTTACTAAAATATCCAATAGAAATATTGGGAAAAGTACAAACTACAAAATATACTAAAATATCCAATATAAATATTAGGAAAAGTACCAAACTATGAAAGATATTAAAATATCCTATAGAAATATTGAAAAAAGTACAAACTACAAAAGATACTAAAATATCCAATAGAAATATTGAAAAAAGTACAAACTACAAAAGATATTAAAATAACCAATAGAAATATTGGGAAAAGTACAAACTACAAAAAATTTGAAAATATGCAATAGAAATATTGGGGAAAGTACCAACTACAAAATATACTAAAATGTCCAATGGAAATATTAGGAAAAGTACCAAACTACAAAAGATGTTAAAATATCCTATAGAAGTATTGAAAAAAGTACAAACTACAAAAGATACTAAAATAACCAATAGAAATATTGGAAAAAGTACAAATTACAAAAGATATGAAAATATATTTTGTAGTTTGTACTTTTTCCAATATTTATCTTATTTTTTGCCATTATTTTGGTGACATTTTCTGATGTAGAATGGGTTTTCACCTTGTTCTGGTTTTCCTGGTGTTTGAGGAGGGGGAATTGGGCAGGCAGAGTCTTGTCCCAGGTGTTGTGTTTGTAATAAAAAGGAGCACAGCTTTACTTTAAACACTTCCAAAAAGTGTGGTTTTGAGACAATAAAGCAGGGATTTAGCACCTTCTGTTGAGAAAAGCTCATGTGCAGAAGGTGATTTATAAGGTGTGTGCACTTTGCATCCCAAACTCTGAAAATCCCACTCATCAGCACAAGCCAGAAACCACTGGGAAACGTTTAATATCTAAATGAATGATTTATGTGCATTTAAATTATTAAAATGTACATAAAATATGAACATACATATATATATATATATGTCCATAAAATTAAAATAGCAGATATATTAAATATATATTAAAATTATATACAAACCCCCTGAGGCAGCCTTTTAATAGATCCTATTCAGTTCTGATAAATACAATTTTATTCATTAAATATTGATGTTTCTATGAGCAATAAATAAAAATTTGCCTTCTGCCTAGGCCTGCCATGACTGAGGTTTGGCAGGGGATCCCTGGGGGTGTCTCAGCAGTTTCCAGTTTATATTTATTTCTTGATTGATGCTGTATATTTATTTATTGATGGTGCATTTCCCTTTTGCAGAGTACATTGCCATGTACACCTACGAGAGCTCGGAGCAGGGGGACCTCACTTTCCAACAAGGTGACCTGATCCTGGTGACAAAGAAAGATGGTGACTGGTGGACGGGCACGCTGGGTGATAAATCAGGAGTTTTCCCATCTAATTATGTGAGACTCAAAGATTCTGAGGTAGAGAAATGTTTTCTTTGGGGTTGTAGTGCTAGCTGCAGGGCAGGGCGTGGTAGGGGAAATAGAAATGCTTTGCAGGTTTAATGTCTGAAAAAAATTACAGATACAGCTGTACAAGCAATATATACAACATCTATACAAACATATATATGTAATATACAATATATATTAACATATATACAAACAACATATACAACATATATTAACATATATACAAACATATGTATTCAATATTTACAATACATATAACTACATATATACAACATATATTAACCTATATACAAACAATATATACAGCATATATACAAACATATATATGTAATATACAATATATATTAACATATATACAAATATATATAATATATACACAATACATATAACAACATATATACAAACAACATATACAACATATATTAACCTATATACATATATATTCAATATATACAATACATATAACTGCATATATACAACATATATTAACCTATATACAAACAATATATACAACATATATACAAACAACATATACAACATATATTAACATATATACAAACATATATATTCAATATATACAATACATATAACTGCATATATACAACATATATTAACCTATATACAAACAATATATACAACATATATACAAACATATATGTAATATACAATATATATTAACATATATACAAACAACATATACAACATATATTAACATATATACAAACATATATATTCAATATATACAATACATACAACTGCATATATACAACATATATTAACATATATGTACACTATATATACACAATATATATAACAACATATATACAAACAATATATGTAACATATATAAAATATATACAAAAATATATGCAATATATAACAATATATACAAACTATATATAACATATATAAGCATTTATGCAAATATATATACAATATATATACAGCTTATATTGATATATGCAAACAATATATACACCTATACTAAACAATTACAATAACAACTATATTTGTTGCATTTTACAAGGTAATTTTATAAATAACTTGGGGGATCATCCATGACAATAATGCCTACATCACTTGTGCACTTGGCAGATTTTTAGACACTGGTCAGAACAGCCATGATTGTTTTATTGCCCTGGTAAGTTTGTAATGCCTGAGCTGTATCTTACTGCCATTATTTAAAAAAAAAAACAACAAAATCTGCACAGTAATATTTCAGTCTATTACATTTTTCCCTATTATTTCTTGCAGTCAAGAACAAATTTTGCACCAAAATTTTGCTAACTACTGTATTTATTTGTCAGGTTTTGACTGAATAATAGAGGTTCTGTTTCATCTCTTTTTATCTTGAAATAATTCCAAAGTATATATCCTTGTTGGGGTTTTTTGAGGTTTTTTTTTTTGCTTTCTTTTTAGGCATTCCAAAGAGAGATGTTCTCTCATTTATATGGCTTGAGAGGATAATTTATCTCCCAGTAGGAATTAGTTTAGATTCAGAGCTGGGTACATGACTGATCTCTTGATGAGAAGGATTCTGGTTTATATCTCTGGGATAATGGGGGGTTAAAGATAAATGAATAAAAATCAGTGGATTTGGGGGATTTGTGAGGTAAAAACTGAAAGACTGCAGCACAGACCTGGGCAGAGTCACTCCTTAAAGCCATTCCTGCTGCTGGAAAAGCCAGAGCATAAAAACTGCAGTGAAATCCAGCTGTAGGAAACCTTTCAAGAGGAAATTTCTGCAGTGTCAGGAAATTCCAACAACATCCTCTGGGCCAGGATTAAAACCCTTGTGGTTAGTGATGTTTGGTATTGCAGTCTAGAGGTGGGACTGGGGCAGAGCTCAGGTGTTCGGTTCCCCTTGGGTCAGAGAGCTCAGTTTGGGGTTTCTGGATTAAAACCCTTTGGTGTTGCAGTCCTTGGAGAGGTGGGATTGGGGCAGTGCTGATAAATCCCAGTGCAGAACTCAGGTTTTCAGGTCTGAGTTCCGTTTGCTCAGAGAGCTCAGTTTTGGGGTTTCTGGATTAAAACCCTCAGGTGTTCAGTTCCCTTTGCTCACAGAGCTCAGTTTGGGGTTTCTGGATTAAAACCCTCAGGTGTTCAGTTCCCCTTGGGTCAGAGAGCTCAGTTTGGGGTTTCTGGATTAAAAATCTTTGGTGTTGCAGTCCTTGGAGAGGTGGGATTGGGGCAGTGCTGATAAATCCCAGTGCAGAGCTCAGGTGTTCAGTCCCCTTTGTTCAGAGAGCTCAGTTTTGGATTTCTGGATTAAAACCCTCAGGTGTTCAGTTCCCCTTTGCTCACAGAGCTCAGTTTGGTGTTTCTGGATTAAAACCCTCAGGTGTTCGGTTCCCCTTGGGTCAGAGAGCTCAGTTTGGTGTTTCTGGATTAAAACCCTCAGGTGTTCAGTTCCCCTTTGCTCACAGAGCTCAGTTTGGGGTTTCTGGATTAAAACCCTCAGGTGTTCAGTTCCCCTTTGCTCACAGAGCTCAGTTTTGGGTTTCTGGATTAAAACCCTCAGGTGTTCAGTTCCCCTTGGGTCAGAGAGCTCAGTTTGGGGTTTCTGGATTAAAACCCTCAGGTGTTCAGTTCCCCTTTGCTCACAGAGCTCAGTTTTGGGGTTTCTGGATTAAAACCCTTTGGTATTGAAGTCCTTGGAGAGGTGGGGCTGGGGCAGTGCTGGCAAATCCCAGTGCAGAGCTCAGGTGTTCAGTCCCCTTTGCTCACAGAGTTCAGTTTGGGGTTTCTGGATTAAAACCCTCAGGTGTTCAGTTCCCCTTTGCTCACAGAGCTCAGTTTGGGGTTTCTGGATTAAAACCCTCAGGTGTTCAGTTCCCCTTTGCTCACAGAGCTCAGTTTGGGGTTTCTGGATTAAAACCCTCAGGTGTTCAGTTCCCCTTTGCTCACAGAGCTCAGTTTGGGGTTTCTGGATTAAAACCCTCAGGTGTTCAGTTCCCCTTTGCTCACAGAGCTCAGTTTGGGGTTTCTGTCACCCCAGCCTGCCTGGGCTGCAGCAGCTCAGAGCACTTCACCCAAAGCTGCTCCAAGTGCCCTTTGTGTTTGGTAAAACCCCACCTTCAGCTCAGATCTGGGTGAGAGAGGGAGGAAGAGGCCCAGGGCTGGTGGAGCCCTGCTCTGGGATGGTTTTCCATGCCAGGGTTCCTGCAGGACACAGCTTTGCCTCCAAGTGGGGAACTGGGTTTTGCTCCCCAGCCTGCTCCTGAGCCAGTTTTTGCAGGGGGTTTCAGAGTGCTGGCTCTCAGAAACCTCACTGTCTCACACTCAGATGTGCTGCTGTGCTTGGACAGCTGCCTGGGCTGCAAAATGTTCTGAAAAGAGGAATCATTTCATGAGTTCTGCACTATTGACAGCACCAAAGAAAAGCAGGGCTGATCTTTCAGCAGCAAGGGCAGAGTTTCTAGAAATGACTCAAAATCTCAATGGTTTCTACAGCTGAAGAATTTTTTAAATTTGTTCTTCTGTGCCCATTCACCTCAGGGTGGTAAAACAAACCATTCCCTGTTCCTTTATTAAAAAAGTGGGAATGTCTTTGCTCTTCAGAGGAACAATGGCCCATTCTGAGGCTGCTCCTTAGGGGAGGGATGGACACAGGGTTTATTCTGGGCACTGCTGAGAATTCCCTCTGTGGGGATGGCTTGGAAACACAACAATTTCAAGACATCTGATTATAAAACTTTGCACAAGGCTTCAGAAAATAATCCCTGAATGGATCAAGCTGGGCTTTGAAGGGTCCTGTGTAGGGCACAATTGGCAAATCCTTGCTGGGGATTATTGAAGTGACAGAGCAGGTTCTGCCCTGCTGGCTCAGGAGACTCCATCACTTGTCCCAGGTGCCCTCAGGGAGTGTCCCAGGTGTGCAGGGACAGGCTCTGTCCTCACTGCTCTGCTTTCTCTCAGCTGAAGGGACAGGAGAAGCTTCTCCCTCTGCTGAGTGGGCCAGAAATGGGCACCATCCTAAATGTGTCATTTATGAATTGTGTTACTGCTTTAAGTGCTGTAGGAGTTTTCCATGTGTGCCTTCTGCTTTGCACTGAGGATTCAGAGAATCCCCAAAGTCAGTTCAGACTCAGCGTGGTCAGGGTGGTTCTGAGGTTCCTATTTGAAAATCACCTCTCTGTTCCCCAGAAAAGGCAATGTCCCAGCCTTTGGTGTGTCCATGTGCCTCAGTCCAGCAGCATGGGGGCCGAGCAAGGCATGGCTGGGAGGAGAGGCTGCTCTGGAGGAACAGCACTTGTTCTGGAGAGGCTGCTCTGGAGGCCCAGCCCTTGTTCTGGAGAGGTTTCTCTGGAGGTCCAGCCCTTGTTCTGGAGAGGTTTCTCTGGAGGCCCAGCCCTTGTTCTGGAGGGGTTTCTCTGGAGGCCCAGCCCTTGTTCTGGAGAGGTTTCTCTGGAGGTCCAGCACTTGTTCTGGAGAGGTTTCTCTGGAGGTCCAGCACTTGTTCTGGAGAGGTTTCTCTGGAGGAACAGGCACCTGTTCTGGAGAGGTTTCTCTGGAGGAACAGCCCTTGTTCTGGAGAGGTTTCTCTGGAGGCCCAGCCCTTGTTCTGGAGAGGTTTCTCTGGAGATCCAGGCACTTGTTCTGGAGAGGTTTCTCTGGAGGAACAGCCCTTGTTCTGGAGAGGTTTCTCTGGAGGAACAGGCACCTGTTCTGGAGAGGTTTCTCTGGAGATCCAGCACTTGTTCTGGAGAGGTTTCTCTGGAGGAACAGCACTTGTTCTGGAGAGGTTTCTCTGGAGGAACAGGCACTTGTTCTGGAGAGGTTTCTCTGGAGGAACAGCACTTGTTCTGGACAGGTTTCTCTGGAGATCCAGCCCTTGTTCTGGAGAGGTTTCTCTGGAGGCCCAGCCCTTGTTCTGGAGAGGTTTCTCTGGAGGTCCAGCACTTGTTCTGGAGAGGTTTCTCTGGAGGCCCAGCCCTTGTTCTGGAGAGGTTTCTCTGGAGGTCCAGCCCTTGTTCTGGAGAGGTTTCTCTGGAGGCCCAGCCCTTGTTCTGGAGGGGTTTCTCTGGAGGCCCAGCCCTTGTTCTGGAGAGGTTTCTCTGGAGGCCCAGCCCTTGTTCTCTGCTGAGGGGGGGCAGAGGGTGTTCCTCTGGCAGAAACCCTTCCCAGGGCAGGAGGAGTTGCTGGGATCCCCCTGGTCCATCCCCTGTGTGGGGCTGCCAGGGCCATGTCCCCCCATCCCCAGGTCCCTCAGCAGCCCCAGCCCCACTGGGGGGTGTTGAGCTGTCCCTGGCCCTGTGCCTGCTCTGGGGACAGGGCCTGGCGCTGGGGGGACAGCACAGTTCCTGCCCCGATCCCCTGGGGCTCTCCTGGCCCTGCTCACAGGGCAGGGAGGGGCTGGGGACCATCCAGGGAGCGAGGGAGGAGAGGAGGATCTGCAGCATTGTAACTGCAATGGTGTGTGACAGGAAGGGAGCTCTGAGACACCCAGGCAAGCTGAGGATCCATTTTATGGGCGCCTCACAGCCAGCACAGGGGGTGAGGGGCTCTTTTCTCTCACCCTGAGCTGTTCTTCAGTTACTCCTCAGTTCAATTCCTGCCAGAATCCCCAGGTTTTCAAACCTCAGTTGGCAGGGAGAATGTGGAGGAGGAAACTGTTCTTTCCAGACAGGAATGAGGATTCTGTGGAGGCCTTCAAGGGGTTTGATGTTGGCTCCAAGTTTGTGAGGAGGATCCTGAGGGAGAAGTTGAGGGAGGTGGAAGTGTTGAAGGCCAGAGAACCTTTATGGCTCCCCAGCATTCCTGGCCACAGTCCCACAGTCCAGTTTAGATTGAAGTTTCTGCAGGACAGAAAATGTTCAGTGGCCTGGGAGGAAACTGCAGGAATTATTTAGGGCCAGGAGCTGGACTGGTGTCAGGCTCTGCTGGATTTTTGTGGCTCTTCAAAGGCTTTGCTTCCCAATCCCTTGGGTGCAGATTTCATCCCTCACCTCACCCTGCCTGGCTGCAGGGAGCTGCTCAGGAATATTTGCAACCCAGCAATTTGGAGGGATGGAAACTTGTGTTGTTTCAGCTCAGCTCCACAGAATTCCCATTCTGTAGATTCATGGATCTGCAATCACAAATGGGATCTGCTTTGGGATTGCACATGGGATCTACTATGGAATTACAAATGGGATCTGCTTTGGGATTCCAAATGGGATCTCCTTTGGGATTACAGATGGAGTCTACTGTGGAATTACAGATGGGATTTCCTTTGGGATTACAAATGGAGTCTACTCTGGAATTCCAAATGGGATCTCCTTTGGGATTGCACATGGGATCTCCCTTGGAATTCCAAATGGGATCTCTTTGGGATTGCACATGGGATATACTTTGGTATTTGCAGCTCACAAAAGGGACTAAAAGTCTGCACTTCTGCATTAACAAACCATCCATTTCACGCTTGGTATTTATTCCCAGATGTTTATTGCCATCTAAAATATAAGGGTTTCTGTAAGAACAGAATTTCCTGTGAGTTTTTGATTCACGTGCTTGTTGGGGGAAGCTTTGTAAATCATTTCCATGTACTGGAGGAAGAACCCTGAGTGCTAAACTTGCCTCTTGTTCTCCATTTCAAGGCTCCAGGAGCAGCTGGGAAAACAGGAAGCTTAGGGAAGAAACCTGGTGAGTCAAATATTGTGGCAGCACCTTCTCTCTGTTCTTAAGTGTTCAATTCAATGGCAACAAAACCTTTTCCATGAAAATAGTGTTTGCTCTTGATCATCTTGGAGTGGTTTGCACTGATGAAAACCATTATCAAATAACTGGAATAAATGCAGTTAATAAATAATGTAAATGTAATAAAAGAATTCATCCTCTAATCATTCTAGTGTGTCAATCACTAAATAACATCTAGCTAGAGAATGAAACTCTGCTTGCTCAGAGGTGGATGTGAGCTTCCTGCTGGATTGCCCAGAGAGCAGAGGGAGCCATTCCCCTGTCCCCAGCCCCTCTGCAGGTTCCTTGGCTGTGGAAGCAGCAGACAGGAGCGGGAATTTCTCATTAGATACAGCAGGTGTGGCAGGGGAGGGGGAGGTTTAAACAGAGAAAAGCCAGGAGCAGAATCAGTGCTGGGTGAGGGCAAACCAGGGAGGAGCTGGGCTGGGAACTGCTGGGAAGGGCAGGGCTGGGTGGGATCTGGGCAATGAGGAATTGTTCCCTGGCAGGGTGGGCAGGCCCTGGCACAGGGTGCCCAGAGCAGCTGGGGCTGCCCCTGCATCCCTGGCAGTGCCCAAGGCCAGGCTGGGCACTGGGGACAGTGGGAGGTGTCCCTGCCATGGCAGGGGTGGCACTGGGTGGGATTTGGGGTCCCTCCAACCCAAACCATTCCATGGCTCCATTCCATGGCTCCATGGCTGTGTGTGCTGACCCCAGACCCAGTTTAAAGCCCCTTTGTCACTCCAGGCTTCCATCCCTGCCTGGCTCCCCTGGCCCTGCCCTGCTGGGGGAGGTTCTGCTGTTCTGTGTTCTCTGCAGCCCTTGGATTGCTCCTCATCCTCCTCATGCTGCTCCTTTGTCTCTCAGATTCCTCTCTGATCATTTTTCATGTTCCTACTGATCCTTTCCTTCTAAATCTCACATCAATCATTGATCATTTCCCTGCTGGGCTCCACCTCCCTTGGTATCTGCCCTGCCCCAAAGCCTCCTGAAGGGTTTGTGGGTTCCTGGGGATGAATCCCTGAGGGCTGGGGCTGCCCTGGGGTCCAGAGCTGGGTTCCCTGTGGGACCTGAACTGTTCCCCAAGCACTGGGGGCAGAGGGAACCCCAGCACAGCCTGGGGCAGTTCCTGGAGCTGGCAGGGAGCAGAGATTTCCAGGGAAATCCTCTTTGCTGCTTGGGAAAAACATTCCTTTTGGGGCCAGGTGGTGGGAAACTGTCTGCCAGCCTTGGTTTGTCATTGGTGTGTCTGCTCAGGGAGCTGAATGCAAAGGTGGATTTACTGGAAAACACTGCATTTTGAGAGCTGTATTATTATTATTATTATTATTATTATTATTATTATTATTATTATTATTATTATTATTATTATTATTATTATTATTATTATTATTATTATTATTATTATCGTTTATATATTATTATATATAATATCTGTATTATTATCATCATTATTATCATTATTATCAATATCATTAGCATTATTAGCATTATTATTATTCTCTATTTCAAACATTATTGATCTCCCACCACAGAGCTGCTGCACCTCTGGTTTATTACTTCTTTATTCTCTGAACCTCTCATTGATTTTCCAGTTCCCACACGTATTCATGGAAATGCATCAATCCATAACAGTTTTGTGGAAAGGAATAACACAGGCTTGTAGCAGCAGAGTTAATGTTGGATAAAATGTTGCTTGGATTTTTTTCAAATTAACCTTTTCTTTCCTCCTCTGCTTCAACAGAAATTGCCCAAGTTATTGCCTCTTACACAGCCACAGGCCCAGAACAGCTGACTCTTGCTCCTGGCCAGCTGATCCTCATCAGAAAGAAGAATCCAGGTGGTTGGTGGGAAGGAGAGCTCCAAGTTAGTTCCTTTTTTTTCCTAGTAAAATCACATTTTTTTTTTAAATGGTTTTTAGTAGTGGAGAAATCCTTTTCCAGCATTCCATTGGGGTTTTCTCTCACTAACCTTGGTGCTGTTGGTAACTTTTACCTCTAAAGAGTCTCCATGAAATGTATTTTAAAACAGAAAAGAAACTTCTCTGGGCAGGAGCTGCCACAGTTGGCACTGAGCAGCTTTGGGAGGCTCTGAAACAATTCAGCTTTGGTTGTGTAAATGCTCAGATGTCATTTAGATGCTTTAATGCCTTACATGTGGTTTTACAATTGGGTTTTATTTTCTTAGCAATCCCTGACTGTTGTTTTTATTCTCCTGCTCCACACTTGGGGTCAGAGTGAAGGGAAAATAAGGCAAATGTTTTTAGCATTAAGCATTTAAGCTTTAATGCAGTGTTCAAAAATATCTTAAATTATCTAAATAGACCTTAGATCAAGTGTTTTCTTTTCAGTAAAGGTTTAGACAGCGAAGAAAGTAGTTCAAGAATAGTGAATCCTTTAGATGACTTTTTTCCACCAAAGTTAACAATCTGATTTTCAGAGGCAGAATTCTCCTTGCCCAAAATGCCAACCTTATTCTAACACAGAGAGAATAAACAGTTAAAATCATTTTTGAGGTAGAGTTGGAAGCTGGGATTCAAAGTTCTGGAAGAACCTTTCTTACTGCAAGGAATTTTTATGGATTTGGTTTGCAATGGACATTTGGGGTTTGGGGGGATAACAGGATGAGGTTTCCTGCTTTGGTGGCACAAGGCATTGGAAAGCTTGGATCTGTTTCTGTAAAAAAAAAAGAGGAAATTTGGATTCTGAATCTCTGTTTCAGCTGTCACAACCTGGGGATCTATTTTAATGTAACAGGTGTAATAATGAACAAGCGTTTAATTAGAAATACTAACAAGATTCGATGTTAAAAATTAGAAATACTAACAAGATTCTATGTTAAAAATTAGAAATACTAACAAGATTTAATGTTAACGTTATAACATTCAGCCAGTGGCACAGAACAGCTGAGTTTTCCCTGCCCAACCTTTCCCTGCTGGGCTGGGCACTTCTGAGCCCCTGGAGCTGCCCAGGCCCTGCTGAGCAGTTTTGGGCAGTTTTGGGCAGTTTTGGCCAGTTCTGAGCAGTTCCTGAGCAGTTTTGGGCAGTTCTGAGCAGTTCTGGGCAGTTTTGGCCAGTTCTGAGCAGTTCTGGGCAGTTCTGAGCAGTTTTGGGCAGTTTTGGCCAGTTCTGAGCAGTTCTGAGCAGTTCCTGAGCAGTTTTGGGCAGTTTTGGGCAGTTTTGGGCAGTTCTGAGCAGTTCCTGAGCAGTTCTGGGCAGTTCTGAGCAGTTTTGGGCAGTTTGGGCAGTTTTGGGCAGTTCTGAGCAGTTCCTGAGCAGTTCCTGAGCAGTTCTGGGCAGTTCCTGAGCAGTTCTGAGCAGTTCTGGGCAGTTCTGGGCAGTTCTGAGCAGTTCTGAGCAGTTGTGGGCAGTTCTGGGCAGTTGTGCCAGCTGTGCCCTGCCCATGCCCCTGACCCGCTCTGTCTCGGCAGGCCCGTGGCAAGAAGCGCCAGATCGGTTGGTTCCCGGCCAACTACGTCAAACTGCTGAGCCCTGGCACCAGCAAGAGCACCCCCACGGAGCTGCCCAGGCCTGCAGCACCCTCAGGTGAGCCCTGGCACCCCTGCCCTGCCCGCTGTGCCCATGCTGGGCCTTCAGCTGGGAGGGTGCCGTGCTCCAGAGCCTCTGGGGCGTTCCTGCATCCCCCAAACCATCCCTGAGTGTGGGAATTCTGAGCTCTGGGGTGTTCCTGCATCCCCCAAACCATCCCTGAGTGTGGGAATTCTGAGCTCTGGGGCGTTCCTGCATCCCCCAAACCATCCCTGAGTGTGGGACAGGAGCTCTGGGGCGTTCCTGCATCCCCCAAACCATCCCTGAGTGTGGGAATTCTGAGCTCTGGGGCGTTCCTGCATCCCCCAAACCATCCCTGAGTGTGGGACAGGAGCTCTGGGGTGTTCCTGCATCCCCCAAACCATCCCTGAGTGTGGGAATTCTGAGCTCTGGGGTGTTCCTGCATCCCCCAAACCATCCCTGAGTGTGGGAATTCTGAGCTCTGGGGTGTTCCTGCATCCCCCAAACCATCCCTGAGTGTGGGAATTCTGAGCTCTGGGGCGTTCCTGCATCCCCCATCCCGTCCCATCCCTGCCCTGACTGTGGGACAGGAGCTCTGGGATGTGTGTCCATCCCCAAACCACCCCATCCCTGGGTTGTGGGACAGGAGCTCTGGGTTCTGGGATGTGTCTCCATCCCTAGCCAATCCCTATCCATGGAACAGGAGCTCTGGATGTGTGTCCATCCCCAGCCCATCCCTGACTGTGGGACAGGAGCTCTGGGTTCTGGGATGTTTCTCCATCCCATCCCTTCCCTGCCCATAGAACAGGAGCTCTGGATGTGTCTCCATCCCCAGCCCAGCCCTGGGTGCAGCCAGGAGCTCTGTGATGTGTGTCCATCCCCAAACCACCCCATCCCTGTCTGTGGAACAGGAGCTCTGGGATGTTCCTCCATCCCATCCCTGCCCTGCCCATGGAACAGGAGCTCTGGGTTCTGAGATCTTCCTCCATCTCCATCCCTGCCCTGCCCTGTCCATGGAACAGGAGCTCTGAGCTCTGGGATGTTCCTCCATCCCAGCCCTGCCCTGGGTGCAGCAGGAGCTCTGTGATGTGTGTCCATCCCCAAACCATCCCTGTCTGTGGAACAGGAGCTCTGGGATGTGTGTCCATCCCCAAACCATCCCTGTCTGTGGAACAGGAGCTCTGTGATGTGTGTCCATCCCCAAACCATCCCTGTCTGTGGAACAGGAGCTCTGGGATGTGTGTCCATCCCCAAACCATCCCTGTCTGTGGAACAGGAGCTCTGAGCTCTGGGATGTTCCTCCATCCCAGCCCAGCCCTGGGTGCAGCCAGGAGCTCTGGGATGTGTGTCCATCCCCAAACCATCCCTGCCCATGGAACAGGAGCTCTGAGCTCTGGGATGTTCCTCCATCCCAGCCCTGCCCTGGGTGCAGCAGGAGCTGCAGAGGCTCAGGAGGAGCCAGGGCTGCCCCTGGGGCTCCTCTCCTGCAGAACCCCCAGGTGTGGGGTGGGACAGACCCCCGTGGGGAGGGACCTTTGCTGAGCAGGGTTGGGAAGGGGCTCAGGAGCATCCCCACAGAGCCCAGGCTGGCTGGGCTCCATTCCATGGGCTGTGTCTGGCACTGCTTGGCCCCTCTGGTAACAGAGATCCAGCAAATGCCTCCCTAAAGCCTCATGGAATTCAGGCTGAGAACGGCAGCTCAGCATTGAGACACAACTTTTACAAGGAAATAGGATGAGATTTTTTTTTATGTATTTTTGAAATTATTTCAGGTTTGATAATCTGTGGCTTTCCCCACATGCTAAATTTTACAGAATAAAATTTTAGCACTTTTTGCAGAACATCAAAATCTTAATCAAACTGTAATTATAAAAAAAAAAAGGAAAAGCTGTTTGGCAAATTGAAGTAAGTTGCTGGCTTGCTACAAGGATGAAAATAAAAGCAAATTTTAGGATTAATCCTCTGGAGAGAAGCTGCCAGCAAGGCTCATTAAGGGGAGTCTGATGTGTGGTGGGAAAAGCAGAAGCCCTGTGGGCTGGCAGAGAGAAAACAGCAGAGAAATGGAGGGGATTGTTGGTTTAACTGAACAGTCCTGCTGCTCCAGAGAGCTCAGGGAGCTGCTTTGTCAGGAGGGAGCAGGACCAGCTGGATTCTGGGGCTGGATGAGTTCCACTGCAGGAAATAGAAAATCCCTGCTGGAAGCAGTCCTGGGTGCCAGCAGAGCAGCCTGGATGGCCTGGGATGCTTTTGTCCAGTTCTGTTCATTTTCTCTTGTATTTCCCAAGATTTTTGTGTCCTGAAAACCTCACAGGGACAACAAAGGCATCACCTTTGGCTTTTTTTGCATTCTGCAGCTTCCAATAGTGGAAGTTCCAATGTGTCCCAGACTGGACTGTCCACTGACCAGTCCTGGTGGGGGTTCCAGGCCAGGCTGGAGCTCCCTGTGGCAGTGGGAGCTGTCCCTGCCATGGCAGGGTGGCACTGGATGGGCCTTGAGGTCCCTTCCAACCCAAGCCCTGCTGGGATTCCATGAAACTTTGGGATTTTTAAACCCCTGGAGTTTGAGCTGAGCCCCAGGGTGGGCTCTGGTCACTGCAGGGTCCTGGATGGACACTGAGCACACCCAGAGGGGCCAGCGAGGCTGGAGAGGGAACACAAACCCTGTGAGGAGCCCTGAGGGAGCTGGGGGTGCTCGGCCTGCAGAAAAGGAGACTCAGGGCTGCCCCCATCGCTCTGCACAGCTCCTGAAAGGGGCCTGTGCTCACCTGGGGCTGGGCTCTGTCTGCAGCAGCACTGACACACCCAGAGCACACAGCCTCGAGCTGCACCAAGGGAAATACAGGCTGGAGAGCAGGGAAAAGGTTTTTCCAGCCAGGGTGAGAAAGTTCTGGAATGGCTGCCCGGGGAGGGGGTGGAGTCCCCATCCCTGGGTGTGTTTAACAGAGCCTGGATGTGGCACTGGGGGCCAGGGTTTGGTTGGGGCTGGGCTGGACTCGATGGCCTTGGAGGTCTCTCCCAGCCTGGTCATTCTGGGAATCTGTGAGCTGTCCTGAGCCATGGGCAGTGTCCAGAGGTGACCCCTGCGTGTGGGCAGGGCCAGGCTGGAGAGCAGGAAGGTTCCTGCCCAGAGGGTGCTGGCACTGCCCAGGGAATGGGCACGGCCCCGGGGATGCCCAGCTGGGTGTGGGGCCCTGGGCAGGGCAGGGTGGCTCAGGGGTGCCCTGGGGTGGCTGCAGCCCCGGTGACGCTGTGCCCTGTCCCAGTGTGCCAGGTGATCGGCATGTACGACTACAGCGCGCAGAACGACGACGAGCTGGCCTTCAGCAAGGGCCAGATCATCACCGTGCTCAGCAGGGAGGACCCCGACTGGTGGAAGGGGGAGGTCAACGGCCACGTGGGGCTCTTCCCGTCCAACTACGTGAAGCTGACCACGGACACGGACCCCAGCCAGCAGTGTGAGTGTCCCCGTGGCCCCGGTGCCCCCACATGCAGCATTGCCGGGCCCCAACCCGGGGCTCTTTGAAGACCTTTCTGTCCCCGCTGTGTTTGGTTGGTTTTGTTCCCATCCCCCCCAGCACGTTCCCCCTCCCCATCATTTTTGCTCCATGCCTTGCCACGCCTGCCTCATTTCCCCAGCTTGAATTTGCTCATTGTTTTGTTTTGCTTATGTGTTGTTTTCCTCCTTTTTCTAGGAATCATATGTTGTCCATCCCCCACTCAGGCTTGAAAGTCCTCAAAGAGACCCACTATCCCATAGCAGTGCCCAGAGGGATGATGGGAGATGCAGCCTTGATCATGTGCCTTCCAGCATGATCATCTACTGCCTTCTGAGTCAAGAACACACTGCACAGCAGTTTTACCTCATTTGACATTTAGTTGCATGGAATCGCAATGGTTGAGTTAATTACCGACAAAATTAAACTGATTCAAAACAAACAAAACAAAACAAAAACACACACACGCAAAAAAAAAAAATAAAAATCAGAGGATAGTGGGTCCTTTTGTGGCTTTCAGAGTTACCAAACTAATTTTTCCACCTTTGCACAGGTGCTTTTGGTAGTTTTAAAAATTATTTTTTAAAGATATATTCTAGCCTTTTAAAGGAAAAGTATAAATTTAATTTCTTCATTGCAATTTTTGTTTGTGCAAAAAGACCCACTATCAAGGAATGCTGCATGTGCTATTAAAATTGTTCCAAATGTCCATGAATTGGAGACTTTATGTATCTTTCTTTTTTATTGTTCACTTGTCCAGTGTTGTCAATGTGTCTTTTTTTTAATTATTATTTTAATTTTTTTTTTTTTTTTTTTTAATTACAAAAGAACAGAAGGAGTTAAAATCAGTTTAAGGAAGTTTAAATGTGCCCAGTTCCAGGTATTTTGTTGTAGTTTCTGTACTGTTTGTACCAGGTGTTGTTGTTGAGTGTGTACCCATTGTGGGGAGGGGAGGTGCCCTCCCCCTGCCAGAGGCAAACCTGGAGGGATGTTTTACCCAGCTCTGTTCATTTGATTTTGCACATTATTTGTAGCTGCAAACAGTGAGCAAACAGCCTGGTGTGTGTGTCCCTGGGTTTGTCCATTCCTGGGGCAGGAATGGGTGCAGTGTTCCCTCCTGGGGCTGCCACAGTTCCCCTGGAGCAGCACCTGAACGAGTCATTGTCCTGACAAGAACGAATGTATAGACCTGACCCCTGCAATCCATTGCCAATGTTTACATTTTCTAACGCAGACTGTGGAACTGACACAGACTGGGAGCTGGGGCTGTGCCTGGCTCCTGCTGCAGGTGCTGGCAGTGCCCTCTCCGAGGCCTCCCAGAGCACAACAGAGCCCTGCTACTCCTGACTTACCACGGGCTTACTCCTGGTGTCTGTGTCCCCCTGTCCCAGCCCAGCTCCCCGCTCCCCACCCGTCCTGCAAAGGTGCACAGGACAAGTGAAGCTCCTTACTCAGTTGCACTTCAGTATTTCATCACTATGAATGTAAATTATATAAATATATAAAAACCTGCAGCTTTAACAACTGTAATCCAGCCTTTCCAATTAGTTCCATGTATAGAGAATTAAATCCTTCGTACAAAAGAGGCCGACAGTGTTTGTTGTTGTCTCGTTGCTGGGTCACACCCGAGGGCTTTGGCAGCAGCACTGGAGCCCTTTGTCCCTCAGGGACACCTGGAACCCTCAGGGACACCTGGAGCTCCTCAGGGACACAGGGACACCTGGAACCCTCAGGGACACAGGGACACCTGGAGCTCTCCAGGGACACAGGGACACCTGGAGCTCTCCAGGGACACCTGGAGCCCTCAGGGACACCTGGAGCCCTCAGGGACACAGGGACACCTGGAGCTCTCCAGGGACACAGGGACACCTGGAGCCCTTTGTCCCTCAGGGACACCTGGAGCTCTCAGGGACACAGGGACACCTGGAACCTCCAGGGACACAGGGATACCTGGAGCCCTTTGTCCCTCAGGGACACCTGGAGCTCTCCAGGAACACAGGACAACCGGGAGCTCTCCAGGGACACAGGGACACCTGGAGCCCTTTGTCCCTCAGGGACACCTGGAGCTCTCCAGGGACACAGGGACACCTGCCTGGCTCCTGGAGCCCTCAGGGACACCTGGAGCCCTCAGGGACACCTGGAGCCCTCAGGGACACAGGGACACCTGGAGCCCTCAGGGACACAGGGACACCTGGAGCCCTTTGTCCCTCAGGGACACCTGGAACTCTCCAGGGACACAGGGACACCTGGAGCCCTCAGGGACACCTGGAGCCCTCAGGGACACCTGCCTGGCTCCTGGAACGTGGTTTCCCTGTAAGTGCCCAGATCCATCGTTGCTCCCTGCAGCCTTTGCCCCTCTGGCTCAGGGAGGATTGCTGTGTGTCCTTGGACTCCTGGCAGGTCCCTTCCAGCTCAGGGTGTTCTGGGATTCTCTGATTCCCTGCCCAGGGACCAAGCAGTGGATTTTGATATTCTTTTAATTGATAAATTAAATATTTTTTCTTGGTTTGCTGTGGAGGCCTGGAGGGGTTTCTCCCAAGTTCCACCCATTGGCTCCTTCCCCTGTTCCTGTGCCTGAACATGGCTGTTCCTGGATTTGGGATGTGTTTTATGCCAGAAGCTCAAGTCTGAAGATATGCACAACTGCACAGATTTTCCTTCCTTTTAGGACAATATTTAAATAGTAATACATCTTTCACTCCTACCATTAAAAAAGAATTCTTCTCCATCATGGCCACTTGCTGCCAAGTGCAGAAATGGAGCAGCACATCCCAGTGGTGATTTTCAGGGCTCTCTGAGGGGATGGAGCCAGGTTTGACTCCACTCTGTCAGAGCCTCTCCCTCCTTTCCCATCCCGAGCTGCTGGGTTGAACACCTGGCTCACTGAAAGCTCTGCTCCTCAGGACACTGAGGGTGCTGTGACCTCAGGCCAGAGCTACAGAGTGGGTCTGTGTGAAATATTTGCAGTGCTTCAGCTGGGGGGGATTCAGGGGCTGCTCTTCTCTTCTCTTCTCTTCTCTTCTCTTCTCTTCTCTTCTCTTCTCTTCTCTTCTCTTCTCTTCTCTTCTCTTCTCTTCTCTTCTCTTCTCTTCTCTCCCTCCTCACATGCAGTGAAGCCCCTGCAGTGCCTGGGGGTGCAGCTTCTCCCCCTTTGTCCTCAGGGCTGG